>NC_090878.1:23340796-23348296 GCF_036669935.1 Montipora foliosa
ATGTACACTTTGGTTATCACATACTGCAGATATCAAGTACCGTCCAAACAACCCTGATGTATCAGGCTGGAGCTTCTAATCACCTCTCTGATGGTTGAACTTTATTGAATATGCGTGCAAAGCATCCTGGTCTATGATAACGACAGGCCACGTGGAAACAACGTGTTTTTTTTTTTCTTATGTCGATTTCCAACGTTGATTTTCAATGTTGTATTTTCAATGTTTATTTTTGATGTTGATTTTCGATGTTGATTTTCAAAGTTTTTTCTTTCTTTCTTTTTTTTTTTCAATTATATGTATTTTTTTAATATTTTTAGTGCTTAAATTATTTTTCTTTACTTTTTTTCTTTTTAATTTGTCAACAAATATTTTTTTACTTTATATCATTGTTTATTAAAATACTATTTTTCTCCCTTTTTTCTATCTGGATGGCTTATATTTTTCCTTTCTTTCCATTTTTTATTCTTTTCTCGTCAAAAACTTACATATTTTACTATGATAATACTGGGCCACCATACTTGAGTAAACAATGGAAAACATGTCAGAAAGCGAAGCTTCGTCTTTTATCGATCATGATTTATCGACTTCGGAATTATCGTTTGACTTCGAAAAAATATTCTGAGCCGCTTACCTGTGATTATGAAGACTTAGACTCGTGGCTACTGAGGAAAAAGCAGCCGCATATCGACAGGAAAGAGCTTAAGCGGAAGAAGAGGAGGAATGCTCGAGATCGTTTGAATTAACTGATATTAGATGGTATGTTGGAGTCATGATTTTGTCTGTTTACTATTGATCCCTTCATTTGTAAAAATTCAAATTTCTCGTTATTTTTTTTTCTAGGTGCAAATGTACGTGTTTTTCTTCGGACGCGGTAACAAAGGCCAGTGAAAGGGTAAGAAAAGCTTCTGCTGTTACTAGCGAAATTGATCGGTGAGTGGAGTAGCTGGAACTGAAGCAAATGCAGATGACGGAGAACTACAGTACCACTGATCTGCCTGGGCTTCAATCTTGTTGTTTAGATGAATGGGTTTTAAAAATAGTCGCCATAGGATTAAGAAACCGAAAGAACGAGCGATACACATCAATGTATGAGCAAGGGCAAACTGCGAAGTCTCGGTATTAGAGCGCTGTATAATACGCTTAATTTGGATTGCACTTTACAATTTTCCTTGTCGGGAAATATTTTCATGTATTTTACAACGTAGCAATTAAGAACGACAATGGCAATAATTTTCCTAGCTCCTGAATAGATTTCTACGATCAGTTTCATACCGACAGTTTATTCGTCTTGTTTGGGACTTCATGGGGTATATCATACGTTGATGTGTGTATCGCTCGTTCTTTCGGTTTCTTAATCCCATGGCGGCTATTCCTCAAACCCACTCGTCTAGACAACAAGATTGAAATCCAGGCCGATCGGTGGTAGTTCTTTATCATCTGCAACTGCTTCCAGCTTCCCCCAGCACCGATCAATTTCGCTACAGCAGAAGCATTCCTCTGCCTTTGTTACCGCGTCCGAAGAGCAACACGTACATTTGCACCTAGAAAAAAATACCGAGAAATTTGAATTTTTACAAATGAAGGGATCAATAGTAAACAGACCAAATCACGAATCCAACATACCATCTAATATCAGTTGATTCGAACGATCTATATCTCGAAGCATTCCTCTTGTTCTTTATCTTGAGCTCTTTCTCGTCGATATGCAGCTGCTTTTTCCTCAGTAGCCACGAGTCTCAATCTTCATAATCACAGGTGTTTTTCAAAGTTAAACGATAACTCCGAAGTCAATAAATCATGATCGATAAAAGACAAAGCTTCGCTCTCTGACATGTTTTCCATTGTTTACTCAAGTAGCAGCGAACGATATGTTGAGTAAGTGACGTCATAAGTCCTCGCTCCAGGCTTTCTCGAATAAGTATGCAGGCGACATACCAATAAAATGGCGGATGCTATGAAAAACAAGTATTTCGACGTAATAACATTGAAATGTTGGTGAAAGTAAGTTAAATTCATTATTTGAAAAGTGTATGCAACATTTTGGCGGCGTTTCCTCGAGGATTTGAGACTTTCTAAAAAATCGTGTTTTTTCGTCAGAGTCCCCCTTTAAGTAATTTTTGTATTTTAGACACGGCATTCATGTAAAGCAGTTTTTTATGGTTTTATTAGATGTAGGATTGGATATTGTTAGTTAGATATAGTTAGTTTAATTATGTAATTACATATGAATTAATAACTGATGAATATACCGTGTTGAAATAAATAAAGTTCACATACATTCTCGACCGCAATTTTCATATCGTGTCACGCAAAAGCTTAGAAATTCAACCTTGCTTTACCACGAGACGAAAAACTCTATCAAACTGAAAATTTGCGAAAAGACAAGTCTTCAGCTGTTCTAATAACTAACTAAACTAAAATCTCAAAAGGATTGATAATTCCTTATTTTTTAGTTTTGATGACGTCACAGTTTCGTTTCCGACACAGTGGCGACTTCCTGTTTTTAGGTGTCGGTAACTCAATATTTCGTATGAAGAAAAGCAAATTCTCTCGAGAAAAATAATTGTCAGAGATCCATAGCATCCATTTCACTCCTCGGACGGCTGCTGAACAATGGAAATCTTCCTGGTCTTAACGGCGATCGTCCTTAAACTGTCAGCTTATTTTGTCTCCCTATCTGAAGGTAAGCTAACAGTTCAGACAATTAATAACGCCAATGTCTTGCTATTATTTCGTACAAGAATCACTTTTCGCATTCCATAGGAACAAACAAATCTTTTTAGGGAAAACGCGTCTATCGCTTGGCTAACAGTTAAACGTTATTCATATGAAAATAAGTGTCTGGTGATTATTTTTTCTGGTGCCAGTTAATATAAATATTACTTTAACTTGGGCCAAATCGATTCCCAAATCGCTATCAGTTTTCGAAACTGACAGTTAAACGTTATTCATATGAAAATAAGTGTCTGGTGATTATTTTTTCTGGTGCCAGTTAATATAAATATTACTTTAACTTGGGCCAAATCGATTCCCAAATCGCTATCAGTTTTCGAAACTGTAATACTTTACTCAAAAAAACACGAGAAGAGCTAGAATTTTTAGGAAGTCCTAGAGATTATTAAAAATCACTGACGTAATGCTGACTAACCCCAACCGGAAAGGTTTGCATGTAAGCTATATCTTCCAACTGGTTTGCGCCCACTTCTCCACAATCACACCTCAAAAGCCCCCTCTTTACTGCTGAACTTAATTCCAGTCATTTGGGAAATCAAGCCCGAGCTCACAACAACTGAGTCAGTTGCCTACGGACTGTTTCCATGTGGGCTAAAGATATACACATGAAATAGCGATCCAAACTGATTTACACCTCAGGTTCAAAATTGAAGTATCTCTCGTAAAGGAGGGACATCATTCTTTTAGCATGAACGCAAAATTCCAAATTTTCGCCGCGCAACACTGTGATGACTTTTTTTCTGCTAAACCGCAAACCGGGTTCTAGACTAAAAGCAGCTTTTGTTTAGCTTACAGACTGGGAACGTGCAATTGGTCAAGAACTGATTAGACGCTTAAAATGTAGGAGCGATGACCACGCGTAAGAGCGTGAGACAATTTTGCGTGAGCGTGCTATCGCTTCAAACAAGATAAGACGAGCCACATCTCACTTTGGTCGTTGCATGTCTAATAAACTCTGTAATAGGTCTAAACAATTAAGACATTCGGATAAATGGCTCAAGGTTTTCTTCCACAACCGTATATGGTATTTTGAGCTTTTGTTTGGAGATCGAATAAGAGGTTTTTTGAGGGGTAATACTGTATAGGAAATAATTAGATAACCTGAGTGTTCCAACCTGGTCGTTGCTATAATAGTTTCAATTTGCGCGATCGACGTCATCGAAAATTTCCTACACTTTTGTTTGGTACAAACTCTCGCGGATATTACTCTGTTTGAAAATACAAGATGCTGTCAGAAAGTGCAGATGCTTCGCGATTTTCTTTTGCCCTAAGGGATGAGAGGGTCGCATCCTTGAATAAAAAGACCAGTCACCTCGCCCCTCCACCTTTTGGATCTCCTTGTTATCCCTACAGAAACACGGTTATGAAGCAAAAGCATTATTCGATGTGACTAGCGTGTACGATATGAGGATATGAGTGTGGATTTGAAAGGAAGGTCGCAAATCGAAGAAATTCAGTTTTGTAGATAGATAACTAAATTCTGCTCTTACGTCATGAACGGATGTACGTACATTACATGACAAGGGGCATCTTGTCCAAGACACTCTGCACCTCCCTTTTCAATACTTGAAGGTGTCTAACGCCAGACAGCTAAAACTATAATATCTGTAAAGAATTTTCACCGGCTTTAAACACGCAACACCACCTCGAAACGACGGATTTAAAAATGAATGTCATGTTCATTACTGCCAGAAAAACATTGAAATAAACGCCTTTTTTCTGGGTCACATTTAATGGGAAGTCGGCCAATGAAAAACCACAATAAAGAGTGCATCACCTTCAGTGATAAGCGATGATTTACGACGTCAACAGTTCCCTATACGTTCTTGGAAAAGGTCCAAACCACACGAAATTTGAAGTGAAATTTTCTTATCTTCGAAAACGTCGACATGGCAGTCTGTCTTTTGAGATCAGACTGAAGATAGAATCGAATCCAACGAACAATGATTTAAAGTGCACTGGGTTTTTGAGGATAGCAAGGAGAACAGAAGAGCAGTATTTTCACAAGAAATAAGTAGTGGCATCGAATCTGCTCAAAAAGGGGACACTGACAGTAAAAAATACGTAATTACAGGGTTTCACGTTTGCCGGTCACCAGTGGAAGTTCATACCCACAACCCACGACAATTAGCCATACTCGGGAATTCCCTTGTACGTAACGCCATTATTTACCGGGGTTCCGTCAACAAAACAATTAAAAAACAGAAAAATTAAAGATTTTCCTCCCCTCTTTTTTCCTTAGTGAAGCGATTCTTGAATCGGATACACCGTTATTCCAAAATGCCCGCCATTTTAGTATACTTTTGTTTCCTTGCAAATTGGCCCTTTTGGCCTCGCTTTCAAACATAAAATTCAAAAGAATATATGTATCTTTAACCTTGAACGAGGCCAAAGGGGCCAATTCGCAATCAAACAAAAGAATACTATAATGGCGCCCATTTTGGAATAAGGTGTATGGTTAGGCTGCGTAGCTGTCGGTATTGTTGGCGCAAGAGGCAAATTAAATGGGGAGAAGGGCAGGGAAATAGCGCATGCTCGAAAACTAAGGTTTTTTTAAGTATCTTGGTCACTGAGCAGACAGAGATTTCTGATTGGCTGATATCAAAAACATGTCAATCAAATGCTAGTTGAGACCTTCGTTCTGTGAAGGAAAATCAATGACGTAAGTCGACCATCGAAGGAAGTATTAATGTATATCAAAAGCTCTTGCTTATCTAAGCACTAAAAAAGAACCGGAATGTTTGCTCAAGAAAGTGTAGGAGACTGCTATGAAGGGGTTGCTTTCCAAAAAAGGTGTTATGGTTATTCCACCCACGTTTGGTGTACACGCTCTCCACTTTGGCGAAAGAATAAATATTGTCATCAAAAACGTTCCTTGTAATTGTTTCGCAGATACTGCGGTCGAAAGTGCAAGGGATATTTTTGCCTTCAATTTACTCTCTGAGAAATCTGAAACATTACAGGCATCTTTGAGGAGCAATATCCATAATGGACACCAAATCTCAGCTTTGTGAACTGAAATTTTTTGCGCCCAAATATTGACACTTGTAATATACAACTTGGTTTCGCATTACAGCTTTACTCTGATTGGCTGTTCATAATTGCATTCAAAGAGGGCGGCATTAAAAAAAAAAGAGAGAATATTATGGTATTGCGCATATTCTAGCATATTCTAGCAGCAGCTCATTTATGAGCCAATCGAAGGCGAAGTTACAATTCGTGTGGGAAATTTACACGTACGGGTAAAAATTTCTCGATTATTAAACAATAAATAATAAGCAATTAAAGGTCTGAGCGAAATTTTCACGCGTACGTGTAAATTTCCCGCACGAACTGTAACGTCGCTTGCGATTGGCTTATAAACGGTGACATGCGCAATACCGTGATACTCTACCTTTAACTCCGATCGACTTAACACACCGAGTTTAATGTGTTTGAATTTATTATTACTTTTTTCCTTGCAAAGCCATCAAAATGACGGACCTTAAACGTGAACAAAGGGAAAATGTATGCTTAAAAGGAAGGAAGCACTCCGTCTAACGTACATCTTTGTGTACGTTTTTTTGAGTGGAGTTAACTTAGTTTTCTTATTACCATGCCTGAAGAGATGATGATCATCTTTTACGTTTTCGCGGTCAACACCTACGCTGGATGTGCCGGTTTAATTCCTGGACAGTATTACACATTTTAAGTGTTCGATGACTTGGAATTATCGCAAAATCATAACCATAATGTGTATATTTTTTTTCTTGTTGTAATCGCGATCTCGTCGACTTGGTGGTTGCCTAAAGTATTAATTGAGGTGGGTACAGCGCTCATGCGCACCACGCCCAGTTGGCTATAACTGTCACGCATACATACGTAATCGACCACTGCCCATAGGGGCTTTTCAGGGCCAAGGAAACGAAAAATCAATGAAACTGAAGAACATTGCAATAACTATTAATAATGCTAACTAGCCGTAGGCAAACCAGTTGGCTATTTACAAGCAAAGCCGTGAAGTTGAACCGGTGATTACCAGGATCAATTTCAAGGAGTGGTTACGGTGCTTGCCTTGAGATCCGGTGTTCCCGGGTTCAAGATTCCCTGGGCGGCTTTGGCCCTTCCTGCCTACTATACAACAAGCAAGAGTGGACTAGCTCCACTACAATCAATGTGATGCTTTTCTTCCATCGTTGGCGAGTACAAATCTAAAACCGTTTCTTACCTTCACAATTTCATCTTTTTCTTGCGGTAACGTTTAAGTAAACATCTTCAGTGGACCAAATTAAGACTTGTTCTCCATGTGTGAGTGCCAAATGAAACGTTGTTATTTCAAAATTTGTCGCCACATCCCTCGCAGTATTGCCTATTTCGGCCATTTTGTTTTTCGTAGCACTAAGCTCCATATATGGTCACAGTGACTTTACATGGTAGCGGCTGGCTACCATATTTGTAGGGCATAGTAAAAGGCCAAGCTTACCACGTACATTTTTAGAATTTCTTTATCCAACGATCTTGTTTATTTTACAATAATTTCGTTCATACCACTTGTCACTTATTCAGTTTTACGGTATTACAGGCTCGCAACATACTTAAGAGCGTCCATGCAGTTATGTACTACTTATTTGGGACAATTAATTAATCCATTCATTCATTCATTCATTCATTCATTCATTCATTAATAATTAAATAACTAAACTTTTTCCAGGAAGTATTGTTAGCGGCAGTGATTAAAGCACTCTCCTCCCACCAATCTTGAATGGTTCCCCCACCCCCTCCTCCCCC
>NC_090878.1:23353296-23358296 GCF_036669935.1 Montipora foliosa
CTGCTCATAGAAATTAGGCGACTTCCGACAGCTTGCTGTCTCTCTCTCCCCAGTCCCCCGGAGAGCCTGCTCGCGGGCCATGTGAAAAACGTAGTTTACAAACCGAGATTTTATATTCTCTTCAACAGTGGACACAAACGAGGCAGTCTACATCGCAATCATCGCTTTGTTAACCGCTCTCCTGGCTATTCTTTGCTGTGCCTTCGGTTTGATGACGAAGACTGGAAAAATAATCTTTAAGACCAAGAAAGCCATCAGGAAACTGACAACCCCAAGCTCTTCAACAGAGATGACACCAATTGAAATTGTCCCGAGCGAGGAAAGTGAATCACGCTCTCCCGACAATGTCACGCAACAACATGACGACGTGTTTCCTTACTTGGTTTCCGAAGCATGGGTTGCAGGAAATGGACCTTATAAGAGCTTACATAGAGGTGAAGGCACTGAGGAACATGAACAGGATGTCACGCAAACTTGGAAACCAGATTACTTAAACATATCGCCCAGCAACAGAAACGATAGCGCCGCTAACTGCATGTATGCTCCACTGATGTATACACAAGGTGGCAATGACAAGTCTGGAAGGCCTTACGTTAACATGGACGAAAATGGGTCAGTCGTGAAATGTGTAGATCGGTGACTCCGTTGTAACTTTCGAAGGCAGTTATTATTTTCCCCACTATCGTCAGACCAAAACTTGTCTCAGGTTGGCCCATTTTAAATGTCATTTTTGATAACCAGTTGGCTAATACGGAGCATGAACACATGAGCAAACACTCGCGTCTTACTAGTTGTCAATATTTTATTCCATAACAGGCGATTTTCGAGTTAGCTTTAACCTCGGTTTGAAAGTGAGGTTGTTGGTTGTAAGTTTCGTTGGATTCGATTTGAGGAGTTTCGAGTAACTCTTGTGGCAAACAATACATAACGCAGGTCTTGGTCCAGCCAGCAGAACGTTCTGTAATTTTGACATGTCAAATGTCTTTTTAATAACATGCTGTAACTACGCTACCTAGTAGCAGTAATACTCTTGTTTTCTTCTATCACTTAAAGGGGCTATGTCACGTTATTTTAGCGTGTTCAGGGAAAATCTATAGTTAATCGCGAGTTTAAAACGTAGAATTTCCTTAGCGATAAAATTATCGTTGGGTCCACGTTTTTCAAGATTACCCAAATCTGTTTCAATCTTGTCCATTTGTGTTCATCCATGCTTCTCTTTCCTTTAGCTTTATTTCTTTTATTCTGCTCAACAGTTTTAAATGGTTATAGCACTGTTTCATTCTACTTTTTATGCATTCTGTGTGACCTGAAGTTAAATCATTTTGCGTGACATAACCCCTGTAACATTGATTTGTGTAAATCGCTTTTGATTCCACTAACGATGCGTCGGTGCTTAACAGTTCGACGAATCGCAGTTAAAAAAGTCGGAACAAGTGTATTTACCACACATTTTAAGAACTGCAAATATTGATTAAAGGATATGATTACTTTGTTAAAAAATGTACGCGAAAAAATTACTCGATTCTGATTGGCTAAAAAAGCAGTGCAGTTTTGCTACAACACAGTGCAAAAACGTGTAATACCTGAATTTTTTCAACGAAATGATTTTTCTCGTGCAATTTGGAATAAATAAGCACGAGTAAATTTTTTCAAAGATGACCAAAACTGCAGGAGCCCGTAGGGCTCAAAATCATGTGATGTTTTGCATACCTTTCAATCCCATTTATCTATTTGCACATTAAATACTGGCTCTAAAAATCACTCCAATAAATTCTTCTTAAATAGGAGGAAAGAAATTCTAAAATGTTACCTATATCAAGAGAAAATAAAGCAACAGAGAGAGTTGGTAATAAAATCATTTTTATAATAATTATTTTACTATAATGTAATATTGTGCCAATGATTACATTAGAATACATACTATTATAATGGTATTCCTTTTAGTGACCTCTCCGGCGGGTAATTGGGGGTCACTGTTGGACTAAAACCTCTGCAATGGGCTTATCTAGTCAGTGTAAAAATCTCCAAAGATAACGATAAGAGGTATAGAATAAAAATTTAAAAATGATAAGTTTATAATTAATAATAACAATAACTAATAATGATAATAATAAAAATGATAATAACAATAATAATGATAATAATAATAATAATAATAATAATAATAATAATAATAATAATAATAATAATAATAATAATAATAAAATTGGTAAAATGACCAAGATACGTGAATCTCAAAATCAGTTTCCTTTCAACGTCCGCATTCAAGGGACATAAGAGACTTTACGATAGGACGACGACGACGGCTAAAAAGACGCCACAAAACAATGGGTTTAATGATCAAAAAACAATAGATCTGCACGCCCTGCACGTGCATTTTGGTACATTTCTTTGCCGTCTTCTTCCTGATAACGACGTGAATTGACAAAATTTGAAGTTGTGTAGAGGACGTGAGAACCTGACGAAATATTTTTAATTTTCTTCCCAAACAACCACACCATTCATGCCAATTTTATTCCCGCGATTTCCATTCCGATCGACTTGGAGGAAATTGTTACAATAACGGGAAATAATATATTTAGTTGACGTTCTCGTTGGTTTCGTCGTCCTCCTTTCGTAAGGTTCCTATTAGATAAACAAACATCCGAGAACTCCTCACTTTCTGCTAATCTAAAAACTAGACCTCTCCCTCTCTGTAACCTTTACTTGCTCTTGCCAATACAGATTGAAAGTACAATTATCTGGTTCTTGCACGATTTTCACGATTTCCTTGTGTTTTCACGTAAACGTGTTGGCAAAAAAAATAAGAAATTCGAGAGTTTATTTCGGCCCGATAATTTGTTGAGGCATTGTTGGCCGACAAAATAATGGTGACGATGACAAATGATGATGATGTTGACGTTGATGTTGACGATCACGAATGAGGATAACGATGATGGCGAATGATAATGATGATGATGACGATGACGATGATGAAGAATGATGACGACGACCACGACAAATGATGACGATGACGGATAATGATGCCGACGACAATGACGATGACGACGATGACGATGTTGACGATAATGATGACGACGAATGATGAATGCTATGACAAGGAGGATGACGTCACAGTTGCCGTAACCACCAGCGCTTACACCGTCAAAAAGAATAAGAATTCACTTAAAAAATAAAAAAAATTAACTAAAGTCTGATCTTCACTTAAAATGAGTCACTAAAAATTTCACTATAAGGAACTTTAAGGGAAAAGAAAAAGGGCAAGTTTTATAAATCAACCTCGCAAATTGATACCCAACCAACTCTTCTTGAGTCATTAGTATGGAGAAAGTCTAAGCGAGGTCGGTCTCCGTCAGCCACATTTCATCCACCAGACACTCGGATCGTTGGCAATGAGATATCAAGCTGTTCCACATGCGATGCACAGATAATAAATGACGGTTACCTGGAAGAAAATGATGAAAAAATTATCAAGATGCATTTTGCGAAATTAATGGAACCATTCTGTATTCAGACACCTCTGAATACAAATAAGCCAGCTACCTCAAAGTTTAAATAATACACAACTAGTGAATTAGATAAGAGTGTTGATCTATCACTTTGCGGTCTTGCCCCAGCACAGGAGCAAATGGAGCCCCCAATTTTAACCAATCAGAAGAAGCCATGTCACGCGTGACTGCTTCTGCCATGTTTTTTCAGGGACATGACAACCGATTTTGTGACTGCCATAACAACACTCTGATCTAATTCACTCTTGTATACACTCGTGGTATATAAACATAATTGATCTCTCCTCATAGAGACTTTAAAGGACCAATGAAACGAAATCAACGAAACGACAAACCACTACCACTACCACTACCACTACCACTACCACTACCACTACCACTACCACTACCACTACCACTACCACTACCACGACCACTACCACGACCACGACCACGACCACGACCACGACCACGACCACGACCACGACCACGACCACGACCACGACCACGGCCACTACCACTACCACTACTACTACTACTACTACTACTACTACTCATCATCATCATCATCATCATCAATGATATTTACCTTTGGATTATGGATCTGCTTGAGGAAGGTAGTATCTTTTGCTTCTCCAAGCCCTACATACCCAATCATGATTTACCAATGAGGCCAGACCATGACACTTGAGGCAACGACCACCACCCTTTGCAAATTTAGCGTGGGGTCTTTGTTGCCAAAGGGTAAACTCAAACAAAAGTTTTGGGGGACGCACTTTTTACTCATCTAAAGAAGGCTAAAATTTAAACCATAACCGCCCTCAAGATAGCACTCTCTCCTAAATCATTTTAAGACCCTGGAAATGTTCAGGGGCCTTAGCAGGAACACTGGTCGGCTGCTCTACCCATTGAGCTACATCATATCGAAACGGACCGTAGGTTATGCGTCACGAGTACTAGATTCACTATCCACCACCCGTTTCAACACCCGCTATACCAAAGACTCTATAGCACACAGAGGTGCGCTGCTCTGAAACTACTTGACAAGTAAACACCGCGAATTAATTTCACTTGCTATAGGAGTCTCAAGCGGAAACTGGGATCATTAGACAATTTTAAGTGACATCTGCTTCCACATGCACTTTTAGATCACCCACAAACTTGAACATTATAGCCTTATTTAAATGTATATATCGTAGGTTTTAGACGAGTTGTACATTCTCTTAAGTCCATTAGATCGTTATATAAACGACCCCACAAGCTTTTAGCTTTGAATATTATCCGTTTTAAAATAAAGGATTTGATTGATTGACTGATTGATTGATTTATTGATTAGAACTCCTAGGGAGCTAGAAAAAAAAACACAGAGTCACCTACAAAAACAAAACAAGAGCAAGAAGACCCAAGTTTTCTTAAACTGGTCTAATTGTAGCTATATTACGAAGAATGGCAATTTCCTTGCAGGCAAGCAAGAGAAAGCACTTAAAATCAATAATTCTATTGTCTACGTTT
>NC_090878.1:23360796-23418296 GCF_036669935.1 Montipora foliosa
GAAAATTAGTAAATGGAACACAAGATACCACTAAAGGCCTCCAACTGAGAAGGACGTTTTAATCAATAGTCCATTTTACAGTTGTGTGCTAAATTACCTGGCTTATGAGTGAAAGTGAGGCTGGAGTTGACCTTGCTTTGATAGAAACCTCACTGCTTTTCTTATGTTAATTCTTACTAATTAGTATGACAACAAGGTCATTAACATAAGAAAAGGAGGGAGGTCTGTATCATAACAAGGCCAACACCAGCCTCACTTTCATTTAAAGGCCAGGTAAGTATGCACACAACTGTAAAGAGGTCTATTTGCAGAGAGAGAATAGGCCATTTCCGAGTTCATGTCTGCCTCCTCTTCAAAGCGAGTCTAAGTGCGAAGTTTTTGTGATGGTATTTAGTTCTACTTTACATATGAATGAAAACTAATTTTCATAGGAAAAACTTCGCACTTAGACTCGCTAAGGCAAGAGAGGCAAGAGGAGGCGGACATGAACTCGGAAATGGCCTATTCAGGTCACAAGTAATTGATTGCTTTTTCACGTCACGATCTCTAGTTTTTCTTCATTTTCAACAAGTACCATGTGACCAAAGAAATGTATATATTTGAAGTGCGGACTATGAAAGAGAGAAATGATCTTCGCACTCGTCTGGACAATCTAAGCAATTGTCTCTTTTACACTGTGACACCTGAAGTGGCTCCAACGGGTTTTCAAACCCATGACCTCTGCAATGCCAGTGCAATGCCGGTGCAATGCCGGTGCAATGCTGGTGCAATGCCACGGGAAAACATGCATGAGCCCAATACATTGACCTGCTCCTAAATGTGTGGTTTCATAGCTCAGTTGGTAGAGTATTGCACCAGCTTCGCAAAGGTCATAGGTTCGAATCCCGTTGGAGCAACATGAGTTTTTCAGGCGTCTATAAAGAGACGATTGCTTAGATTTTCCAGATAAGCGCGAGTATCATTTCAATCTCCGCCATGTGACCAAGTTGACTATACCCATCATAAACCGCAAAAGAATGTAGATTCTTTGCCGTCCCGCCTTTGAACACATCTCAAGTTTATACGCCGGATTGCTCCTAACTAATTTGAATGCTCTACCAATGAAATGTTGGAGACTCGATGGGGCTTGGCCATTAAACAAGGCTCAAGATGACAACTGGCCTGCTACAGTGCTATGACAGAAATGGGGTATTTTCAATCGACTGTCTTAAAACCAAAACCAAAGTAATTACTTTGGCTAATCAAAAAGGACGGAGACAATCCAGTAAACCAATCAAAACTCGAAGTAGTTACACGTAGCCGACACAAAGCGCGGGAAAATGTGCACGCGCGAGCGACGGTTGGTTTTGGTTTCACTTTTGATTGGCTGAAAAAGTTGCCCGAGGACTCTGAACCAATCACCGAGTGAAGTAATGCAAAACCAAAGCAATTCGCTAATTACTTTCGACACTTTAAGCAACTTGGCCTCCGAATACTCACCACAGCCTGAACCTCTTGTGGATTGTGTTTAGACTCCTCACGGCCTTCAGGGCCGGTGTAGTCCTGCGGACTCGCTTCACTTCCCATCACGTGACAAAACATGACCCGAACATCCGGTCCCCCGGCCCAGAATCCAGGCAACTTCCCAACAACGATATGGTCAGGATTGGTCAGGTGGCTAGAATCCTTCAGCAAACCTCCATAGAAATGTTGTGAGGGGAATTCCCTGATACTCGGGTGCTGCGTTAATAAGGTAAAACAATGTTTAATTTCTTCCAGGCTTTGTAAGGCCATTGGCCGACCTTGGACGGCTGTACGTTTGTTCAAACTTGACGCATTGAATAACCTTTTTTGTATATTTCGTGACAATTTGCGAACGGAAGCAAGCTAGAGTGACAAGTGACATTCTACGAAATGTAAAGAGAAAAGAGTAAATCTTTAATTCCAATTCACAGACGACTCCCTAATTTCCCATTAGATGAACGATATAAACAACTGCCGTCCGTCCGTCACTTTGTAGCGAAGTTACAGAGCTCGGCACATTCACACGTGGAGTGATCGTTTTTACATTTTTACTCTTGTGCAACCATGACGGCATACCTACCAAAATGATCTGCTCACTTGCACAAGGAATGCTTTACCTGTCCTAACAGTGTCCACTTACCATTCGATATTGCATCTGCAGCATACAGGTGGAGTAGCTCTTTCCATCTCCCGCTGCTTCATACAACACTTCAAACAAGGATTTGCCCAGACCGAGTCTGCGCGGTGCAGAACAACTGACTACAGCTCCTAATTGCTTGTGGTCTCCAAGCAACACCACCTGTTGAAGCTGCTGACCAGCGGCACTAAGAGCCACCAAAGTTTCTGCCTCTAGGCACATGCTAGCTTCATCAATGATCACGTGACGTGCACGTGCGTGGCGTCTCACACGTGACCCACCAGCTTCAATGCACGTGCAAAGGATAATCTCACAGCCACTATGACATATCTCGTAGCGTTCGGCTTCATCGATTGCACTGTATAGCTCTTGAATTGAGAAACATAGCTCTCTCCTGGCACTTTCCTGGTCTGAAGCTGTTGTGGAACTAAATGCAAAGTAGGAGAATACTGTCGCGTTAGTGAAGACAAGAGGAGTCTGAACTGGGAAATGGTTTTTTTTAACGGAATGGAAAAAACGCCAGTTAACAATAATATTCCATACAAAAGTGTTTCAATGAATTATGCAGGAAACGTTAAAGGGCCGTGTGACGAAATTTAGCCAAATTCAGCGACTGGAACCTGGCAACCCAAAGAAATCCAACTTAACACATTGAAGATAGGTTTGAATAAGCAGCAAACACAAAGGAGGCAAGGATGAGCAAAATTAAAGAAGATTGAAAATGGATCTGTGATTGGGGTTCCTGAAAACTGTTCACCCTAAAAGTTTTTCAAAGTTGATTTCTGTTCTTTATAACTTTAGTTATGTTTCCTCGACGGACACTTTTTCATCACGAAACTTACTATAGATTTGTGCTGTTTAAAGCAATTTCTGAGTTAATGTCAAGGTGTATAGCGAAGGAAGGGGCGAGTAAATGGTAAAACGACAGAAAATGAACTGCACTGCCGTGACACATTCCCTTTAAATGTGACGCTCACTTTAAAGCGGTTTTCAATTGAGTGTCGAAAGTAATTAGCGAATTGCTTTGGTTTTGCATTACTTCACTCAGTGATTGGTTCAAAGTTCTCGCGCCACTTTTTCAACCAATCACAAGTGAAACCAAAACCAATCGTGTCTCGCGCGTGCCCATTTTCCCGCGCTTTGTGTCGGCTACGTGTAATTACTTCGAGTTTTGATTGGTTTTCTGGATTGTATCCGTCCTTTTTTATTGGCCAAAGCAATTACTTGGGTTTGGTTTTACGACACTAGATTGAAAGTCCCTCTATACCTGAAACTTAAAACTTAAATTACTAAGTTGGAGGGATAAAAAGGTCTTAGGCTTTCACCGTTTCACTGACATTCAAATTTACTATTTATTTCCTACTAAATACAGCATATACCCCTGGGAGCTTCCTTTTTTCCTTAGCTGCATAATTGCTTCTTCTGCTGCTGCTATTCTGGAACAGTGAGGATTGCTAGGTTCCCGGATGCGGAAATGAAGGGCGATGTCTTTACAAGCCATGTCCATTGAACTCTGAGAGGCCCAGAATGTCGTCTTTACTGACTGTTTGAAGGTTTGGTCTTCAATGGTTCGCCCATAAATTCGAATAACCTTCATTCCTTGAATAGTCTGTAGCATCCCTGAAAATCAATCAATCAATCAATCAATCAATCAGTCAGTTTAATCAGTCAACCAACCAATCAGTACATTTCTTTGGCGTACTCTGCGAAACAAAAACGTGAAATAACCAAATAAGGTTTTGACAAGAACGTGGCCATTTAACAAAGCGGAATCGTTCACACTCTATTTTCATACTGAAACCGCTCGCACCAATTTATTTCTAGGATACTTCGCTAAAATTGTACGAGGTAAATGAGGTGGAAAAATCGCGAAAGACTTCCGAGAGTTCAATTTTTTTTATTTGAAGTGATGTTTCGTCACCGTCGCTGACGTAGATCTTCAAGTCCCAATTCTTTGTCACAATGTTCACGGTACATTTCATAGACCTTTCTCTAGGATTTTCTGTTTCGTCCTTCACATCTACTAATTGTGATCCGAATGAATTGAAAGGCTTGTAGGCTAGTGCGACCTAAAATGGCTAGACATTTTATCTTACGTGCTGCTCTATGATGCAGAGTGGATCAAACTACACCCACGAATGACTCTGTTGCTTGGCATCAAAACCACCAAAATCCTTCAAAATAGATATTCCCCGGAAGTTATCGTTACCACAGGAAGTCAGTCATCTCACAAACTGAACAATCGAGACATTACCGGAAATAACAGTCAGCCGGGCACACTTACTTGCAGCCACATCTACCGCGTGATTGGATGGAGCACAGAACAGTACTTGTCCTCCAGTCCCTTGCCTTCTGTTCAGTGCAACAAGTTGACAAGCAATCTCGACGCCAGTTAGAGTCTTACCAGTGCCTTGGACGCAACGAAGAAAAAAGCCAAGTGAAAAACAAGTTCTATGTGAGGGACTCCGCAGTCACAACATCATAGTAAAATATCAGCTTAAAGCCAGCCATATTCATGACAAAGCAAGTCATCAAGAAATAACGCGAAAAGAGACCCTGCAAGCCAGTGGACGTTTGGACTGCCCTTTGGTCAGATCAATAAAGGCAGCTTAGAGGGCTTTGGGCAGGTCGGCAGGTCAGCAGTCGTTTTTAGGAAAACTGTGTGTTTGGGTCTTGTTGAGGAAAAAGGTGGAATTTTAGTTAACCACTGTTTACTTTTAGCTAGGTACTATATTTTTAGATGTAAGTTCAACAATACTAAGCCTTCGATATTAGAATACCTTTATCAGATTAAAAGTAATTTACAGTTAGAAAAACAGATCTCAGTCACAATAGGAAGGCAAAAAGCATTTGAAAATAAGTGGCACAAAATAATTCAGTCGCTGTGACTGTCTGAATGTTTTTCTCCTTTTTTTCGCCCCTCTGTTATTTTTTTTCTGGCTATTGTCATGTAATTTGTTATCTAATCCGTTTTGCCTCCCCCCCTTTTGACAAGTAATAGGTACCCACTTATCGATCACTGTGAAGTAATATTGTAACCTGTTTGTAACGTTTTTCTTCTTTTAAGTTTGTTAAGTAGTGTATTAAAGGGGTGCGGGATACAATTCCAAGAGCGTGATTCCTAGGATTGAGACGTGATAGATTTTACTCTGTCTAACGCCAGTAGGGTTGTCCACATTATGCTCACAATTTTCACTATTATGTTAATTCTTTATGCTCAAAAAATGTTACTATTATGCTCAAGAATTTTTCCCCAGATTACTCATTTTTTGCATAAAAATAAAAGTCCCAGACTCCCAGTCGCCCCACGTAGCCATGTCCGTTTCCTGTGGTGAAACTGGGGCAGTCGATTGTCACGTATATTTCTCCACAGGAAATCAGGAATCCCAATTTCAAGATTGTACCTAATTCCGATGTATTTATTTATTTATTTATTTTCGACATTTTGACATATTTCCGGGAATTTTCCTTACTATTATGCTGGCGTAATACTCGATGCTCATTCCTCCTATTATGCTCAAAATCATGCCGGCATAATGCAGACAACCCTAAACGCCAGGCGATTTAACTCGTTCGAAGCAATGAGTTAATAAATGAATTAAAACTCTTTCCTTGTAAGGGTAACACTTCACCTAACCTTCCTTTGGTTGGGAAAGCCAACTTCATTCGATCCACAGGATGGTGAGGCCGACTCGATTAGCTCTTACGCCATTGGCAGTTTAACCCGCCAACGCCATATATGTATAAGTTCAAGATTTGATTGAAACTGTTGCGGACTTTGCCTTTTCCCAGAAAAACTTGAGTCGCGTTTTCTTAAAATTTGGTTTTATCAAACGAGTGGATAAATGAACGAAAGAAATGTATATATTTGAACTGCGGGTTATTAACAAAAGATACAAGTGATTCTCGCACTTACGACTGGACAATAGACCTTTTTCGCAGATAAGGCGGCCATTTTGATTTCTATTGTTTGAAACTTTAATTTGCCCCCTGGGCATCCCATAATGTCTTTCGAAACAATAGAAATCAAAATGGCCGCCGTATCTGCAAAAAGGTCTATTTACATTTCTATTTTTCACTAGTCCTTTTACGGGAACACATGTGCCCAACAAACTGACCTGCAGCTCCCAACTGAATGGCTTCATAGCTCAGTTGGTAGAGCATTGCACTAGCATCGCAGGGCTACATGTACTGATTTAAGCAATTGCCACTTACAGACCCTTATACCACCTATTTGGTTGCTCCAAAGGGATTCATCTATAACCCGCTTTTCAAATATACGTTACTTTCATTCATGGAGTCCATCACCGGAACAAATGAGCCCAACAAATTGACCTGCTCCCAACTGAGTGGCTTCAAAGCTCAGTTTGTAGAGCATTGCACCAGCATCGCAGGGGGTCATGGGTTCGAATCCCGTTGGAGTTTTTCAGATGTCTACAAAAGTGACAATAGGCCATTTTACAGTTGTTTGCTCAGTGACCTAGCCTATGAATGGCTGCGAGGCTGTCGGTGATCTTGTATTGATACAGACCTTGCTGCTTTTATCATGTAAATCGTGTTGTTGTACTTCTAATTAGTCTACATTAACATTAGAAAAGCACGAAGGTTTGTATCAAAGTAGGGTCACCGGCAGCCTCGCTTCCATTCTTAGGCCAGGTAACCTAGCTACAACTGTAAAATGGTCTATTGATTAAATTGTCTAGTTAAGTACGAGGATCCCTTCATTCTCTCGAGTTCATTAAGGTAAGAAATATGATTTGCAGTCGACTCTGACGAAGGACTTACGCTCGAAACATCAGTTAATTTGCCTCTATTATCAACTCGTTAGATAAAAACAAATTTTCAAATATACTGATATAGAATGACTACAGCAATACTAGCGCCCTGGAGTACAAAAAAAAAAGCCAGTATTTACCTGGCGGCCCTTGTATGAGAGTCAGTGGTGAAGTTAATGCATACTTCACTGCTTTTTGCTGCCCTGAATTTAAGATCATCGCAGTTACTTCATCCTCTATCCTCTGATCCTGGAGCAACGGGTTCTGCGCAAGGTAGGAAGGAACGTCTCTACGTAGGAAGATACTCCGAACGAGTTCCGTAGCATCGCCGAGACTTTTCACAGCACCTATTAAAAAGGAAACAATGTAACGTCTGGGACTGGGTCTGACATGTGTATTTATGACTCGCACATAGTGCTGGAAGTATATTTCGAACCATGCGCCCGAGTATAGGTACTTTGGAACCAATCTCTAGAGACGCAGATAACAATGATGTAATGTAGAATTGCTGGTGGACGAACAAAAGGAGCTAATGATAGATCTACTGTTATCGTCCACCAACATGGCGGCGATAACGCATCGTGAACCACCTATTTTAATGAAGGTTCACCGTAATGGACAATATATGTAGCTGCTAAGTATACAACAAATGAGCTCGTCTCACGGTTACATAACAATGGCATTAGAACAGAGAATGGAAGTCAAGCACCCAAGTGATCCAGATGGAAAAATGCCTGCCTCTCGGAATGGGGGTGAGAAGGCAGTGACGGATCCAGGGGAGCCCCCCTCCCCTTATCTTTGGATGTTAAACTCATCGGCAAAATGGGTTTGGGACTTTAAGGCGCCTGAAAAGTAAAGCTCTTTTAAAGTGTCTTGCACTTTTTGCAGGCAACAGCACTAAAAACCCCGAAAGAGCGGAAAATTTGTTTTTTTTTAGAGCCCCTCCCCCACGCCCTGATTTTTCAGTTGTCCTTTCACTGTCGCCAAGCAACTAACTTCCTGTCCTTCCAACGGGCGAATTACACATAAAACATTTATTGTTACGGGTTATTGAAAGATCAAAAGAGATCAAAAATGACATTTTGGATACACTCTGTGTGAATTACTTTTCTGTAGTGTGGTTGCTACAAAAGACTAAATTGATGTCATGGACAGGCACATACATAGATATCATAGCAGGGCCATTTACAGGAGAAAAAAAAGGGCGCCTTATTAGAAATACAAAATGTCTCTATAAGTCGCACATAAATCTTGTTCGAACTTTCGATGAGCCCGTCTTGTTTAACATGGTTCAAACCGGTTTCAATAATTTGGAGGGAATGTGTTATTAGAAAGATTAACTCTACGACAAGGTTTCACTTACTGGCAATGTTATTGTACCATATGAAACACCAACAACTGCTTAACAAGATGCACATATTAATGTGACGAAAGAAATTACCACGGCAACAAAAGAACCATTTAAAAACGCCCTATATTTTGTGTTTAAGCACTGATATCTCAAAAACGAACTCAGTGACCCCCATCTTTTATTGCTGAAAAGTGACTAGCCGGCTAAGACGAAACTCTTTGCAAAGTTTAAAAAAATTCTCTGGAGCGGATTCAGAGCCACCTTAAAATGTTTGAATTGAGAAGGTGGATATGAATCTGCTCCAGATAATTTTTTTAAACTTTGAAGAAAGTTTTATCTTAGCGTGCTCATCACTCTCCATTTAGTTCGTTTTTGAGATATATGCGTTTAAAGACAAAATATAGGCTGTTTTCAAATGGCTCTTTTGTTGCCATGATAACCCGTCACGTCACATCAATAGGGAGCTTAAGATAAGGACGTTTTCGACGCGACGGCGACGTAAAGACCGATTAGGATTGGGGCGAGTTTAACTGCGCATGCGATTTCCAACATTCCCGCCGTCGCCCTCACGTCGGCGACGTCAGTTTGGGGATTTTGCCGTCGCAGTGAAAACGTGAGTATTTATACCGGTATTTCTTTCTTGTATTCTTCATTCCTTGCTTTTTTTTCAGTTTCTTTATTAGCACAACCCACCTGGGGATGTGCCAAGTAACTCTAGCGGCTTTTTGTGCTCTCTTCACAGATAAAACTCAGGAAAATGACCGAAGACTCTGAAGCTAGTTCAGTGAAGACAAAACAATCTAAGTAAGTCTGTAAAGATAAATAAGCTGTTACGTTCAACGAATTCTTTCTTGTAAAACGATTATATATATAATATATTTTACTGACTCCAATACATTTTTTTATTTCTTAGTAACATATTGAATCCGAATTTTCTGAGGCGATAAAGAATTTTGGAGTTCTGGAGGCTGCTAAAAAGTGCAGAGATAAATATTTTGTTTTGAATTTTTTCACACTTAGCCAACAAATCCACTACATAGCTCATCGATATGTAAATGTGCTCTTAAGGCTTGTATAACCACACTTGGAAATATTTCTTCGATGAAGTGCTGTGAATCTAGAGCAATAATTTATGTGGATACGTACAGTGCGTATTAAACAGAACAATTTCATCCAGCAAATATTCAATAAATCAATACAAGGACTCAGTCTGGAAGAGGAAAACTACTGTTTCCACCGTTTTTTAAATAAAGTGCTAAAATAAACTTTAATTCCCTCTTTCAGCACAATGGAGTGAACAAATCAACATGATACATTATTCTTGAGAGAGGTCAGGGGATCAGATCTTTTTGAAACCAGAAAGGGGAGCCCGGAGAGAGGAAAATTGTGGGATGAGATTGCCACAAGACTCAATAACCTCACCCAATGCAAATTCAATGTGAACAAAAGGTCGTTGAGAGATAGGCTCAATCTTCTAATGTCCAAATTCAAAGCAAAAAATAGGGAAGAAGAAAGAGCAAGTGGTATTAGTCCAGAAATACAAGAGATAGATACTCTGCTGGAGGAGCTGTGTGAAAAAGAGGAAGAAGCTAAAAATAAGCCTTCGACTGGCAACAAAAAGCAAAGCCTTCAGAAAGAGAAGGCAACTGCTGAAGAAATGCGGTACAAGGCAATGGAAACCATGGGAGAAACTCAAAAACGAGTGGAGAAAACAAATGGAGTGGTTCCAGCAAAGAAAAGCAGGAAAAGTACAGGAGATGCTATTGGATACTTGCAAAAGAAAGCAGAAGAAGAGATGGCATTAAAAAGAGAAGAAATTGAAATAACAAAGCAGGAAGAGGCAAGAGGATCTCGTATATCAGAGCAGCAAACAAAAATGCAGCAAGATATGCTAAAGATTATTCAGCAACAACAAGAAGAACAGCATAGACAGCAGCAAAGAAACCAACAGCAAACACTACAGTTTATGCAGTCTATGTTAAACCAGCAGCAGCAGCAATCACAGGCTATGTTAGCTTTGATTGAGAGGTTGGCTCCCAAGGAAAAGCGTTAACATTTTTTTATTGCAACTTCTCTTTTTCAACCATGGCACCATTGTAATTTTTCTCTTGTTAGTGACATAATTTTGCATTCAACTGTTCTTTTAACTCCATTTCTGCTAGAGTGGTAGTTGATTGTTGAGTTATCATTATCATAATCACATTTTTTTTTAGTTTCATTGATCCAGTTTGAATTTAGCTGTATTATGCATGTGTCAATCAGGTGATTACCCTATCAGAATACAGGCTATGAAAATATGTCATATATTAAATTGAGTCAAGTGATTATTGAAAGCCCTGACTACCTTGCAAAATATAAATTTGATTTGATTTTTTGAACTGACAAAAATTATTGTATTGTTAAAAGGTTGATTTCTTCAATACTTACATTTGTGTAAACAATGTATACCTTGTTAAACTTGATATTAGAGATGCCTCAACTTTGAAAGTACTTGCCTTTATCAGCATTAAACTGGGCCCAGTTGTTCAAATGGCGGAAAGTGCTCCTCCTCTAAAGAAATCGTTATAGTGATTTATGTGCTGGATAACACTATCTGACTTTTGAACAACTGAGCATTGAACTAAATGGCATGCCATTTGTCGTATAAGTGGATGCCATAGTAACAACTGCTTTCATTTTTTGTGGAACAATATGTCTGCTTTGTATAATACAATGTATGATCTTTTATAGGTTGTGCTGTTTCCGAAAGCAGGGGGGGTGGGGTGGGCGGGGAGGTTTTAGTCTAGATTAGGGAAACCAGGAATTGCCACTAAAACTAAAAATCAAATCGACAAGTTTGAATTTACGCAACTTAGCCGAAAAGCTACTCTAGGATAGTGGCAAAGGGATTTTGGGAAGTTAAGTCTAGTAGAAGGTAGCAAAATTCAGCTGAACTAGCTCTGGTATAGATTAAGGATTCCAGGGTCCCAGCAGGACACTCCCCCACAAAAAATCCTAAAGTACCACCACCCCCTCCCCCCACCCCCCAGGGCTGATTCTGGGAGGAAAGTGTTGACCAGTTGTGTGACCAGGCAGTAACCGAATAAATATAGCGAATGTTTTAGGTCACCTGAAATACTCCTGGAGGCTTGGGGGGTCTAATTCAAAAAATTCTGAGGTTTGATTACCATATAGGCATGTTAGGGCATTTCGCATGAGAGCACATACGACATGTGTTTTACCAATATTACTTAAGCCAACTTTTAGGTTCTTTTTAAAATCAAGGAATTTAAAATAGTTTAAAATGTCTCCAAATAGCCACTCCACTGACACTCGAACAGAGCTCATGGATCCATTGAACATCTCTATCTGAGGTGTGAGAGCAGCACCTTGGAATGGTCCTTGCAGGTGAACCCTGAGGGGATATGCAGGATCCCCATATATGCATAGAGGCTGACCCCCTGTCGAAAATGCATGGCGTTCCAAGTCATGCAAGAGACCAGATTCTGCCAGCATACCTGCATCATGCCTTTTGCCCTCTGGAAGAAGAAGTTAAAAGTATTAGGTTTGTTTCATGGAATATCATTGTTTTTCATCATGCAACGCTTCTGTAAAATGGTGTCATGAGATCAACCTTTCATTGCCCTGATCACTACAGGCGTTTGTCGTAGATTATACTACAAAACAGACACTTGAAGGGGGAAACAACTACCCTCCGAAACCATGTTTGTACCTTTTCCGTTTGAGTTGCTATTTTCATAAACCTGACATTTAGTTATAAATAAGAGCAAGTTAAAAAGATCTTTACCTACGGGGCCGTAAAGGTTTGCGATCAATCCATTCGGTAAGGCAACAGATTGGAATTTAATGGCGTGCACCCGTTTATGACCATTATACATCATCCTCTGGTGCTCGTCTGGTCTGGCTATAGGTCTCACAGTGCCATCAACAAAGCCAAAACAGTTCTGGAGAGCAGCCCCTTTAGCGTGAACTGATCGAGCATAAGTATCCAATGCAGGTGGGTTAAGCAGTGCGTCATTCCACCGGGTTATGCGATGTCCATGGATGGTGTAAATATAATCAATCACATGATTTGTGACCATGGATAGCACCGGTACTGGTTTGCCGAAACGAGGTACCATGTCGCCAAATCTACAAGGATAGGCGAGCCGTCTTAGGAGTATGCAAAGGCCTTCCATTCCACTTACTATGCTTCCCTGGCGTAGTTTGAAGGTAGGTGGGATCTGCAAGGCTTCTGCCAGAGTCGGAAGGTCTTTTTTCTCAAACCTAAATTCGGCCTTACACTCTGCCTCACTCATGTTGTTCAGGTCAAAGCAAGCGTACTCGTAGTAAGGAAAACTTGGATTTCTCGACGGAAACATGTCGTAAAGGAGAACGAAATCTTCATCGTTGATCAAATTAGCGTCGTAGTAAAGAATGAGAAGTTGTCGAAAATCTTCAAATGCGGCCATGTTACAAACAAAAGCGATTGAATCTCAGAAAGTACAGCCGATGTACTCGACGAAGTCTCGGACGCCGTCATGAGAATCTTAAGCAAATTAATTTTGGCGCGAGAACGGCAACCTCTGGCCCAGTCCACCTGGGCTGTCACGTCGCCGTCACCGCGAAAACGTCCGCATCTTAAGCTCCCTAATAAGTGCATCTTGTTAAGCATCTATTGGTGTTTTATATCATACGGCATCCTAACATTACCATTAAGTGATAAACTTTGGTAGATTCGATCCTTCCAAATAGTACAGTTTGTTGAAAGAGTTAAAACTGGTTTGAGCCTCCATAAGGTGGCTGAAGCCAAGTAACGTTCTTATTAGAAGGTTTGTCACTACAACTCTGTATCACGTATAAGCAATGTTATCGTAACATAAGCAACACCAATTATTGCTGAACAACATGCGGTCATTATTGTGATGTAATACGTCGCCGTGGCAACAGGAAAGCGCTAATTTTCATTAGATGTGCTTATCAAAGCCACAACGGGATTTCACGCGACAAACCATATCGTACCTATCATACGGCGAAATGACTGTCCCATGGCAAGGACTTCAATGCTAAACAGGCATGAATCTTCCTCCAGGATATCAACAGGGAATCCGTCGGGCCAATCCACCAAATTGATGCCAATCAAGTTTTTTTCGTGACTACTGTCTACTCCAGTCACACAGCAGTGGAATATGTAAGGACTCCTGTTGCTTCGGAGACACAGGAAATCACCAGGGGAGAGCTGTAATCCATGACAGACACACAATGATTTGGATAAACTGAACTTTCCAGCTTCTGTAAATTAAAAGTTCAAGTAATTTCAAAATAAAAGCAGTTCATACCACGACATACACTACATATTATAGTAACTAAAAAAGTGGTCACGAGATCACAAGAAAGCGTGAGGATAATGCTTAGATGCACCCCCATTGAAACGTTAAGGTATTTTTTTGATAAAATTTATTTTCAAATTCAAAGGAACTACATCTCAATTAACTACGTATGGCCGGTTATTTAAAGAAGTTCTCATTTAATAAACTTCTAAACAGCTAATGAAAAAAATTGCTTAACGAGGATAAACACTTTCTCCCGCTTAGTTGCTGCTCTCTCGATACAATTTCCACCAATAACAACCCTTGAGTACTAACTAGTGGCTTGCCAATCGGCAAGAGGACAACTGCTAATAGGGCAGTTTCGTATTCTAACGGTTGGCTTGGATCAAACACGAAGTGGAGGCTAATGCAGGGGATTATTTTCAGATGCAAATTATTTCCCCCGCATTAGCCTCCATTTCACCGTTTCTCACCATGAGAATAAAAAACTGGCCTATAAACAAATAGCGAATATTTTTCGTTACGTCACCCATTGTTATTAATATGCAAACCAGAATAATTGGCTGTTTAGTAAAACAATAACTTCTTTTGTTCCGTGGCTGGCAAATTCCAATATCAAAAGAAATGTGACGTCAATGTTTGTAAACAAGAAATATCGCTATAGGAGGCAGTTTTTATGTGCTTGTCCTCTTATTGACAACAAAATACGTCATAACTAGCTTATAAATGAAGCGCATGAACGCAGCACGAGAGTTTGCCAAATCCGTGTTCTGCATACTAATTAATCCGCATTCACACACACTATTTTTAAGCCAGTGAGTAAATGACGTCACATTCCCCGCGAGCCAGATCGCTGAAAGCTTATCCGTCTGTCGGAACCGCACCAAGTAATGGCGGACAGTTAAAAACGTGGAGTTAACATGAACAGTGTTCCTTTTGAAGTAACTACAAAAAATCTCGCCTGTTGAGCATTCAACGCACTTTCAGATGTATTCTGAGGTGGCGTTTTCGTCGATGTTGCCTTTTTCCTGGCTTAAAGTGGCAGTTTCACGCTATTTTAATCAAACTTCAAAACACTAAAAGACGTCCTTGCATCAGTGAAAACCACACAATAATGCTTTAGTTTTGTTGCCAATGACCATTGAAGTGCACTGAAACTATTCTTTGTTGTTTCCAGCCAAGGATGGAGAGAATGGAAATGGATGAAACTTGAGAAAACTTTGGAGACAGTGTCTTCACCAAGACACCAAAAATTAAACACAAATAGCTCTTTGTGCCATAAATATACTACATATCTTTTCAGTGGTTTGTCAGGATAGTTGTATGTGTGAGTGAAAGTACAAATTTGGATTTTTACCGAATTTTTGACCTAAAAACAGCAAATTAAGCATGACAGTGCTCCTTTATTAAACTCCCCAATGACGAAGGGCTAACGCTTGAAACGTCAGCTTTACAATCCCTCTACTGAGGAAAATGTACCTTTGTTAACTCAGACGTTACATCTACCAGATGTAAAAGAAAGTAACCAAAACACTTACTGCCATTCCACTGAATAGAGACATTTTGCAGAATCACTTTAATAGTGGAATCAGAGTTGACGCTAGCTGTGGCAGCTTCGCACGCAAGTAATGGTAACATGACCTTCTGATACTCTTGAATGCTGGTATAGCTTGCATTGGTAGCAGTCAACGCAGGAGCCGCAAAGGACATAGTAGGATTCCGGCGATGCCTCATACAACACACAAGCGAATTCGAAAACTTCACAGCTACAATAGTTGGCCGCAGCAGTCCACGGTTCATTTCAGCGCCCAATAAAACAGGAATTGTATCTCCTTTGCGGTAAAACTTGGTGTGTGCACTCAGCAATTGGTGAAGCGCAAGAGAGCTCATAGCAATAGATTCTTCCGGAGAGCTGTTGCAATTTTTATCACAGCGTGACTTGTCGAGAGTGACAACACTGTTTGTATCAATCAAGTGGCGCTGTCTGCTCAATTGTGTGAGGTCTTCATTACGAAGGCCATTCAAAAATTCGATCCAAAAATCTTCAGGGATTTTCAAAAACTGTTCAGTAACTCCAGTGGATGAGTCAAATTGAGCAGAAGATGAGGATAATGCATACAGATTGTCTTCGCTTGAGTGCGTTCCCGTCCCTTCCCCTGTGACCAGGATTTCCAGAACATTCCAACTCAAAATTAATTCTTCTTCATCTTCGAGAAATTCTCGAGAAGATGGCTTACAATCATGTATCCGGATGCTTCGGTGAAAGGTTCCAATATGATCGACTTTCTCCCCTCCGAGAACAAGGCACTCAGGGGAAAGGGATTCTACTTTGGAAAGTCTCCATCTTGAGTCCTTTCTCAACGTGGCTGCCCTCGAGATGGTGGAAAACTGTTTTTCGAAAGCATCGACGCGTTCAGAAGTCATCTGGCAGTGCTCACAGATGTTCTTTACCTCCGCCTCAGTATATGGCATCTTGGTGTTGTCCAGATCCGCCAGTAAGATGCGATGAACAACTATGTCAATGTAGCGTCGAATAGGCGATGTAAAGTGAGTATATGAAGGCAAATTCAGGGCAAAATGACTTTGCGTCTCAGGTGAGAGTGCAGATGATACTGTGTATGCACTGTGCTCCTGCACGGAAGCCAAAAGATTAAAAACCTTGCCAACACCAGACATCTTTTCATGATGGAGGACTGCAACAATTACCTTTCCCAGATCTTTCTCATCCAAAGATGCTGATATCTTTTCCCAGGTCTTCAAATCAACCCTCACGAAACCATCACTGCTGTGATGTCCTTTGTCATAAGAGCAATTTTGAAGACACTGAAGGGAGAAGAAGTGGTCGGGCCAAATACCTTGCTTAACACACAAATCTCGGATATTCCACAAACGATGAACCTTTGGAGGCAGCTGGCATCGCAGTGGTACAAGCGTTCGGGCAAGAGGACTTTGAAGAAGACGTTTAGCAACTGCATGGTTTGTGTGCAGCATGATTTCTTCAACCATCTTCGAAGACGAGAACACACCATCGGTCTTTTGGGTGTCAAAACAGACAAAGCCTTGACGTACTCGTCTAGCCCACATTTTGAATGACAGTTTTCCAAGGATACCAATGCTTTTATGGATAACCTCGGACACACTGTCAACCTTTTTGTCATCAAGAATATCTTGACATTGCTCGTAAGTAAGCTTGCAGGAAGACTTCACGATGCTACGATGAAATTCGGGTTCTTTTAACTGTACACCATCATCATTCACATGGAATACGACAGAGACAGCCAGCTTTTCTTTATCGGGAAGAATACTACAAAGCTCTTTTCCCAGATAGGACGGAAGCATAGGGTTATGGTAAGACACTTCAGTGCTGCCATACACAGAGGCAACCCGGGAGAAGGCGGCTTTGTCTAAATCGGAATTCTTAGGCAAGAAAAATGAGACATCAGCAATATGAACAGCTACTTTATAAGTTCCATCAAGTTCGCAGTGCACGCTCAAAGCATCGTCAACTTCAACACAAGAGTCAGGGTCTACGCTAAACACTTCAGAGAACATTTTGCGTCTGAGACGTTCTGTCAAGGGAATCTTCCATCCCGGTGAGAAATCTCTTTTTGCTTCAATCTGGGTTTTTTTCACATGCTGCTTATGCAAACCATGCTCTGCAAGTAAAACCGCAATAGACAGTTCAGGATCAGATGCCTCTGGAAAATAGTGGACAACAAAACCAAGAGGGTAGCGGTAGCTGGCACCCCATTTCATCTGCTGAACGAGAAACAACTTCCCTTCAGTCTCTGTAACAAAACGTCTGAAATTAATTCTTCCGTCCTTCAAGTCGAATACAGCAACACCAGTTTGACCCTTGTGGTCTTTACTCTGCAGGATCACAAATTTTGAGTTGCATCTGTTGATTGGTGTCATCACGTTCTTGTCAAAGCTGTCGAGTCTGCAAACGACCTTTCTGGGATGATTTTCCTTCAGTATCGCCTGCACCTTCCCATGAGGTTTGACTGAACTTTTTTCATCACTGTTGATAATTTCCACAGCAACTAAATCTCCATGGAAAGCTCTGTTTATGTGTGCTCGACTAGCAATTTGGATGTCGGGTCGTCTTGGGTCAGAAACCTTTGCAGTTGCAGTATTGCCATCACTGAAGCTATCAATGTGTAAACGACACGCAACTAGTTCACGAGAAGCAATCTTGGCACGTGCATCTGCTTCCTCTAAATGCTCTTCATAGATGGAATCGATTTCGATGTATACTGTGCTTTCACTGGGTTGCAGGACCCAACCCTGAAGAGGAGAAATATCCTCTCTGTCTCCAGGCAAGACCAAGGAGTCTTCACTTGAGAGCGGGAACACGTTACAAGGTCCATTACCCCTGGCTGCCTCTGAAGAAGCAAAGCTGTTGTCATTTGCAAGATCATTCCCAAAAGACAATTTCTCAAAAGCCAAGATGTAATCTTGGACAATGGGGTCCCTCTGCTGTGCACTGAACCATTCGTCTGTGTCTGCGTCATCATAAACGTCCACTGAATATGGAAATAAGGAGCCCCCTTCAGAGGCCTCGGAGTCAAGACTGATGTCATCACTGTTTCCAGAGTCTTGACCTTCCAAAATACTTTGAAGAACACTGTGCTGTTGGATATGATAGTGAAGAAGCTCTGCTTCCTTATCTGAGATACTTGTCTGATGTTCAAGGTTTTCCTGGAGATGCGAAAACATGGAGAAACCAAATGATGCTTTTAATCTCGAAAGAAGTTCTTGTTCTCTAGCAATTATATCCTGGCGGCTTTTCAAACTAGATTCAAGTAACGAAAGCAGTTTTTTGCGAGATTCATCTGGAGTGATAATGTTTGTTAAAGGCCTGCCTCTAGGTCCACCTGGTTGATCTCCACATCCAACCTGAGTCACCCTTTGACTTTCATGATTAAATTGAGGTGATATAAGGGTATTTCTACTGGAGGACAACGAAACTTCCACCTTTTGTCTTCCCCCTATTTCTTGATCTTGTCTGAGTCTAGACACCTCTGAGGGTGAACTATGCACCTCTTGTCGAGTGTCAACCAATTTTTGCGCAAGGGGTCTGCTTGCAACCACCTGTTCATCAGTGGGCATCTTCCTTAAAGGAGCAGTCTGCTCACTTGTGTGCAGCAAACTTGCAGGCGAGGTATTTGGCATCTGTTGGTTTGGGACCCAAGGACTCAAAGGACTTTGAAAGCCGCATCCTGGTTGCAGATTGAACGGAGGTAAGATAAATTGGTGATGTTGAAAACCGTTTCGTAGGATCGGAACACGTGGAAAGCTAAATGGGACAAACGGTCTTGGAGCCACCAACGGAAATGCATGATCATTACCTACTGGAAGTGTTCCAGGTGGAAGAGCATTAGGCCGATGCATCGTCGTAAAAGGAACACCATTACAGAAATCAGGAAGAAGGTGTTGGTTTACGAAAGGGCCTGGTTTGATATTCATACTACTAACGCCAGGAATGGCAGTTGCTATTTCACTGTGGGAACCCAACATCACTCTGTTGTCATTTTTGTGACATGTATCCCTTGCCATCCTTACGACTGTCTCCAATGGAAGCCGGTAGTGAAAGGTCCCATTACTGTCACATTTTCCAAGGATTATCTTCCAACACATTTGACAATCTCCCAAAGAACACAAAGCCAACGGATCGCCAATGATAACGAGCCGATACCGAGCTCTAGTGATGGCCGTGTTCAACAGTTTGGTATCGGACAAGAATCCTAAATTCTTCTGGTTTGTGGTGTCGGCTGCAAAGGTCCGAACTGTACTGATGAATAGTATGTCGAACTCCAGACCTGCAAAACGAAACAAAGACAGCCTCCATGAACCCAGCAAAACGTTGAATGTAAAGCACTGTACACCATCACGTGGCATTATACTAGAAATAAATTAATGTGCATAATGAAAATAAGGCATCTAGCAAAGTCTTGTGAAGGAATTCAGCAATTCTCTTCAGTTAACGTTTCCACAAAATTCTACATCTGCGAAGTTAACGATATTGTCCTCAGAATCGACATACCGGTAAGATCTAGATTCATTAAAATCGTGCAGTGTGGGCAAACGACCCAGAATAGGTTTGATGGAAAAGGTGTTTGATTGACGTCCACCCAAATGTGGTTTCGAAAAATGAAAAAAAGAGTTGTTGAGGGGCGCGTGTGACTGATAACCGCTGTTACATCGTCCATGTCATCTCCATCACATTATCCTTCTTGGAAAGAAAAAACTTTTTTGACACCCCTTTAACATGCAAAGCATTTCAATTCCAAAAATACTATTAACCAATCATATTGGCGCGTACATTTCGTCAGTTGAGTTATGGACAAAGGTTAATGAAAGCTTACGAACAACAATCTAAACAAGGACTTTACACACTAAATTACCTTGGACATTATTGACACCCTCTACCTGAACACTGCTGAGACTCTTCAAACGAAGAAGTCTCCTTATTTCCCGCACCTAAAGAAAGCACAAAATTTGATTACAAGTGCTGAATATTCCATAGAAGAACCTTTCTTGCAAATTATAGCGGAGCTCCGGGCGCGGAGCACCATAATTAAGAAAATATGGCAACCCATCGATGCGAGAAATTTTGGTTTTATAGCCATGACGTCATCGAGCGTCCGTACGTCCGTCCGTACGTACGTACGTCCACCCATCCACGTATGCCAATGTGACCAGTATCATACTAGTTTACAGCATACATCTTTGATATGGTGGAAAACGGTTTGGAAAATGTTTTCTTACTGCATTTTTAGCTGGTTTCAATCCAGTTTGACATATCATGATAGCTGTGGTCCACACTGGCGGCTACACAGTTACTGAAGTCAAGCATCGAATGGATGTAAACTTAAAGCTGAGTGTTTATTTCTAATTTGCTTAGAGCTGCTTTTTTCTCTGTATTGCAATTTTTGGCATATCTTTAGAAGCTCTGATAATGTTACATGATACCTGCAGGACCTATGACTAGAACAGAAACGAAAGGAGAGCGAAAGAGAACGACAACGACAAAACAGAATACCAGTAATAGCTCATACTTGTTGGAAGAAGTTACTCCACAAATTCTTTCCTTGGGCACTAAACCGTTTGTTATTTTCAAAAAGTGGTTTAATCGGTTTTTCCTTGTTCAGGAAGGAAAATCGATTTTTTATTGTCAACTGGAAGTAAATAACAATAATCTGTACTCTTTTGGACATAAAGAAAAAGTTGATTTGCTCTAAAATGCGATCGAACAACTTGAGTGCTTTTTAATCCGTTTGCCCAAATGGTTTTCGATGTGCCTCGACAGTGAAAAGAAAATTTTGCCCTTATGTTATAAACACGTAATCGCAATGAGTTCTCGTAAAATTGGGGGGAAATTTCACTAACTTGTGTCTTCAGAAGTTTGTTTAAAGCACCTAAACGTTATTTAAGTGTTGGAGCGGATCTTGTTTGAAGTTCGTCCTTTCTTGGTTGCATTTTGCCGATTCTTGTTCCAACCAACCTGGCGTGTTTCAATGAAATACATCAAAATGTGAATGATCTCGTTTTCAGAGATAAAGTGGAATAAAGTACATCAGTAAAACTTTTCTTTGACCTCGAACTGGCAAAGTTTTTTTTTATGGCATTTAATTTCAGCGTGATTCCTATTCGCAGGCTATTGACAGTTGACTCTGAAATGGCTTTTTTCCTTTTCCATTCGCTCGCTGAGGGTGTGCTTGTTTTTTTCACTATAACCCTACAGGCAGTAAGAATAAAAACCCAAGGAGCTCCGCTTTTAGGACTGGCTAAATCTATATATTAGTCACGCAAGAGATACACTGTAGGCTGTAAATCACAGCCAATTTCGGCTAATTTTCTTCATTTATAGAGCGTTTTCACATGACGTCACGGCGACCATGTTGGGGTTCCTAAACAAAGGAATGGCTGCCATGCTGGTGTACCAAACTAATCCTTCGGTAATTAAACTCTATTTTTATGCAAAGACTTTCTTTTGTTTCAGTAATCCAATATGGTTGCTGGTTACGGGAGTGAAAACGCTCTATAGTTTAATGAATCTCCTAACTCAGTGGAAGAGCATCCAAGTTAAGAATGGAAAAGTATTGAAGTATTGGAGCACATTGGTGAACTTCAGCTCTTCGTCCATCCATCAGATTTCCAACCCCTCCCGTCCTGTACTGCTTTAACCATAATCCTTACTTTACCTGAGGAGCAAAAGGTGCCAGTACGCAAATTCTCGCAGGATTGGCTTCTCCCCACACATCAATAGGCCAGAGATCGATCAACTCTTCCACACGGTCACTGACTTCAGCAGCCTCTCCTCTATTTAGAAAAGATGGTGGCTCATCTGCAATCTCCTCCTGTCCGTGCACTCCATAGAAAACCACAGAGTATTGAGCGAGGCTAGGTGGTCGCCTCATGTTTGCAATGAGTGTATCTTGGTAGAACAGATGAGACGGGACTTCGACAATGTCGTCATAGGAGCGGTAGTTTTGCAGCAGCAGGACTTTCCATTTGGACATTGCTGGGTACATGTCATAGAGACGAACCAGGAGACTACGACCAAGACCAAGTTGACGTGAAATTGGTGACATGACTGGAGGATTTAGCTAAAAAAACATTAAGGGAGAGGTGACTGCCAAGGAACTTTCATTGGGAGGATTTCTTGGAGGGATTCACGTGGTTTGTTGGTTAACATTGGCCCTTCTCCGCGGAGGTGTTCTTCTGGGTGGTCCCCTCCTTTGAATTGCAGAACTATCTGCATACAGTGGAAAAATAAGATGTCTAAGGAGTATCAGGTAGAAACTTTGTTTGTTTGTTTTTGGATTTGATGATTTACTGTGATTTAGTAATACAAACGGATATTTTCGTTTGTCTCACCATGTGCTCGCTTAAGAAACACATTAACCAAACTGTATAACCGCAGACCCTGGAGGGAACAACTCACCAGATGTTTATAGCTTGCACCTTCGCAAATGGGGTAGTCTGGATTTCAGCCACTTCCTCCGCTCGCAAAGTAGAGGAGGTGGCTGAACTTTAGGCTGCAAACGGGGCAGAAAAGTGTTTTGTGAACGACAGAGAGAGACCCTCCACAAAAAGCCGAGGAATGGCTCCAAATTTTAGACTTTATGTCTCGGCCTTAGGCCTGGCATGGTCTATGGACGAATAAACAGAACGCATTCTATATTAACAATCAACGGCTTGGTTTCCCGGGGTTTAAGAAGCGACTGTCCCAAAGTTGGGCTTAACTGGTGACTACGTTGACGCAAAAGCAGCCACATGGCCCCAAAATCGCAAGGTATTTGACCGATCTTGGCACCATTACCAACACCTCTTTCTGTTATCATCATGCCACTTTACGTAAAGTGAACCCGCGAAATCAAATGTTTGCTATGAATAAAATGGATCCTTACACAAAAAGCAAAACATACTGTACATTTCAGGTGATGGTTTTAGTTTCTTATGACCAATGCACACAGTTCATAAAGTGATCAGATAAGTAACTATTTGGACCAATGGCCGTGGTACAGATCTGTTCTTTATTTGATGCCACGCTTGGAGAAGCAAAAGTTGGCAAAAACACCATGTTAGCCCAAATCACCAAAGTGGAAGTATTAAAAATACATGTCCAAACAACAGCTAAGAAATAATTGTTAACAATGGTTTGTGCTCATATGTGGGATAGCATGAATAAGTAGCCCAAAACGTCTTTGAAAACACGACAGCAAAACAGTTTGCGACGCCAAATTGCCCAATTGCCTCTCTCTAGCTCGGCCGTGGATCAAAATGTAATTACTGCTAGTTTTGCTGTAAATTTTACATACAATGAACAAAATGTCGAGGCAAAATGGAGAAAGTGAAAATTCTAGTCTTAGCCACGAAAAATGTACAATTTACTTTATATGAAATTCAATGTTTGTAGTTTTGGAAGCAAAATCTCACAAGCATCCCGTCCAAAAGTTAGAATTTTTTGGAGTTTAGAGAAACAATTATTCCATTTGAACTTTTTGAAAAGAAGATTGGTTTTAGTCAATTTTACCATCTCAAATCCAATGTGCACTCATGAAATAACTGCTGTTGATTATTGTTTTGTGGAGGTCCATTCACATCGTAATTGAGCGATGATCACAAATTGGTAGATAAATAAAACTACATATTATTACCAAATCGGTATGGTACCTGCAGATGATCTCCCGCAAAAACTAACTGAGTATTCTTGCCAGCCAGACACAATGGGATGATGGTTTCAGCTTCCATTGCTTGTGCAGCTTCGTCAATGAAGATGTGCGTAAAAAAACCAGGAGGAAGATCGAGCTTTGCAATCGAGACAGCAGTTACTAGTGTACTGACTACGACTCGATGACTCTTCAAGTCGTCCTTGCTGGGCACAGCAAACTTTCCAGTGTGCAGATCCAAAAGGCAATATTGGAGGACCTCATCAGACACTGTATTTATGAAACGATTTTCCCAGCAAATCCGAAGTGGCTTGAACTTTGAGTGCGAACCACAAGAGGTAGTCAGGAATGGATGAAGGTAGTTTCTAATGTAATGGTCTGCAGCACTATTTGAATGGGTACACAGAAGGATGCGGTAATCTGCTGTCTGATCATTCAGCTGCATGATAATAAGTTCTTTGATAGCTTCAGCAATGGTTCTAGTCTTCCCAGTTCCAAATGGACCCAGCATCAACAGTGGTGGTCCAGGTTGTGGAGACAACATCTGCCGTAAGGCATACCACTGAGACCTGTTCAGTCGTGAACTACTGGAAGAGGAGGACCACTGTTCTGAAATGCCCTCAGGAACTACAGGAAAGACCACATCAAGGTTGATGCGCTCTAAAGCCCAATGCATGTGTTGATATGTATCAACGAACCTGAAGCAAACTGATGCTGGCAGAGGCCTTTTAGATTTCAACACCTTTTGGAGCTCTATGCTGGCCCTCAATAAGACACGATTCTTACGTAAACTCTCCACAATGACTTCATACAACAGCAGACTTTCAGCACCATGTGGCTTGATTCTAATTAGGGCATAAGTACCACGACCGATTAACAGAGAGGCATCATCCATCAGATCTTCGTTGACTGGTAGCACGATGGTAGTTTGTGAGGGGTCAGTGCTACATGGTTGAAGGCAATGGAGAAGTTCGGAACAATGCAAGGTCAGCCTGTCGAGAGGGAAGAAAGTAAATTACAAAATGTTACAGGTGTCATTACAAGAGTCAGCACTTTTTCCTCAGATATTTTCATACTACAATTTTGCAGCTTTCAAAGTAATATTCAGCTTTTCATATCCTACGATTTCGGGTGGACTCCTATATCATAATTTTCCAAATAGTTCTTTGATGTTTCCTCTGTTAAAACAACTTTCTTCTTACCATTTTTTCACGCAATGAGCAACTTTTTTGGTTCTTTTAGTATGGTGAGCAAAATCGTTTTTGCTATGACTATGATACTGGCAATCTGCAGTCAAATCCCACAATTGCAACTTTCCAGTACTACAAACTGGATTTGTCATGTTCCACGACTTTTGATACTTTGTATTTGATCACGGCACTAGCATGTGAGAGTGAGCTTTGGTTTTCTGGGGGTAATGCGAGTCATGATGACACAGGGCTTGACAAATAACAAACCTAGTCATTTGACGACGACGCTCGTACTCTTCAATGTGGAGAAGCATGTGGAGACGTTGCCTGTACTGTTCAGGGCAAAGAGTGTCATCCAGATGATCAAAATGACCAAACTCTACAGCTGTTGCCATGTTGGGTGGGAGAGGGTATTCAGATTTGCTGGAACCTTAATTAAAGTAAAGACACGGTCACGATCACCTGCCCTTTCACAAGATAATGGAAACGAACCGAAAACAATAAATACTGTCTAATGTAAAACAAGGAATAACGATAGTGTGTGCGATAAGAATTCTCTGCTAAATTGTTGTTTGCCCAAAGGATATCTGATTTAATATTTAAGATGCTATGTTTTACAAGGTCTGCACTCTCATGCATCTCACTGTCAAATTGTGTGTACATATATATTGCATAACCAGAGTAGGAAGAACAGGTTCAATAAATAAATAAATAAGTGCTGCATGAAAAGAGCACATCTTTACTGACCTGACTTACCTCGAGCCAGTCATCGAGCCATGCATTACTGTGGAAACCAGAATACCTTACTTTTAAAGTCTTAGAGTCACTATGACCAAAAAATCAATTCTTCTTTTTCTTTGGATTTCGACGTTAACTAAACACTAAGTGACCCAATTTTTAAGCGTTTGTTTGAGAGAGCTGTCAGATTGAGGAGAAATTTAATTTAATTTTAGTTTAAGAATGCAGCTATTGCGTGCACGTACGCAGCAGCATTAATATGCAGCACGGGAGTTTTCAGGAATTCAGAATTTTAATTAACCCTTTGACCCCTAAATACTTAATATTTTACTCTAACATCTGAGTATTGTTTCCCTGTGAGTAGTTGGTTTCTCCTATGCTTCCCGAGAGAGAAACCACTGCGACCAACCGTTTGATTTCCCATCGAGCATGTCCGAATTACGTCGCACTTCACGTGATGTATTTGACATCACTTCGTCTTATTTCGCGGGAAATCACTACACGGCAGGCTCGCCCAAACACAGCAGTTACGTAGCTGAACGCACACGCAAGCGCCAAAACAAGTTTACTAAGTCGTTTTACCGGTTCAAATTTAATTTATTCGTCCTTGGCGCTGGAAAGAGGCTCACTCAAAGAAACTAATGGTTGCTCGCAGTGGTTTCTCTCTCGGGAAGCGTAGGAGAAACCAACTGCCCGCAGGGCAGAGTATTTTACTCTGTCTAACGCCAGATGATTTTACTCGTCAATGGGGAACCCCCAGGAGTCAATGGGTTAAACTTGTGTGTTGTATAATAATTTATAATAGGATTCATTTACACGCTAAACTTTTAAGCTAGTGAGTAAAATGATGTCACCTTTCCCTAGATCCAACCCTCCAATCGGCCAGTTTTGTACGTAAGGAATGGCGGACCGTGAAAGCCAAAAATCAAAGCTCGAAATTTTGCCAGTCAGGTGTTCAGAAAATACACTTTCAATTTCTAAACAAAAAAAGGAAGTGTTTTTCTTATCATAGTAGCACTGACTGTAAGTTCCAGTAGAGAATGCGTTCCTCCCTCTCAAACAGAAGACTCACAGAAGTAAATAATTTTGCAACCCTTGGTACGATAAACCCAGGAGGGACCCTATACGTCAATTTTTTTTTTACTTCAAAGACCCAGGTTGTTTAGGCTTTTGAAAGACCCTATACTAAACGCAAAAATAAATTTAACCAGAACTTCATTTTGACCTTTTGATCTTCAATACCTATGTACAGAGTGTAGGGTTAGGATTAAGTTATTAAATAATATTTTCATTATCATTATTGCAGTGCTCAGCAGTAGAGCTTTTTGTCTCACACCTTGGGTATCCTGTGGATTAAAAGGAACCACAGGATATCTATCCAGCCAAGAGAGCTCACTGTCCTCATCACAAAGCACAGGGTACTGAATTGTGCGCAGCAAAGACAGTTCAGGAGCAACAACCACCTCAAGCTGTCTGTATACATATGGTCGCTCAGCAAAATCAAACACAAGACGCTGTTGAAAACTTCCATAGTCCAAAGATTGAAACTGGAGTGTAATTTGGTAGGTGGTCACTTGACAACTATGGTTTGACTCCCATTCCTGGCTTGCCTGAGGTAATATGTTCGTGGGATTGTTGCTTGCTTTGACCTGTATTATACTGTATTCAGGAAGATATGGGTCCAGAGTAAAAACACGGGATAATCTACACCACTTGCTTACACGACTCTGAAGAGACCAACAAAAAATTGGATATTGATGACAATAACATAACATAACATAAAGCCTTTATTTATACACGATAAGAGTTGAGGCTGCCAAGCTTGTGGGGTCGTGTGTACAAGTATTTAATCTAAGACCTAGAAATATTAGTCAAAATACATAAAAATAATAAAATACGTTATAATTATCGTGTATCGATACATATTAAATATTAAATATAAAATACATAACATGACATGTTAAATACTAAATATAAAAATACTAAGCTAAACACATAGCATTACCTAATCCCTTAAATTCTAAAAATACATGTAATCACTGTCTCTAATTCGAGAAGTGGAGGCAGTTGAGCTGTCGAAGAGAAAGTCTTTAAAATCTTCTTTAGTAATAAGTCGTTTTTTGATAAATTGTTAAGTTTATCATTACAGTTAACTAAATTCCAGAGGGCTGACCCACAAAAGGCTATTAAAGAGTCCCTCAATAATCTGCCATTGTATCTCGGGATCAAAGCTACATTCTGCCCCCGTAATGAGTAAGAACTTACTCTATTTCTGAAGATGCTCTTAGAAAGGCAGTCTGGAAGAATGTCATTATTTGCCTTATAAAAATTAATAGTTTTAAAATTTCCACTTTGTAATATTACCCGATTGTGATTCAATTTGCAAAGTTTAATACTCAACGAGATGCCATAATCCTAGCAGACGTACAGTGGAGTCTCTCAATTGAGCTGATAATATCCTAATTACAGCACGCACCTCACAAAACAAGGCCATACATAATAGATGATAAAATTACACTAAAATAGAATTTCAGTAAGACATCTCTAAAACCTGGAACGTTCTAATAGTTCCAGTTTGTTTGCAAAGCTTTTCTTTAAGTTCATTATACACATTGTGGTACCCAGGTAAGTCTATTCCTAGCAAATGGGTTTTGTGACGTAGCACAAGACTGTGTTTCCTAGGAGCGTCGGGGGTAGAGGTCCTATGATGTCTTTCTTTCTTTTCTTTTTTTTTTTTTGTCAATTTTTATTTAAATATATGCATTATTTAGAAAACGAACATTACTTACAACACTAATACAAATGACATTTTTACATACTTACAATACTTACAATATGAATTTACTTTCAAAAACTACTATTACTTACAATAACAACAATACATGTACCTTAAACACTAATCTTACTAACGCTACTTAATAGACTGATGGAAATATTGCTTACAAAGCTATTTAATACATCACTTGCAATACTAACATTACAGCTACATTACAGCGAAAAATAGGACGGGGAGCGAAATAATAGTACAATGAAACACAACCAGCTTGTTACACAGGCTACAAATTTGCGTGGCGTAATGTAATAATATTTACCAATGCTAATATATAATAGAAAGTGGAGTTACTTATACTAGTACGGAAATAAAGGAATCCCACTTTTTGTAATGTTGTGCAAGTTTACCACTTCTTTTGGCAATCAAAAATTCTATGTTAAAGGTGAACTTCAATTTGGCCTTAAAACCCTGTAAAGACGGCTTTGTATTATCAAGCTTAGACCTATAGATATAAAAAAGTTCATTACACATTATGGTACCCAGGTAAGTCAATTCTTAGCAAATGGGTTTTGTCACGTAGCACAAGACTGTGTTTCCTAGGAGCGTCGGGGGTAGAGGTCAGTATGATGTCTTTCTTGCAAAGTAACATAACTTCACTTTTCCCGGATGTGGTGTCAGTTGATTTGCTAAAAACAATTGGTAAACTTCTTGCAAAGCCTTGTTTAACAGGGCGATGGCTAAATCTGCCAACTGACCAATACAGAATATCATGGTATTGTCGGCATACATTAATAAAAACCCAAAACTAACAGTAGATGGTAGGTCATTGGTGAATAAAGTAAATAAAGTCAGACAATGATTCTAAATCACTGTTTATTAAGCAGTAACACTGATGCTCAGCCAGTCTGGTATGCCGCAGTTTTCCCTCAAATGAATGGCTCAGTTATGATAAACAGAACATGGGGAGGGAGGTGCTGTTAGGGCTGCTATCATTATTGAATATCATTACCATATTTATAATGGTAACAGCATTAATACACTGTTAATATTGTATGCATTACATTAGTATCCATTAGGTAATCACATGATTTCGAATGCAATTTGGAATAAATACATGTAAGCACAAGTAAATTTTTCAAAGACAACCAAAATTGCATGAGCCCGTAGGGCGAATGCAATTTGTAGTCTTTGGAAAAATTTAGAAAGCTTATATATTCCACATTGCAAGATAATTTAATCATGTGATTTTTATCATGCAATCTGGGAAAATTATGCCATACATTGATTTGAAAAAAAAGATTTGATTCAGGTTCTGTCCAATTTATCCTATTGTTTATTAGCCAATCATAATCCGGAATTTGGATGTGTAATTTTCACAAGGCATTACACTTTTTGCACTGGTATTACACTTTTTTGCACTGGTGTTACACCTGAACTGCACTGTTCTTAGCCAATCAGAATCGAGTAATTTTTTCATGTACAATTTGTATATAATTATTATTATACGGTATGCATACAGTAATTGACTGCTCCCAACAGGGGCTTTTCAGGGCCAAATTGACTCACGACAGAACAGAACAACAGCAACAACTTTAACAATCCCAACTGGCCAGAGGCAAACTTAAGGTCGTTATTTACAAACAAAACCGAGAAGCTGAACCAGGGACAACCAGGATCAAATTTACTAGTGGTCACAGTAACTGCCTTAAACCCAGGATCTCCAGCTCTCAAGGCAAGTTACCCTACAAACCCACTGGGCTGGCTGCCTTCTATTAATATTAGTAGTAGTAGTTTAAAAACACCACACCAATGTTACTATGTATTGGTGGGTAGGCACTGAAAAGGTAGCAAGAGAGGAGGCAGCACTCTCCTCTGAGTAGCGAAAAGATCACCATGGCAACTGAGCCAGTCAGTCCACCTCCCAAGAATCTGTCAACACATCACTGAGAAAAACCAGTATATTATGGAAAGTATACTTACCGCAAAATATGGTGGGGAGGGAGGGAAAAGAAGCAAGCGAAAAAGACACTCAACCCAAAGCATAAATTAGGGCAAACCTCCCCAGAGTCCCCCCAAATACTTGTATCCCAGCAAAACTGCTGCATTGGCTTGGTTTTGACTTAAATTGCCTAAATTATCCTTTGCCTCATTCTAATATTTTTGCTTCGCTTGTTTTTTAGGGCTCCAGATTGCACTGAAATGCGTGATGTGACCAATCCCTTCTGAGAGAGCAACACTTACAGATTTTACTCTGTCTACATGTAATACCAGACAATTTGACTTGTCAATGGAGGAAGCTTTAGGGCTGAATGGGTTATCAACAGGCATCAAAGTCCCCTTTACCAACATCTAATGTATGTCCACTTAAAGAATAGAATGCAAGAATAGAATACATACTTAATTGACTGCTCCCCATAGGGGCTTTTCAGGGCCAATGAAACACAACGAAACGACAGAACAGAACAACAACAACAACTGTTAAGAATCCCAACTGGCCGGAGGCAAACCAGTTGGCTATTTACAAGTGCAGCCGGGAAGTTGAACCAGGGACTACCAGGATCAAATTCAACGAGTGGTTAAAGCGGGTCTTGAACCCGGGATCTCCGGATCTCAAGGCAAGCGCCCTAACCACTGGGTCACACTGCCTCCTAAAAAAAAAACTTTTAAAGGCAGGCACTCACTCACAATCTGAACAAAAACATCAATTCATCAATTTTTCAACAATATTATCTACACCAGATACATACAATCCTGGCCAAAAAGGTTACAGGACAGAACACAAAATGGCTCAGGCACTGTACATTTTTATTTTACACATCTATAAGCAGTCGCCATAACCTTATTCAAGCTCTCATTGTCATTTTCAGAAACCCCTCCCCCTCGCAATGTTGATAGTTGCTGGGATCCTTTGGACTGTATATAAACACAGCAGCGTAACAACATTGCGAGGGGAGGGGGGGAGGGGGGAGAGAAAGACTTTGAGATATATGTAGCAAATTGTCCCATTATTTTTGGCCAGGATTGTATGTACAGTACATACAATCATGTTTTAAGTCATGCAGCCACAAATGACAATCTTACACTTGACTTGACTGTAAAAATCCACGTCACAAGCTTGTTCTTGTCAATATGTGGGACAAACAGCTTTTCGTTGCAGAGGATACTGTGGTTTGCACTCACCTCCACCATCTGAAATAGGATAAAGAAATTTTAACAACAATTATTGTGTTTGAAATTATCATGATAATACAGTGTAGCAGTTTTTGTCACAGCATTCTCTTGGAAGTCATTTCGAGGAACCATTCCAAATGTCAATTTGCTGGCTGGTCCCCACCAAAAAAAATCAAAGTGAACACAATTACGTTACCAAACTTTCAAACTGTACAAAAGGGCACACTAAATTCATCAATCATAGAACACATGGTATCCACAAAATGATATACTACTACCAAGTAAAATTAAATTGTTGCTCACCAAATTGCTTTCTGGATATCCAATCTCCCTTACTCGGTCAATTTCTTGCAACAATGTTTGCGCAGCATTAGACATACTGGAGAGGATGCAAGAAGTTAAAAAAGTCTTAGGCTTCAATTACGTTTCCTTTCAAGGAAAAAGTTAAGTTTGGTTGTTGGGTCTCCTGTTCCATCTTTGCACTTGACTTGACCAAGACAATTAGGTACTGAAGACAATTTGCCAACAATTTTAAAAAAAATATCAAAGAGCTCTAAAAACAAGAAAAAAAAGACAATAATTGAAATGTGTCCATCAAATGATTTTAATTTATCACAACTTTGGATCAGTTCCACAATAACAAATATATTAATGTCTCAAGCTTATAAAATTATACAGACTGCTTTCAATAAGATTCGCAGTAGGTGAGTATCACCTGCAGACAGAAATTAGAAGCCCAGAGCAATTAAGGAAAGTGAGTGCCCAGGGGTGGCCCTGCTTTTTTTGCAGGGAGTTACGTCATGGTCAGCTTGAGTTTCTTTGCTTACTGGCTATTCCACAGCCATTTTTGCTCAAGCTGTATTTAACCTATTGACTCCTTGGGGTTCCCCATTGACGAGTAAAATCGTCTGGCGTTAGACAGACTAAAATACTTAGTCTAGTAAGTATGGCTGGTTTAGGCCGGCTTAGAGGTGAATGGGTTAAATCTTTCCCTCCCCTGGTCTCCCTTCCCATTCCTGGTGAGTATTGGTTTGGTCAAAATTTCACCCATTAATTCAGTGCAATAGTGCTGTCAGGTGAAGGCCACTTGCAGTGTTGCCATAGGTACTTTCTTCCCCTTACAGAACTCTTCCTGGTTTTTTAATTTCACCAAACTGAAGGCACCACCTCCCACACTCATCTATTGTCTGTCTGCTCATTTTTGCATGCTCTCCATGTCTGTATACAGTGTGCTAATCAATCTTCAAACAATAAAGTCCCATGATAATATTATCATACATGTAGCCTTGGGCATTTAGTGCTGAATCTCTCATGAGACTAAAAGAGCCTTGTTGAAAGTTGTAAGTAAATGTACACATAAAAGGATCCAGCACCTGCCAAATAGCCTCAGCCAACCTCTGACTGTATTTACATGTACGGTATGTAGAGCTTAGTCCTTAACAACCTCTAAATTCACTCATCAAAACAATTTAAACCTTTAACTCCTGGAGACTTAAACAGATTTTCCTCTTTATAATGCAGGTCGATTTTACTAGTCAATGGGGAAGGAGGTGGGGCACAGTTCAGTTCAGTCAATGGGTCAAAGCTAGAACAAAAGACGTGAGAGTCTAAACATTTGCAGGATGAACTTTCTCCTCGCTTCTTCTAACACCCTGAATATTGGTGATTCAGAAGCAGTTTATTTGCATGCAACAACCAACAAAACCAACTTTAGGAGCTAATAATTGATAGGTATTTAACCCGTAATTACAGACTATGATAATGATTGCTCAAGACATTTTTATGTAATAATGCATTGTAATAGTTACCATAGCAACTAGCTCTTTAAAAATAAGGTCCCAGTTGTTCAAAAGGTGGATACATGTAACGCTATCCACCTGATAAATCACTATCCATTGGATAGTGCAATTGGTTTCACTATTACTTACCCATTGGATAGTGATTTATCCGAAGGATAGCGCTATCCATCGTTTGAACAATTCAGGCCAGGCCCCAGTTGTTCGAAGGGTGGATAGCACTATCCACTGGATAAGTCAATTGGTTTTGCTGATGTTTGTCCGCTGGATAGTGACTTTAATACATGTATCCAGTGGATAGCGTTATCCACCTTTTGAACAACCGAGGCCAGGTGTTTAAAAACACTTACATTGCAAAAAACAGTGATCATCCGAAAAAGACCATCTGTCTCTAACATTTATAAAAACACTGGCATCTCTAATAAATAAAAATTGAGCATTTTGCAGCTACAAGGCTACTAAGCAATTTGGTTGAGCTAGCCTGTTGTTAATCTACTCAGTTAACAATGACTCAATGAAAAATTTTAACCTGAATTAACCTTGAGTAAAAATTAGACCTGATCATTAAGCTTAAGTTAAAGAACTTGCAGGTGTTTCAGAGATCAGAAAAAACAGATCAATTTACCAATATGAAAAATATTCACTTTCAAATGTCCTCGATGATCATGAAAAACCACTTAAAAGCAAATTTTCTTGGCTAAGTCGATTTTTAATGCATTTTAATTACGTTATATGACACGGTCTAAGCTCAAACTGTCAAGATCCTGTCATCATACTGTATGAAAAGTTTTAGAAGATCCTGCTAACTTTAACACCTTTTTCCCCTTTTTGCCAACCGATCGAAAGCGATAGAGGATAAATTGAAGAAAAAAAACCCCATCGCCTTCCTAATATCTTTGACCGTAAGTAAGGATCAGACAAACAGCTTATTGTTACTAGTCCATAGGATTCAAATGGAATAAGACGAAAATTTAATTTCTTACCTCTGGTTCGTAGCGACGATGATGTCGCTGACAACCACAAACGCGTTGAATCTTTGCCTAGAGATACTCTCCAACCGAGAGATAAAATTAAGAATTTCAGTGCCGTCGTTGATCTTGGTGGTAAAATTCTTCAACGTTTTCTTCGTATGAAAAGTGAAAGTTTGTTAAAAACAATGGCCTCTTAATTTCATGATGACATTGTAATAAAAAAACGTTAGTATGCCAAAAATATAATTTAAATACATTATGATAAGAGATACACAAAGTCTACACAAAGTACTTACTGGTGAGTGTCAGTTCATCCGCTGCTCAAGAGTATAGCAGACTGTTGGAAAAATACGGGACGTTTCGACCTCAGAACGGCGCGGGAGAATATAATTATTACTGTATTGGTAAAATGAGATATTTCACTGGATCGCGACGAAGAAAAAGAAATACTGGCAGCGATCGTAGACAAAAGGCTTCTGTAGAACCTGTAAGATCAACTTTTTTCTCGTTTTTTTTGTTGCACAGTACTTAACAATAATTATTAGACCCGTAGCCCGCAACGGGTCAATAGTCCATTCGGCTTCTCAGGACTCATGGGCTATTGACCCGTGACCCTTGAGGGCGAAGGGTCTACCGTAATTGTTTAGTATCACCCAACCAAAAGGCAATAATAAAGTTAGCAAATGCAAGTTGAAGAAATATCTATTTGGAAAATGAAAGAAAGCGTCACGCTTTTCGCTACTCGAGGACTATTACTAACAGTCCTGTAGTAGTGTAGCCAATGAAAATGCAGGATTTGCATTAGTCCACTAGTTGGGTGATACTAAAATTCAATAGTACGCAGTACAATGCTTTACGGCATATCACAACACAGCACACTTATAAGTGTACACTCTATCTACAATAGTAGCTCGCTAAAGCTCTAAGTTGCTAGTTGCAATAAAATTGCCTGAATCGTGGAGTAATGCCATCATTGCTACTCAAGTAGCTACATGTAGGCCGGAGGGTGTAAAGTGCAGGTTGCAGGTAACGGTTAGGGTTGCAGGTCATTGTTTTACCATAACTAAAAACAACCCAAACCGTAAAGTTTACAAAAATGCTAACCTTAAAGTCTCAAACATTATCTAAAGCACAGTGTTTAGGCCAAAATAGCCTGAGTTAAGGCTTGGGTTTTTTCAGCGGCGGGTCTAATTTGCAGGTCGCAGGTCACAGGTCGGGGGTTGCAGGTCATTGTTTCACCAATACAGAAAGTATCGTAAACATTCATAAAAGCTAACCTTAGGCCTAAAAACTTTTGTTTAGGCCTAGGTCAGTTAGTAGTCAATGTATGGTGGGGTCAAATTACTCGCATGATGTTTTAGTGTTTCGTTTCACTGTTTCAGTGTTTCACTGTTTCGTGGTTTAGTAATTCCCAGTTTACACCCACCATTCCTATGCAGCCTCAGTACAATAGAATCAAATAAGATTTATTTTGTCGATGATGGCTCAGGGATAATCAGAAAAAACCTGAGAGCTCCTTTACACCAGTCCCGATTTTGCCCATAATTTTCTTGTCCCGTCATGACTGACTGCCCCTGGGTCTCCAAGGATGGAGTTGAACCTACGGCCTTCTGTTTACTATATGGGAGGCTCTATCACTGGGCCACGTGAGACTATTAAGAGCCTTGAGGGCCTGGTTCAACTTTGGTGAAGGTGAGAATAATTTATTGCTCTGAGGACTGAACCCATTGATGCCTAGGAGTGATACTTAATAGATTTTACTCTGTCTAATTCCAGACAATTTTACTTGTCAATGAGGACAGTTCAAGAGTCAACAATGGGTTAATTATATTGAAGATGACAATATTCCTCTGAGCACTTAATTGTTTGTATAAATATTGTATAGGTTCAGGTATATCGTCTAAATGAACCTAGTTTAATTAATGGCCTTAAATGCTCCCAAGAGTCTCCTATACTTTAAAGGTAAAACATTGGCACAAGTGATCGGAAGATCATACTTTCTATTCCTGTTTGGAGTACTTGCATTTTTCCAAGCATTTTCTGAGCCATATCATTGAAAAAATCTCCTTTACTACAAATCATAATAACCACTGAAATCACTTTATCCATGTCCTGATTCAGGAAAGTGCAAAGATCAGTGATGAGGCAGTTGACTTGCCAGAGATTAAAAGATTGAGGAGAGGCAACGTGGATGACAAAACACAGGCTCAAAGAAGAACAGTAACAAAATCAAAGAAAAGCAAACAGCAATGTTCCAGTGACGCAACTCCTATACAGCCTCTTGAAAGTCAACCCTCAGAAGAGTTACCAGCTGATGGAGAATCAATGCCTTCATTCAGCAAACCTGAAACAAGGACAGAAGAGCTTAATGATATTGAACAGTTATCTTCGGAGTCTGATAGCAGCATTAACATGTCAGACAAAAGAGATTCTTTAACTCTCTATGACACAGATGAATGCCAAAGTGACCATAGTTTTCTTCGACAACAAATCAAGATATTGAAAACTCCTTTTCAGCTGGAAGATGACTGTCCTGCTTTAGCTAGGATCAGAGGTATAGAATAAATTGCACTCCATCAAGTGCATGAATCATGCTTGTCCTTAAGGCAGCTATAGTTGCCTACCTGGTGTTTCATACTCCTGATGGGGAGCCTGTGCCTTCTTTAATCCTGATAATCAGATTTAGCACCACAAAGTCAAAGTTTTCCTTAACAATTTTCCCAACTTCCTTTAGCCATTTAAAACGTTACAGTGACAGCCTTATGATACAGAGATCATTTTTGAAATTAACAGCAAGGATCACCAGCACTCAAATATAGCCAGATTTTCTCTACTGGCATATATTTGCAGTTTCAGAGGCATTTTGTAGCATTGTGTTTCAGATGTTGGCGTGTTTTTTTTAGCATTTTACATTATTCTCTCTCTCTCACTCAATCTCTCTCTCTCTCTCTCTCTCTTTATCCCCTTCCACTTTTTATCAATGGCAGTGGAAGGTGCCTGTTTTCTCTGGGGACCAATGGGTGGATTACCATGATTTGGCCGTCTTCCAGGTTCCATCTATGAGTTTGCAGTGGATAGTAAAAGCTGCTACTAACAATAGATGACTCAGTAACTTAACCTTTACACAGCAATGCATTTCTTAACTCTGTTTTTAAAAAACTCATTAATAATTCATGAGGCTAACAGCCTATCAAAACACAGATAAAACTTTACGTGTATGAGCTTTATATCCTGATAAAACACTCCTTGTTATAGTATTCTTTTATATATAAAGAATACTGATAAGGCATGGCTTGTTTTTCTTGTATGCTAATATTCACCTCTCACAATTTGAACCATTGTTCTGAGTCCAGAGGGACACGCTTTTTGTGGAATGTTTTTTAAGCTGTTCAAAAAACTCGCAGCATGTGTTTTAATTATCGGGCCTAAAAACACTCGGCTACGCCTCATGTTTTTAAACCCCGATAAAACACTGCTGCTGGTTTTTTAAACATTACATAACTTCCTGTTGTGCACTACTAATTTTGACATGTAATCTTCATGTACAAATACTTGCAGAGCATTAAAGAATAGGTGATAGCATAAAATTACCCTATACTTACAACCTTGAATTACGTAATGCTTCCAATCATTACTTTTTTGATTGAAATAAATGTAATTAATTTCTCTCCAGCAAAGGATTCAAGACATATTCCCATTGAGATCATTCAAAATGCATTGAGAAAAGGTAAAAGCTACTACAAAATCATTCATTGTAGTATCTACATGTAGACCAGTGTTTTAAATTTCTTGCTCCTCTCGTTTTGTTTCATTGCATGGTGAAAGATTGACTTCCCTTCATTGTCTTCCAGTTAATAATAGAAGAGACGACATAATAATGAGAAGTCTTAACCGACAAGCACAGAGAAAGGTGCTTGGTAACTTACAGGATGCAAGATGTGGCGAAATACCAAACGAGACATTAAGTTTGGCTTCAGATGGCCATCTTCTTGAGAGGTATTTCTGAGAAGACGAAATGTTGTAAAAAATTAAATGTACTTTACATTTAGTTTAACAACAAGGGACTTCCATCAATGATTGCTTACAAGTGCCAAGGGTTTGACCCAAATAGGTTCTCGTGAATTGTTTATTATGGTGTGTCTCGAAAATGAAGACCCTATGACCACAAAAACTTGAAAACTCGGAAACTAATAAAGTATGTAACTGTACCCCAAAACCCTCAATTTGGCTAACCCTAGACCTAAAAACCAACTTTAGGCCTAGTTAAGCGTACGGTTAGCCAAATTGAGAGTTTTTGGGGTACTTCATTCGTTTCTGTGTTTAAGGGTCTTACGGGTCTTAAGGTCTTCGTTTTTGAGACACCCGTTTATTAAGTGTTGTGGCAGAATGGAGAACATTTTTATGGAGTATTTCAGTCATTCAGCCCCTCCCCTACATCATCGTAACGGTTTTTCCCTGTTTATCAGTGTAACAGGAGGGGCAGGTACAAAACACAGGTCTTAGGTCAGAGGTGACTGTTTTATCAATGCATAAACAAACCTAAACATTCATTAACGCTAACCTTAGGCCTAAAATGTCCTGTTTTGGTCGCATTAGGCCTAAGGTTAGCTTTATTGAATGTTTAGGTTTGTTTCTGTATTGGTAAAACAGAGACCTGTGAAGGAGACCTGTGTGACCTGAGACCTGTCTTTTGGTAAACCGAAATCTGAGTGTCCATCTGAGAGCTGGCTGGGCAGTAGTGGAAACTTGTAGATGTCCCAGGGCCTCACTCCACATGGGTCAGATAACAGTATTTAAACTGGATGAACCCAGTCAACAGGGCCCATATAAAAGGCCCCCAGGCACATTAAACTTTAATTTAACTGTGCATTGAAATTATTATTAAGGTAAAGGTAAAGTCTGCTACGAGCCGTGGGTAGCCCATCTGGCCGGCACTTATCTCCGGTTACTCAATACTGTAGCATGAAGTGACTGGGAGTATTTCTACTCCCCTCTGGATGGGATGCAAGTCCATCCCATGGTTACACCCAGCATTAAATTTGCCAGTACCCATTTATACACCTGGGTGAAGAGAGGCACTGTGAGAATAAAGTGTCTTGCCCAAGAACACAACACATTGACCCAGCCAGGGCTCTAACCCGGACCGCTCAATCCGGAGTCTGGTTTGGGGTGTGGTCCAGGGCGCTAACCATTAGGCCACCGCGCCTCCCCGCATTGAAATTATTAAGTTTGACCAATTGACTCAGACTTAAACCGCCTCACTGACAAGTTAAATCATCTGGCATTAGACAGACTATCTATTAAGTGTAACTCCTTGGAATCAATGGGTGAAAGGGGACATAGTTTTCGAGTGGAGGTCAAGGTTGTTAACCCATTGATAGTAAAATCTTTTGGCCAGAGCCAGTTACTTAGTATCACTCCAGGGGGCAATGGGTTAATTTTGGATTAGCCAACTCAACGCAGTTTGTGTAGGCTTTTCACAATTGAGTTTCTTTATATATAGGTATAAAGAAATGGAGTCAAGAGTTGCCAACATTGAAAAAGTTTATGACCAAATTAAACAAGAACATGCTCAGCACAAGGTAAGCCATAGAGACTCACTGTCTCCTTGCACATGGTGTCTAAACATTCATCTTTGTTCTTTTCTTGACAACCTCAGCACATAGGTGAATTGGTAGCACAGCTGGAAGTAATCAGTGATAAATTCAGCAGTGATGACTTGGTTGAACAAGTGAAAAGAACAAGGAATTTAGGTGTGTAATGAAGCTGCTTACTCACCCCACTCCAACCCCCAAAGGAAGATAGAGCATTAGATCCTGGCTGAAGGTCCAGTATAAAACGTAAAGAAGAAATGAAGGGGTTACTTTCTAAAGAAGCTATGTGCTGCACTGGTGGGGTGTAGAAAATGAAAATTTGTTTTTATCAAACAAGTTGATGAAGGTATTAGTAACTGTCCCGACAAATTAATGCCTATCGTTCAAAAACAATATATGAGCACACAAATCTTTCTTACAGAGGTTACATGTAATTTACTATATCAGCTAATGTTGATAAAAAAAACTTCTTTACATTCGGCCAGTTGTTTCAGGAAAAAATTTCAAAACATTAATACACTTCCACGGCCATACAGGGCAAGTTGTCTTAAAGCCAATATTCACTCTTAAAAGATGGGTGCGTTTTCCTTCACTCTGTAATAGAAATTAAGCTAACTGAGGCACATCATTAGTTAACCAAGAGGTACCCCTCTCTTCTTTGTGTAATTTTTTTTAGATATTAATCTTAATTTATGAAATGTCCATTTGAAGGAGAGAAATAAATCTACATAAAAATACACAAAATACTCTCCTAAAGGATCTCATAGTTGCATTGTTTTAAATTCTTGCTGCAGGTGCATTGACAGGACCAGTGCTCAGTGACCATACTTCATATTCTCATCACCAGCTTGTGCAGATGTTGTTCAAAGATTAATCCTCAAAATGCCATGACTCTATATTGAATGAGCTTGTTAAATATAAATACCACTTTCATTCCCAAGATCAAATTGTTCATTCTCCTAACTAGAACCATAGATTTCTTTGCCGGGTAGTTGTGATAATTTGGTGTTATATCAAGATCGCACCTCTTCAGCTGATAATTATCTTCATTCTCAATACCTGTCTGACTGACATTTCATTGAAATTGTGCAGAGAATTTACATGCTGGTCACTCCTGAGATGAGAGTCAAAGGGTTAAATTTTGCTTATGATCAGACAACCAAAATAGACCCAATTGGCGTCAAAATTGTTGAGACACTCTAAACTTGTCCTTTAGAGTCGATTTCAAGCTCGGTGCGAAAATGCCCCCCTCCCCCGCACCCCCAGAACAATGTTGTGTTTTTCTGTTTTCTACGAGCCTTGTCGACAGCGGTACAAAATTGATTAGGGTGGGGGAGGAAGGGGTATCCCGGAAACGTACTTTTTGGACAAAACAAATGTATATATTTGAAGTGGGAGTTATAAATGAAAGAAAAAAGTGGTACTCGCACTTTCATGCAGTTGTCTCTTATAGACAACTAAAAAATTGATGTGGCTTCAACAGGATTCGAACCCATGACCTCTGTGATGCTAGTGAAATGCTCTATCAACTGAGCTATGAAGCCACTGAGTTGCACCAGCATCACAGAGGTCGTGGATTTGAATCTTGTTAAAGCCACTGAAATATTTCAGGTGTCTATAAAGAGACATACAATCATGTACATATATTTTATGCATACATACTTTATTTATGCTCGAGAACCCGGAGCTTGTTTGGCTAATGCTTCGAGTTTAAAATAAATAAAAAATTAATATTTGTCAAAAAAAAAAAAATGAAAATGAGATGAGATAAGTGCAAAGCTTTCAGTTATTGGTCAATAAGCTAGTTTGGAAGTACCAATGCATGTCACCTGGTGTTGGTCGTGAATAATAAAGTTAAGGCGTCTAGGAATTCTACTCTAAAATCCATTTAATATGATCATGACCAACTTTGGGACACAGAAATGTGGTTGTATTTAATGGGATGGTATTTTTAATGAGCTAGGGTCAAATAATTCCAAATAACCCATCTGTCAGACAAGAAGAGGAGAGAGACTTGGAGAAACTAACCACATTTGGAACTCAGCTAGTGCCGATTAAACAAGAAGGCGACATAACTTTAACTTGTTGTCATAATCAGTTGAACATGCTAACCACTAACACAGCTTCCCTGAAAATTGTGCAATAAAATGAGGTAATGTTTGTCAAATTGTGTCTGTTTTTTTTAGCACTCAGCAGCCTCACCAAGCATTTTGACAGGTCGTATTAATGGCGTAATTTTGTAAAGAAAAATAAGGAGTGAGGTTTTGTTTGGGTCAACAGAAAACTTGTCATATGGTGGGGTTCCACTGTAATAAATGAGAGCATTGATGACGTGAATAAACTCTGAAATAAAAACTCTTTTTCCTGAGAGATTTCTCTACAATGTGAAGTAGTCAAAGTCACAAGAATGGCTATGGATACGAACAGTATCCAGGGGTGGATCCAGGATTTTTTTTAGGAGGGGGTGCATCACTAAGGAATGGCATAGCTGAATGGTGACATTTTTGTTTGCAGAATACCAGTTGTATTAAAAAGCTGCAGGTCGTCTCTTGGGGGGAGGGGGGAGCACACTTCCTGCACCCTCCCCCTAGATCTGCCCCTGGAATCCTGACCTCATGATGCTGTGAATTTTATCCCTCCTCCCTACCCTCCCCCTCCCCTGCCTTTGTCCTGTATTTGGCAGCGACGAAAGCGTTTAGCCGGCTCTAACATGCCGTAAACCATACCGTGTGAAGATCCTTGCAAACGAGCAAAGATTGTCTCTTAAGAATCAAGTTTCAAAAATGTCACATGCAGTGCGCTATTAAACGAAGAACACTTGACCACTTTTGTCTTCTTGTTGAGTTCTGTATGTTTGTATGCAAATAATGGCGCGGTATTCTAAAATGTTTTCTGTTCTTGAAAAACGGAGAATTACTTTTTTAATTGATCTTTATTATTTTTTCCTTTTGCAATAGACCAATTTCGATATATTAAAATTCAGTCCTAAACAAAAGGCATCATCTCGAGGTTCTGGGGAATAAATTTAAGGATTCGTATGAGTTTATTCCCCAGAGCCTCGAGATGATGGCTTTTTAATTGGTCTAATTGCTTTCGAATTCGCGACAAAGTTCAAGTTGTTTGTACGTTACGTAAATTCGTTACGTACGCATTGCATGCCTATATTCCCGTGCGGAATTATGGGTAGCGCGATCCAAACATCCAATATGGCGGACGAGAAGTACGAGCCAGGTGAGAATATAGTTACTCTAAAACGCAGCCTATTCCCTTTACGAAAGCTCTTGATGTCACTTTTTTACTATGTCCTGTTATCACGAAAGTATTTAGTCCATCCAGAGCATTAAGACACTATTTTCGCAGCCTTAACAAGCACGATTTCCTTGTTTAGTGATGAAAGTGACTGCAAAAGAGATGGCGGACGCCAAGCTTCCATTGCAGGGGAGAGATTACTGCGCACACTTGCTCATACCACTTTTGAAATGCAGAAAAGAAACGTATCTTATGCCATGGAAATGTCATCACGAGAAACATTTGTGGGAGAGATGTGAATATGACGAGTAAGTAAGAGTCCGTTGATTTTGTAAGAGGCAATGATTCAGTATCATTGCTGTTGACTCGGTATCATAAGTGAAAATTTGGATAAGAATATCTTCAGTCGAGACTTGCCTGTCATTGAAGTCTTATATGCCCTTGTCAAGTTTAATTTAGAAAGCTAGGACACCCCACTTCTTTGTTGATCGTCAAACCCTAGAGATCTAAATCTGTAGGTTTTGTACATCCCCCACTGTCATCAACCCGCTCCTGAGGAAGTGAAACCACCAAAATTCGGTTCCCCCCCCCCCCCCCCCCCCCCAACCCAAAAAAATAAATAATAAATAAGAGTACCCAGGTGTCCCAGTATTTACATCAGTGTTCCGAATGACTATCCAGTGGCATTCATTTTAACCCATTGACACCTCAAATGCCCTAGGATGCCCCAGTCGACGAGTAAAATCATCTGGTGTTAGACAGAGCAAAATCTGCCAAGTCTCACTCTGAGAGGTCAGTGGGTTAAGCATCATGGGAATGATGGCGACTTTCTTTCTGGGGATGCTTTCAATGCTACAATTACTGAGATGTGCATAGTGGAGGCCCTGACAGGGGGGGGGGGGGGGAGTCCCTTGTCGCTTGTCTGAATTTTAAAATCACTCATGTCGGGGTTTAATGGGCTCATTCTCGGTCTTGACGTCACTGTCGGAATTTTGCTGGGAAAGGATGTCTTTTGTCGGAATTTCATTTTATGTGCTGTCGCTACTTTTTGGGCCACGTCGCTTGTCGGAATTTACCCTGTCAGGGCCTCATAATGACCAAGGACAGTGAGAAAGTTTTGAAAACTAAAATTATTTGGAAACCTGAGAAAACTTAGGCTTGGATTAAAATGTCGTAGCTGACAGCTGAATGAAAGGTGGGAGACCAGGAGGTTTGCAACACTTAATGATCGATCCAGGAGAGTTAACATTTGTGTATCTGGTGTGTGTACTTATTATTTCAAGGGATCCTGGCATGATGACTACCGGTAGATATAGTTGAATTAACCTGTGGTTACTCTTTACAAATTTGTGTTTGTGGAAGGAAATTGATGCATGGTTGACGGGGGAGTAACACTTTCTTTCCACACGTATTATTATCCCTGGGTTTAACACTTTTTCCCCACCAGGGCGTTAAATCAGAAAAGCAGCAGATTCCCAAAATGAATTATTACTAAGCATATGGAAATAATTTGCTAATGAGGATGAGTGCAAACAATTGATCAAACTATTCTTTTGCAGCTTAATGTATCGTGTTAGAGAAAAAGAACGGCGAAAGCTGCAACTGGGGAACAAGTGATGTTTTAAGATGCCATTCCGTGGCATGCAAGTGTTGTCCGTGTGACATTACACAGTGCCTTTGATGAGAGATTCCTGTTGTAACATTATATTTGTAAAAAAAGAATTTAAGGATGTGCATGTCTTGGATTTGTAAAATGGAAAAAAGATGAAGGCTGGCGTTTGAATTTTGTGTATGGGAATCCCTTTTTGTTATTTTACGTTTGTAAAATTGCCTTGTACTGTATAATATAGTTATTGCTATCACGGACAGACAGTATGTAGCACCTATCACCCCAAAAAAAGTGCCCCTGTGACCAAAAAGTCAATTCATATTTTTCTTTGGATTTCAAAACTATGTTAACAAAACACTAAGTGACCCACGTTTTAAGCCTTGATTTCAAAAAGACACCTCTTTATTTTAACTGTAATTTCCCTATTTAATGGTCCGCCATTACTAACATTATGTTCTTGAGAGAGCTGGATCGAGGAGAAAATGACGTCAAAGGCTCACTAGTTTAAGAATGCAATACGTGTGTACGCCACAGAATTAATATGCAGCACGGGGGTTTTGGGGTTTCAGACTTTTAAACTCACGCTTTGCATATATAATAAGCTGCGTTCACACGCTGAAATTTTAAGCTAGTGAGCCTCTGACGTCACTTTTCCCTGGATCCAACCGTCTGAGGTCTAATCGGTCAGTTTTGATCGTGAGTAATGGCGGACCGTGAAATCCAAAACTTACACTCAAAGTAAACGGCCTTTGGATAAAAATCAAAGCTCAAAATTTTGCCAGTCAGGTGTTAAGCAAACACACTTTCAAAATCTGAAGGAAAAAAGGAAGTGATTTTTTTGATCACAGGGGCACTTTAAATGCTGCACGATCTATGAAGGAAGGGCTTACAGTCTAGGAAACAAAGAGGGTCTCGCTGGTACACACTTGTGATCACTTTTTGTTTGACGTAATGCCTGCATGACTAACACTGTTATTCTGGTTTTGGTTTCTCTCCAACAACAAGGGAGAAACATCTCGGTGAGAGTTCATTTGCTGGTTATACAAACTGTAAAAATTAATGTACAAGCAAATCACAGTGATTGAACAACTTATTGCTGCTAAATACACACACTTGCTTTAATGAACATGGACAATAAAGCAACCACTGAAATAGAATGCATGCATTGTGATTAGTAGCAGAAAACTAATGAGTTGATAGTTTATAAGTTCTTCATTTACCCTGATTTGCTTATAAATTTACATCTTTTGTGTATAAGCAGCAAATAAACCGTCGTGAAGATGTTTCTCCCTTGTTGTTGTTAATAGAGAGAAATAATTATTGAGGTTTTGTGGTCATCACATTGCAGTATCAAGTGCTTTCTCGAGTGCTCCAAAGAGTGCACCAAATGTTGAAAATTCGCTAACTTTTTTTACAAACAACTTCGATTGATCTTCAACGGTCTACTTCCTGTTCAATTCATTAACGCTATATATAACGAGATATAACAATATACAAATTTATCAGTAGAGAATACAAAACTCGAATATGTGAACTGTGGGTATGACAGGATCATGGCAGTTAATGTAGAACTTAGGCATAAGGAAAGAATCCTCCAAAAAACCCACGCTTGAATAGTTCATGTCTGCCTCCTCTTCAAAGCGAGTCTAAGTGCGAAGTTTTTCTTATGAAAATTAGTTTTCATAGACCTAATTGGCTAGCTCACTGTTGTACCCAATTCAAACCCTTTGGGAATGAAACGTTTTGTTCCAGGTATTTCCATGTCATTTAAATATGAATGCCACATTATCATGCTGATACAATACACAAAGAATCTTAACCCCGGGTGATTTTAATTGGGTACAACATTGAGTTAGCTGATTAGGTTTATTTATCTGTAAAGTAGAACTAATAGCCCATTCCGAGTTGCTAAATGCCTCAGTTTCAAAGGGAGTCCTGGTGCACAACCATTCAAATGGAAATGAGTTGCGTATTCTTATCAAAATCATTTCCCTCTCAATAATTGAGCACCAAGACTCGCTTCGAAAGCGAGGCAAACAGCTAATTAGGGCGCATGTCTGACACGCCAAAGAAACCGGTTATATTTCCCATTAGATCACGAAGCCCTCGTACCAATGAAAGTAAGCCAACATGCAGATGGCCCTCTTTCGTATCTAAAATGAGGCAAAATTGTATTGAAGAAAACTTAAGTCCAATTAGGAGCTTATATTTTGGGGCGTCCATAGGTATTGAGACCATGGGTTACTATGGGATCTCCCGTCTCGTGTCTTTCTCGCTACCCACACGTTCCGACTGTTACGCTTCAAGAACGAAGAATACCTGGTGGCAAGATGACTAGTAACCGCAAGAATGTCTTCACAGAACAAGGAGCCATTCTGGACCTGAACGATATTTCTTTGGAAACAGGTCTTGTGCGCTTGGGCCCACTAGTTCACGGTCAGATCACGATTGATCTGACTATTCGTCTTAACGACTTACTGACAGTAACGTTAATTTTCCAATTTAAGTCGGAGCCTGTCTTTTGGGCGCAACATTTCGGTACAAAAATAGCACTGTTACCCCTGGGTTGGTGTAATCCCAGTGTGGACGTTTTACGCAACTACTAATAAACTCCTAATCTAAAATACTGTAAGGCCACCCCCATCTGCGGTCATAAAAACGCGTTTCACCTTTAGATTAGTACGGAGCCTGAAATCGACCATGAAAATGACAACATTCCTTTCATCACTGGTTAAAACGTGCTAACGAATCTCAGAGGAGTCTCAAGACTTTAAACAGTAGTTCCACATTCAGAGCACGCCGTCTGTGATGAGACACCGCATTGTGAATGATTGGTATTAGCAAATCATCAAGTTCAGACATGATATTGCTGGGAAGACTCTGTTGATTGCTACCTGTGTTATAACCAACCTGAAGAGAGAACAGAATGAGTTAAGTTCAATAGTTAGTTGAATAATAACAGCTAAGCATTCACCACTACCTCGCCGGGGTAGGGCAAGACCCTGCCAGTTGTCAACCAAAAAGAGGAACCCACGTCAAGGAGGGGACAACATTGCTATATTCCTGTCAAGGCGTTTTCACACAGGGAAAAACCTTAAATAACAATGACCACAACCAGATTTTCTGAGCCCGCGAGACTGATCACCCCCAGAAAACCACTGTTTTAACGAAAACCGCTGGTCAGCAACCTTGGTTCTGGTCATTGCTGTCTAAGCATCACGTTTACGGGCAAACGTCGGACTAACATTTGCGTTTTGCCAAAAACCGAAGAAACTCTTTTGATATGAGCTCATTTCTTGCGTGTTAGCAGGAGGTATCAAGTAACTTTTCAAAAGAGAGACGAGTTAGAATGACATAATTTTCATGCTTTTATGAGACAAGCAGCAGCCGACCTTTTCGCGTTTGCCGTTTCACGAAAACGCCACGCTTAATCTCTCTATTTTTAGATTGAATTTCCCCGCGAATGAGACTCCCGTAGGAGCTCGATGATCAGTCTTGAGAAACTAACTTAACGTCATAGCGTCACCTATTCCTACATATTGCGTTTTAATCCCTGATAAGATTTGCAATGCGATCGATAAAAGGCAAATGCCCAGCTGAGCAAGAAAAATTATTTCCACCACTACTAAATTCAGTGCATTACATTTTCAGCGTCCACGTTGACCCGTAAGCCAATATCTGTGAAATTCTCAGAACTTAGTCTTGACAAGTGCGGTATCAGGGTTCGACAAAACGCCTTGGCCAGCTCAGCTGTAAGCTTGCTGATATCCCGCGATGCACTTTGTTGACCTTCGCCCAAAAAGAACATCTCCGTCCACTGGATCCTAAATGCAGATTTGCGAGTAAAGTCACAACCAGTGTGAACTTTGACACTTGAAAAACCATGCAGTTCTAGGCCATCGATTGGGCTGTAAAAGCTGAAAGTAACAAGCCAAAGGAGAGCTCTATAAAGCACCCAACATGTTTGAAATAAGAGGAAGAATTATTTTAACACAACAAAATACACGGAATTTCGATCGAGAACGAAAGTAATAGAGCTATACATGCAAGTTGGAGATCATGTTAACCCTTTTATTCCCAAGATCGAAACGTTAATTCTCGTAACTAGTACCAATTATTTCTTTGTAAGGTAGTGATGAGAATATGGTTCTCTATCGGGATCACAACTCTTAAGCTGATAATAATCTTCCTTCTCAATACTCGTCTGAGTGACATTTCATTGAAATTGTGAAGAGAATTTACATGCTGATCACTCCTAGGAGTCGAAGGCTGAAGCAGTTAAAGTGCCCCTGTGATCAAAAAACCACTTCCTTTTTTCCTTCAGATTTTGAAAGTGTGTTTGCTTAGCACCTGACTGGCAAAATTTTGAGCTTTGATTCTTATCCAAAGGCCGTTTACTTTGACTGTAAGTTTTGGATTTTACGGTCCGCCATTACTCACGTTCAAAACTGACCGATTGGACCTCAGACGGTTGGATCCAGGGAAAAGTGACGTCAGAGGCTCACTAGCTTAAAATTTCAGCGTGTGAACGCAGCTTATTATATATGCAAAGCGTGAGTTTAAAAGTCTGAAACCCCAAAACCCCCGTGCTGCATATTAATTCTGCGGCGTACACACGTATTGCATTCTTAAACTAGTGAGCCTTTGACGTCATTTTCTCTCCGCCAGCTCTCTCAAGAACATAATGTTAGTAATGGCGGACCATTAAATAGGAAAATTACATTTAAAATAGAGGTGTCTTTTTGAAATCAAGGCTTAAAACGTGGGTCACTTAGTGTTTTGTTAACATAGTTTTGAAATCCAAAGAAAAATATGAATTGATTTTTTGATCACAGGGGCACTTTAAAAAGAAAGCCTGAAAAAGATCCAGGTTGAACGGGGCTCGAACCTATGACCACGCCATTGCGCGCCGCACTGCTGGTAGGGCCTGGATGTTCTTAGGCTTTCTTCGCGGGTGCTGCTCATGTATTTAAATTTCAATATTTCAAATATATGAATATTTCAAACATTCAATTATAGAGTTGGCTAATCACACCAGACAAGGACAACAAGCTAAGCATAACGCAATTGTCCATTTTCGAAATATCAATATTCAGCTTGATAGTGAGGCAGTGAGGACAAAAGCAATAGAAACAAGTTGCAACGCAATGCTTTGTCTTTGTCCTCTAAACTTCCTTTTCAAGCTGAATTTTAATATATCGAAAGTGGCCTATTACTTACGATTACGATTGCTTATTATCATTATCGATCAAAAATCTCGGAACTTCGATAGAGCGTTTTCACATGAGGTCACGGCAGCTATGTTGGTGTTCCAAAACAAAGAAATGGCGGCCATGTTGGTGTTCCAAACTAATCCTCTGGGAATTGAACTCTATTTTTATGCAAATAGTTTCTTTTGTTTCATCAAATTAGCATTTATTTTAGTCACGTGAGTGAAAACGCTCTATAGGTTTTCACTTTAAGATAGACACAACAGCAATAACGACTTCCTAATCTTTCAAATATGTTGCACTGGTACATCCGTCATCTTTAGTGTTGCAGCTATGAATGACCGCTGTTGCACTAACGATAACAGATCACGGTATGGCTGAAGCGAGAAGTTTCCAAGGCAACATTCTTTTTCTACCTGTCCTGGCGTGGAGCATCCTGTCGACTGACCCATTCAATGATGACTTCCTCCTCGGCTCCTCCGCCAGGGACTCCTGTTGTAATGGTGTAGTCCTTCATTTCTTTCAGGGAATTCCGCAGCTTGCCGATCACTTCCGGCATCAGTTGAACCATAATACCATCTGATGAAAGACAGATGTTTGCTTGTTTTTCTTTCAAGTGTCTGAGTTTCACTTCTCTGGAAGGGGAGGAGGAGGGAGGAGGGGAGGGGGGGGGGGGGGGGGGTCGATGGTCGATGTGGATGTGCACAATTTACCAGACCTCACAGGATCACATCAGTGATTAACCTAATTACAAACACCGACCGGTTGGCTCAGTTGATTGAGCATGCGAGAGGTTGCGGGTTCGAATTTCGACCGAACCAACATCCTGGGTCTTTAAAAAGACTGCGGAGAAAATATTGCCTCTTTGGGATGACTCCCCCCCCCCTCCCCCTCGTCCTCACGGATAACAACGGATATTCAAAACGAATCGGGCATGGAGTTTCCGGTGGTCTGTCCACTGTAGTATACCATTGTTGGGAGGGTAAATAGTCGGCTACAACAAGGTACTCAATAATCCCAAGGTGAATAAGGGATGCGAAACAGATATGATGAACAACACGAGGTGTTTCTGTAAGTCTCAATGCCAAATAACCGCCAACAGGTTGGCATCAGACCCGATCAGGCCGGACCGACACTCAGGGTCTTTAAATAAGTGAGGAGAAAGTGCTGCCTTTGTAACTACCGTCCGCAAATGAATAGACTCTTCACTCGTCTTCTCGGATAGCGACAATGAATCATGGGCCCCTTCTCACAACCCTTCAATGTTCATAACCCTGTGGGACATAAAACGAACCCACACACTATTCGCAAAGAGTACAGGTTAGGGCATGGAGTTCCCGGTGTTGCGGTTTGTCCACTGTAGTATACAACTGTCGGGAGGGTAAATACTACTCCTAAGGTACATAAGGACATGATATGATGTGATATATATGATAAACACCACGAAATATTCAAATGCCAAGCACTTGTTAACATCAAAACAACTTGCATTAGGGTCGTAGAAACACTTTTTTATTTCGCATATTTCTGGATGCAAGTGATGTTAATGTTGCCGAGACATATTTCTGGACATACCAGCACACGATTGGCTGAAACAAGGAACGAAAACAATGTCACCTATCCTTAAAACAACACATTTGCAGCCTATGAAGATCCAATAACATTACAGGTTTTAAACAGGGGCAGGCCGACCTTACCCAGGGTGGAGAGGGTGGCACAACAATGTAAACTCCAATTACAGTATGCCTTCACCCTCAAAGACCAAGGAGCTCTTTCGCCCCATCTTGAAAAACTCTCGTCGCTTTTTCCCTCCGCCCCAAACTGAGTACTCCTAGGACTTCGAGGATGAGTATGCCCTTTGCTAAGCCAGTCCACAAAATGGGACTCCGAGGCCAAACCCTTACGAATAGCGTACGGGTTTGTTAAGGTCCAACAGAATTTCGTGAACAAGGGTTGCGATGGGGTCTACAGCCGAATACATGTGGTTGCAAAGGCAGCACCTTCCCAAGAGCTGGTCCGCCCAGATTTGAACCTACCGCGATCTCAGGCACTGTAATCATCCGATGCCCAACCAAAAGAGCCAATCGGTGAGCGTTGGTGAGCGGTAGTGTCCGGCAACGAAACACAAACTTACGTCATACAGCGAAGAAAAAAGCTTATAACCTAGGAAACTCCCGAGAAATTTACAAGTAATCATCCTTGCAATGTACGTTTTCCGTACCCAAATCACATGAAAAAAGTCGTACGTGCTCCTAGCTGATAAATGGAACAAAACAGACCTTCCACAATATTGACTTTGGCCATGAATGGGCTGCTTGTTTTCAGGGCACCACTGAATACAATGAAGCTCGCTCCGGTCACTAAAAAAAACATATGAGCATACGTAAATAAGGCAGTTACAAAACTACAATCAAGACTACAAACCACAGTTTAAAAGCACACTGTATAAAAAGATCCTCGCGAAAGACCCTCGCGATACGAGAGAGATCCTCGCGGGACGCCTCGCGAGAAACAAGCGGAGTCTGTTAACTGGGCACGAGGTTGTTGCAGTTTGCAATGAAGTCGATGCTAACTAAATCTCTCTAATGTTGACTCTACTACTTTCTCTTCCGTAATTTGTACAACAGAGCAAGTACCTTTCCTGGGTTGATTCTGTATATTAATTGCCTGGGTTTTGTACCCCTGTTCAACCTGCATACAGACTAAATGAGAATCGGCCACCAGGCTGAAGTTGGCTCCCAGCGCCATCACATGTTCATCAGTTGCATTGAGGATCTTTACAACCTGAGATAATAAAACAGAGGACAATACTTTCCACAAAGAGTGGAATAGGCCATTTCCGAGTTCATGTCTGCCTCCTCTTCAAAGCGAGTCTAAGAGCGAAGTTTTTGTGATGGTAATTAGTTCTACTTTACATATGAATGAAAACTAATTTGCATAAGAAAAACTTCGCACTTAGACTCGCTTTGAAGAGGAGGCAGACTTGAACTTGGAAATGGCCTATTTGGATAGGTTCTTTTGCCCCAGTTCAGAGGTCACCCACTTAAACTTAATAATTTTGCCCTCGGGTAGTTTAGGCCCGTTTTAAACGTCGTATTTTACATGTGCCGAATCTTATGAAAATGGGCGAAAACAATAGATTTTTCTCAATTGCATTAGATTCGGCGCATGTAAAATGCGACGTTTAAAACGGGCCTTATTCCCTCAACTATCAGTAGACGAAAGACCTCGCTCTAAACTGGACAATTTAATCACATGTGTAATTATGGTAAAACAATTATTCACCGCTCTTGAACTCGCCTTAGTCGAATAATTGTTAATTATACAAATTGAGGAGTGTAATATCAACCCCAGAAAACATGGTAACATCCCTGAGTTATCCGGCATTCAAAGTACCTCATCATATCTGTCCTGTGGTAATCTCACGAGCGTCTTTTTTTCTTCCATATGAATTACAAGGCCTGTTACTCTGACCAAAGTATACTGGAAATTCTTGAAGTCCTACAAAAACAACCATTTTGACTTGTGAGCTTCACCTAACAAAGTTAGAATGTTCTACATCTCATTAACAATGATCCTTATTACAGCTGAGCCTGCAGGCACATTTTCTTTTGTTTAAAACTACATGCAAAAGAGGTTTAAAGGTCGATTCAATACAAAATGACCCCTTAGCCTCGTTCATGTGGCAAAACCGCTGATAACTCCGATAAGGGCTATTCATAGGGAAGACCTTTAGACAGCAATGACCAAAACCAGGTTGCTGACCAGCGGTTTTCGTTAAAACAATGGTTTGCTGGGGGTGCTTAGTCTCGCGGGCTCAGAAAACCTGGTTGTGGTCATTGTTGTTTTGGGTTTTTCTATTCATAGGGGCACCCGGATGTCGGTCGGTTAAAATTTGTCAGAATTGCCTAAAACAGTTTCCACAACTTTAAAAGCTCCTTTAGAGAGTTTTTATCCGCTCTTCAAAATGCCTATCTGTTCGAATGCATGTTCGACGGGAATTCCAGGTCTGTGGAAATTTCAAGGTGGCTTTTTTGCTTTGTACGAAAGTTCTAGCAATCATGACGGGTCTGATAAAAGACTTAACATTACGTACAAGGAGGGATTACGTTTTTTCAAACGTTGGCCGTGTGGCACTTATATTTGAACAGCCATAACTGATTAGATTGTAATGTGAAGTGCTGAGTATCTTCCCCATATGAACCATGTGAGCGTTAGCCCTACTGATGGAAATGGGCCCACACAAGGACAGAGAAAAACTCTGACCAGGGTTGGAATTGAACCCACGACCTTCGGGTTAGATCTCCGCCGCTCTACCGACTGAGCTACAAGGTCAGACGGAAGCAGGCCGTGGGAACTGACGATGTTAAAGTCACGGCAACGAGCATGTACAAGTACAAGGAGGGATTACGTTTTTGCAAACGTTGGCCGTGTAGCACTTATATTACGTAGTCGTCATTTTAGGGTGCGTTAGCTTGAAGTATGTCTCGATTGATTCTCAAACAAACTCTGCTAAACTACTTACCTGATCGGAATTTTCTACAAACCTGAAATTTCCCTAGACCATCCGAACAGATAAATATTTTGTAGGAAGTTACAAATCTTCAAATCTTATGCTATTTCCAATATCACAGTTGACTCTTACTCAGCAAAGTAAAATTCTAGCGTTCTTCAATGTGGTTTTGAAATTTCTACGCACTCATAACAGACTCTTCACAACTTTTCCAAAATATCTAGGGAATGTGTTTTAATTTAAATTACCAAATTTATTCATTCAATTCAATGAAAGGGATAGGCAAGGATCTCGTGGATATACACACCAACCACAACTCTAAAAAAATAACCATTCTAAATCAGTTTCTAGACCTAAATATTGCTATAGCAATAACATAAACGAAAGTTTAGACCTAATCACTGAAATGGGCACTTAAACTTAATCTGTAAAATGAGAGTTTAACCTAGGGGACTCGTGCTGGGTATATCCATGAGATCTTTCCCAAGGGATGGATAACAGAGGTTATTCTTATCGAAGGTGCCCGCCGCAGCCAGATGTAATTGATTGAGAATCGATTTTGATAAGGGAGGAAAACCGGAGTCTGACCCGGTTCAGCAAAATGTCCAAAATGCGCTTACAAAGTCTGAGTTCCAATATGCGAAAATTCAAGTCCACCTTCCTTCCCGGAACAGATATTTACCTACTCGTTGGGTGCCGCTAAGTTCACGAAGTGAAAAAAAGAAATGTTTCATTAAGTCATGGTTGTACATCTGATAACATCGCTCTCTTGATTTACGTAAACTTTTCATTCGATTTTCTTCAGTTAGATTCCTTTAACGACAAAACTAATGGTTGGATACAAGCACGTCCAAAAGGTAGTTTACAAGAACTGTGAGCGTTTGTACCGAAAGAAATTCTATATGTTAGCCTCGGTCGACAATGGCCGTATTTATACTAGAGGATGTCTAAGATGTCTTAGATGACTAGTATAAATACGGGAAATAAGGTGGACGCATTAAACATCAGACGAATTAAACGTCTCAAGTTAAGTGCGTCTTGACGACGCCATTAACAGACGTCTTAGTCGCCTTAGACGTCTAAGCCGTCTGGTATAAAGACGAGACGCACTAAACTGGGACGCACTTAGCAATGAAGTGCACACAGTCTCTTTGGTGATTAAATCTCAGTATCGTTTGAAGGAAATTGTGAATTTGATTTCTAGCCATCGAAGTTAAGTGCGTCCCGTATTTGTATTAGTCGCCCTTACGGCCAGACGTTTAATGCGTCTGGAGTCCTCTAGAATAAATACGGCCAATGACATGAAGACAATTGTTTATTGATGGTCACTCGGAAATACTCGGAAAAAATCCGAGTGGTACAGCATCCGAACTAGTAATCGAAAGGTCGTAGGTACGACTCGTGCAAAGAAGAACTCGCACTTTTTCCGAGTATCCATAGTGACCATAGGCTCGATTTCCGCACCTCACTTTCGGGGGTGAGTACTGGCTCATTTCCCAAATCATCGGCTGGTAATCGAGCCTAGAGTGACCATCGGTAAACAAATCTGTTCAAGTTATCGTGAAGAGCGAGTTGTATCCCATCTGCAAACTTTCAACTTCGCCTCGATATTCAAGATGTGATACAACACTGACGTAAGCATAACAAGAGTAAACTGAGTTTGCCAGAGAGAAAAAACGAAATTCACCGTATCCTGTGGCAAATACATTCATTACATACCGCGAGGAGGTTCATTATGGTGTGGCCAACTTCTCCATACACCGGAGATCTGTTTCTTGAGCTAAAAAGCGGACAGGGATAATCTAGGGGGCGAAGAAAAAATGTAGACACCAATTCTTTGATTGCACTCACGTGATAAGCCAGCTATGTTGGTGCCAAAACAATAGAGCGTTTTCATTCAAGTGATCAGTAATTTTGTTTTTCCACCGAAACAAAAGAAAACGTTTGCATGAAAATAGAGCTCTATTCCCGGAGGATTAGTTGGGTACACCAACATGGCTGCTGTTCCATTGCTTAGGAACACCAAAATGACCGCCGTGAGGTCACGTGAAAACACCCCATAGAAAAATGTAGCTCAAGTTTTGCGTAATAATAGAGTCAAATACCCAAAAGACTTTTTCGCTATTGTGCTTTCCGCCACTGATATGGCCGCCCTGATGTCTGGTGCAATCATAGAATTGATAAGTATCAGCGCCTTACAGTTACAATAGAAAAACATCAATAATATTAAATTTTGTGGAAGATTCGATTAACGGAAGGAGCGTCATTGTACATTGTATGTACATACCTACTCAATTGAGGGAAAGATAATCTTATATCAACTTTAATAATTAAGGAATTCATCGCCACAAAAGGTCACATTTTCATACGAAAAGGCAAACCAAACTTACATCTGTACTCAGCTCCAAGTCTTAGTTGAAGTCTCAGAGGAAAGAGCTGGGCCCATGGAGTCTCTTGGCGTTTAATTAGGAGTCCCACCACATAAGGTGTCAAAGGGAGAGGAAGATTCTTCAGGCACTGTCGAAGGAACACGTAAGTTTATGACAATGATTTTAACTGATCGTCTTGACAAGAAGACAAATAAACTCAAGCATAAAATTTCTGAAGTCTTCTAGATGCTATGCTCTGAAAGTCAGTCAAATTCTGTTACATGTAACCAAATCAAGCGAAACGTAAAGATAACTACTTAAAACACGGAAGGAAGGTTCGTTGTAACCAAAAACAATAGCCATTTCCGAGTTGCTGCATGCCTCAGTTTCAAAGCGAGTCCTGGCGCACAACCATTCAAATGGAAATTAGTTACGTATTCTTATGCAAATCAAACTCATTTCCCTTACAATAGTTGAGCACCAAGACTCACTTCGAAACCGAGACAAACAGCAACTCGGAAATGGCCCATTAACAATAAACATCTGAAGAATGCAACGTTTATC
>NC_090878.1:23423296-23435796 GCF_036669935.1 Montipora foliosa
AGCTGGATCAGGCCTCTCATGTATAGACACCTCTAAAAGAAAAACACAACTGTTACGTAACATTACTGTGGAATTCAATGGTACATAATCATGCAACCCTTCAGAGAAATGAATCGTCTGGGTGAGTGTAGTCTTAAAGAAGGGATGTTGTTGGTGTCAGACATTTTGATGACCGCACCAGAAGTCGTCTTCTGAGGATGATTTCCACTCAAGGTGTCCAAATGCTGGTCACAAACAGCAGTTCTGTTAAAGGAGACTGCACTGATCACCACCAGAGTCAAACTCCATCACCCTGCCCTGAAAGAAGAAACTTATAAATACATAATCACTGTTTCCCTTCAGTGAATGAACCATGAAAGTGGCTATGCCCCTCTGCAAAGAAGCTGTGTATTCAAAGTCAACCAGAATGATAAAATATGCTAGTCTGACTTTAACACAGTTATTGATTTTGCATGCATGATTTAACATGCATGATAATACCACTACCAGTGTGGTGCATACCTTCATTCACAACCCTTAAAACAGGGGGCAGAGCAGTTGTGTCTTGCGGCAACAAAGAACGCACATTATCAACATCTAATCGAAAAAGACAGTCACTGTCATCTGACAGAGCAGGCGATGTAGGTGTTGATAATGGTGTACCAAGCACATCTGGAGAAGGAAGAACTGGGAGCTGTAGCAGCGGAAGACCTGGAACAGTATCCTCTGAAGTCTGATCGACACCTACAGAACAGAAAATGTAATAATAATAACAATACTAATAATAATAATACTAATAATACTAATAATAATAATTATTATTATTATTATTATTATTATTATTATTATTATTATCTTTTAGATGGTACGCCTGCTATGAATGGTCAGTTTAGAGGGTATGGCATGGTCTGCTTGACTTTGACATTAGGTGTGCTTTTCCAGTGTGTTTTGATTCTCAAAAGAAGTAAATATCATAATGACCTTGTTCTTTCACGTCATAATGCAATGTACTGAGCTCCTCGATTAGTTCAACTTCTGTTAAAAATGGCCCTTGTGTGCATAAAATGAAAAATTCACAGACTAGTGCAAGCTTGTACAGTACATTCATCATTTCAAGTGTTGTTCGTAAGAAGTAAAGAAATAAACTTCGTCTTCCCAATGACTCCCACAAAACTAACAGTCATCTGAAGCACATTAGCAAGTTTAACCCATTGACTCCTGGAAGTGGGACTTAACAGATTTTCATCTAATGCCAAATGATTTTACTCATAAACTTGGGGTTTCCTGGGGCATTTGAGGTTTTAACCAGTCAAAAACCGTATCCCCTCCATTTACCCTTTGACATCCAAACCGGCCTAAACCGGCCAGATTTAGTATTTTACTCTGTCTAACGCCAGACGATTTTACTCATTAATGGGGAACCCCTGGGAGTCAATGGGTTAAACCATAGACACCTCAGAGTGAGACTTAAAGGTAAAAAGGTAAAGTCTGCTTACGAGCCAAGTGGCCCATTAGGCCAGAGCTTATCCCGGTTTCTGTAGCATGAAGCAACTAGGAGTATTTCTACTCCCCCCTGGGTGGGATGCCAGTCCATCGCAGGTTTACCCCCGGCATTAAATTCGCCGGTACTATTTATGCACCTGGGTGGAGAGAAGCACCTTGGGAGTAAAGTGTCTTGCCCAAGAACACAATACAAACAAGCCAGCACAGGGCGCGAACCTGGACCACTCAATCTGGAGTCAAGCACACTAACCATGAGGCCATTGTGAGACTTAACAGATTTTAATCAGTCTAATGCCAGACCATTTTACTCGTCAACTAGCAGCATTCTAGGGTGTTTAAGGTGTCAATGAGTTAAGAGGCAGAGCAAATCTTGCTCCTTGCTTTGTGTACACAGGTAGGTACTTCCACATTCAACCTTGCACTTTCTTGCTGTACAGTAACAGTTATAACATTAGATGTAGCTTGCAAGCCCAATCATATTATCTTACAAGTTCCTTCTTACCTTCACTCTAATTAATCCACAAATTTGAAACGTTTATATGTTTAATTGTCTTGATTAGGTCAAGATTATTTTTAGATACAATTGACCAGCTGCCATGTCAGTTGGCAGAGGAGAGCAGCGCAATCGCACATGCATGGGTTTGTGCATACTATTCAAGTCTGGATTTTCTCAGACTTGCTTGCAACTGCTTTTTATAAGTCGTGTTAAGGTGGCTCCCTAGAGTACTTGCAAATACCCTATTTATAGGGCACAAGTTTACAAAGGAAATCTAGTTAATTTCTCTTAAAGTTTTCCCATTAGAGATTTCCCATTATGAGTACCAATTGAAAATAATAAGGCTTATTTTTTTGAGTGTCAATTTTTGAATTATGGCCATTACCATGGCAACATCACATCTAATGACAGGCAGATATCTTTGACCTAAATTCCTTAATATAAACATTTTATACTTTTCTTCGCTGAATTTTTTCCCTGCCACATTATGGAAATTATATTGCCTGACATTATTAAGTGGTACAATTAGTCATGACAAGGTCATTCAGATGTTTTTGCCAATATTCTGTAAATTTTCATTTTCTAAATATATTCGATTAGCTTTGACAGATTCTAACAGATATAAGGTATTTGATAGGAACTGTATGTGGTTAGAGCTGAGCCAATTTTAAAAAAATTCTACTCAAGGGAATGCAAGAAAATTTAAGCAGTTCATTTTACAGATTTGGACACCCTGAGTCATGTCACAAAATCAGAAAAATAAGCCCATACTTATATTGCCCAGTTTGCATGCGGCCCTAAAACTCTACAGGGCCTCTCTAATCTAACTACTGTGATATTTCATTTCACGTCACATTATACCTGCTGTTGCAAAAGCCGCTGAGCTGTCATCTCCAACAGCTTCAGCAGCTTCCGTTATTTCCTCCTCTGGGTCAACAGGTACCAATTCGTCCACCTCTACATCATGCATATGGTCCAGCGTCAAGTCTTCTGTTGGATTGTCATACCCTGCTGTGAGGTTTTCAATGGATTGAGTTTCAGTAACATGCATCAATGCTTCCGCTGAAATACAAAACCAGAGAAGAAAAACAAGTTACCGCAAAGATTTTATAGACAGCCATAAAATAGGCAAGGAATTTGATTAAAACAGCACAAAAACCTTTGCTGCCATGGTAGTCTTTAGTTAAAAGCTTTCAAGTACAATTATTTACTGCTGCTAGTACTTGTTATTAAAGTGGAGGTTTCAGAATAATACTCATTAGGAACACAGAACTTTGTATAGTATTTAAGTTAATATATTAACTAAACACGCACTTGTAATAGTCAAGAGAAGAATATTGTATAGTATTATTTAATTTAGTTATAATAACTAAAGATCGACACACTTGTAATAGTCAAGAGAACGAAACAGCTGGATCGTGGAAAAGATAAAAGCACAAAAATCCGATTTTAAAGAACCTTCGTTGAGGAAACGTACAGTCAAGTGAAAGTAATAATCCAGAATCGTAACAACCTGGAACACAACAGTACTATGACATGTCACAGGAAGGACAGACCAAGAAGTATATTGTCCTTCAGACTTACTCAGCAAAAAAGGTTTCTTGGTTTCCCATTCGGCAACAAGATTATGAACAATAAAGTGTTGTATGTCTGGACATTGCTTTTATTGTAAACACATTTCTATCCAAGAAAACTACAACCTCCTTCTTGAAAAGTGCCATCTGCTATTAACTTATTGGGAACGTTTTTCATACTACCTGAATCTCAAACCCTCTTACTCCCTCAGCTTGATGTTCAGTTTATGGCATGGTTTGTTTAACTCACAAAAACAATCAACAATTAGAGCCCTATTGACTTGTTCTTTCAAGGGTTGAAGTGGCCATGCTTGCATGTTTCCAGGATGTCCTACACCAAGCTCGGTTACAGTTCTTATACAGCACATAACATTTTCAAAATCAAAGTTACTTTTTAGTTACCTCTTAGCAAGGCATTGCAACATACTTGACAAACTCTGCCCTCTCTGTTGTCCATGTATGGTAACATAAACTTCATGTTACAGCATGACGAGCACAGAGCCTGTAAATTAAGTACCAATGCATATTGTCAATTCTCTACCAGTTGGCTACCAGTTTTTTCTTGAGTCTTGACATTTCTAGCTCTAGACACTTGCAAGTAATGGGCAACAGCAAGACTTGAGGCAAAACAAAACATTGATATTTTCTATGGTGCTACAGTAGCTAGTCATGTACTAAGACATTAACTCCTTTCTCAATTATAACAATTGAAAACAGATCCTGCAGCAACAATTTGATTACTTTGACATTTTACATGATAATTAAATAATGCCAGCATGTTACAGTGTATTGTCGCATTCCAGCTAATTAAGATAATTATTATTCAGAAAGATTTAAATACCATTTGCCAAGGTGGGAAACAGTTCAATATTGTAATAGGCAAGGCCATAATTTTCAAGTGGTTTTAATGACATTCAGCAGACAATTATAATTGTATTTAGTTTAATTACTAATTCAACAGTGGATAGCATTGAAGGAGTGCTCTGATTGGTTTAACTTAAACTCCAAGTATCCTTTGCTATTCGCCTCCAAGCAACTTGAACTGGAATTGCACCCAAAAATATTGAAATTATTTCAGGAATAAATGAATTAAATCAATTCATCTTTTTGTGCTAATTGATATCTCAATATTATAATAGGCAAGGCCATAATTTTCAAGTGGTTTAAATGACATTCAGCAAACAATTATAATTGTTTAGTTTAATTACTAATTCAACAGTGGATAGCATTGAAGGAGTGCTCTGATTGGCTTAACTCAAACTCCAAGTATCCTTTGCTATTCGCCTCCGCGCAACTTGCACTGGATTTGCACCCGAAAATATTGTAATTATTTCAGGAATAAATGAATTAATTAAAATCAATTCATCTTTTTGAGCTAATTGATATCTCACTTTGCGGCTCGGTAAACATCCACCACCAGCCACCTCCACTTTCAATTGGTGAATGGTTGTTAATTAATTACTGCATACATGTGTAACAAACTGCTGTCATTACCTTTCCACAGGCTCTGCAATGATGCCTTCTCTTAATAACACTGAATTTCACGCCACAGTTCATACAATGGGTTGCTACTGAATCTGGCACCCAAATTGGTGGCACCTTTCCGAGGTTTGCTTCCCCTGAGGTGATGCGTCTAGCTTCTAGGGAGCCTTGAGAATCCATTGCAATGGTCAAGCCTGGTTCTTGTAACCCAGGAGGTGACTGTTCATAATCTGATTCATTTGGAAGTGGTATGGATCCTTCATTTCCATCAATTGCTTCTGTGTCTATGTGATTGAACTCTGAAGCGGGTTCACCATAGTCAGGACCACTTGGAGACAAGTCATATCTCATGTCAACTTGGTGGTCTCTAGAGACCTGTGTTTCGCTATCGCTGGCATCATTGGCCTCCATGTGATGCAGGCTATCATCAACATCTTCTGGAATATTAGATATCCATGAACCAGCTTCGTTAAGGGCAGAATCCGCTTGGTCCTGTGATGGCACTGCGGGTTGCACATAACTTTCAAGATTTGAAGAATCAGCTTCATGCACCCGAGAAAGTGAACTATCACTGACAAGGACCATACTATTATTAGGCCATGCGTTTGTTGTATCAGAAGCCACTTCAAGAGACAAATCACTTAAATGGACTGCCTCTGAGATATCTGATATCCCAGAGTCTTGATGACCACCATCGCTGATTCTGGGATCAAAAATTGCCTGGTTTTCCAGCAAACTAGGCACATTCTTCATAAAATCTACACTTCCTCTTTGACTATCACAACTGAGTGCTGCAAAAGTGACACCTCCCACCAAGTCATTAGATATTTCAGGATCACTAGTTCTGACATCTGAATCTACGACTTGTAACCCGGAATCCTGCAACTGGCCAGCATCAAAAGTAGATTCCACTGGCCCAATTTTCTCCTCACTAGACTTGTGTCTTTCTCCATCTGTGTGACTTGCAGCACCAGTCACACCACTCCCATTGCATGATTCCTCTAAACTTGATGCTGTCACATCACTTGGACAGCTAGTTTCCGCAGAGTAGGCCACCTTCTTGGATGCAAAATTGTTGAAATCAACATCAGATAAGCCACCAGCCACAACGCTATTTGCCGCTTCAGCCGATTCCTCTTCTAGCCACTGTGCATGTGCTACTTCCTTCGCATTCTTTCCTTCATTCACGGCAACATCCTCAGAATTACTTCCCTCAATTGTGCTCCACATACTATTAGCATTTGAAGTCGGTGTGAAGTCTGTGTCGTCCACTGTAACATTTTCTTTTAGTTTGCCTGAAATATTGTCAATGACACCTGGTGTACTTTGTGCCTGAAAACAATCCCTCTGATTTGTGATTGCTTCTGCCTCTTTTATCACTCCACTTATGCTATCACTGTCGCTATCACTGCTAGTTCTGTCATCTAAACGATGTCCATCAGATCTTTGGTCAGAAAAAACCTCTTCCTCAATACTAGGAAATGATACTTGAAAGCTCTGCTTTGCCAGCTGCTTTCTACTTGCAATATTTCCTGCATCAGGTAAGACTGGTTGTTCTGGCTTTGTTTCTGAAACAGAAAAGGGCAACTGTACTCAACATTAATGCAGCATGTAAAAGCCTCTCAATAAACTTTTATAACATAACTTGGATAAAACGTGCGTTCTGATTGGCCAAATGGTCATTTACTATTTGCCCATGTGTGCACACTCGCTGACGACAACTGACAAGCGATCTAACTTTCCGAGACTGTAGAAACAAGAAAATGCCTTCACCAGCGCATCATTCCTAATTTTCCAAGACATATTTTCCTCCTCGTAGAATAGGGGTGAACCTCTAAAGAGCTCAAAATAGAAAGATATAGCCCTAAAGATTAATCAGCAGTGGAAAAGGAGCATTGAAGGTCTTAAAGCAACAAAAGAGGGTTTCGTGTTTGATTTCCAAAACACAATCTGAACTCTGCTCAAATATTGAAGCCGAATCGCGGAATTGAAATGGATTTTATGAGACCAGGGAAGATGCTACAGGAAGGTACATGTAAATGGTGTTTTGGGATGTTGATTTTCTGTTTGAGATTTATTTCATCGGCCATTTGAGCTGAAATAGTGTAACGTCGCTTAATTTTTGGCTTGGTAAAGTCTCACTGTTTGCGATAGGTTGATCTCTTTCAACAGAGGCAAAGCATGTGCAAAGACAGCGTGTTTGTGTCAACCCTCGCAAGAAAATTGAAATGTTCTCTCTCCTAAGAGCAAATTATTGTTGATTCCAATAAATTTTTGACTGGGAAAACTGTTTGTTGATCATTTTGTCTTGTTAATTCATAGTTGTCTTTAGAAAGCAAAGTTGTGTTGACATCGACTATTGACCAAACTTGATTTATGCAATACATGCAAAACAAGCAGGAGTGGTGTTAACGATTCTGTTATAAAACAAAATGGTAAACGGCTCAGCGTGCACTATTGATTTATGGTGCACTTGGGCGCTTGCTAAGCACTCAAGAAGCTCTCGGCTATCGCCTAGAGCGACTCTTATACTTCTCTCGTGCTTAGCAACCTCCCGCGTGCACCATAACTATATAGTGCACGCTGAGCCGTTTACCATTTGTTAAATAATCAGTGATTTTCAACTATTTAATATATAATTTTAATTTTTTCAAAATTATTCACTTCCATAACAAGTACATTCTTTGCCTTGATAATGTTAATATCATCGCCATCATCATTCATTCATTATTACTCACTCACTGATAGTTATATATATTTCGCCCAGGCATTGCAGGTCTCCTTTTTTCTTCCATGCAATCAAATTTGCTTGACAACTTTTTTTTCAAAGAAGTGTTTGTATCAGGAAAAAAGGGAAATTTAGAATCACTTAAGTTTCACTTTCAAATTTCCCGGGCGCCGCCATCTTGAATAACTGTGACATGTTACGTTTTCCCTATTGTTCTGACACAAAGAGCTTTTGTTTTGAAACAATAGACCATTACACATTATTATTATTAAAGATGGTAGCACCCGGGAAATTTGAAAACAAAAACAAGGGATTCTGAAATTCATTTATTTCTGATACAAGCAATTTCATTGAAAAACACTCAAATCGTTTTGATTGTAAACAATAATTACGTTCTGTGGGATAAACTTATCTTTGTGACTCAGTGGAGATTCCCTTTAACCCAATTTTTTTTTCACTGCAACATAATTACGAATATTACACCTAGCATCACAAACAAATATGTTCACCTTCTTCCGTCTCCTCAAATTCATCCAACAGCTTGTCTAAATCCACTGGAACAAATGGACTTGCCATGCTATCAAACAAATATCAACTTCGTAAATTATATATACATTTCAAATAATAATTATTATGAGACAGTACATATAATACACAAAACTCGGTAACCCAAAACTCTTAGTACACTTCTATTCTGTTTTAGGAGTATCCAACAAAAGCATTACAGAGCCTGGCAATCTTCAGTTTATTTCGACGAGGTTATTTTTACAGACCAGCTTTCACTTAAGCTTATTCATAATTATTTTAATGGCTTGCAATTATACATATTTAAATACATATTAATAACAATGCTTCGAAAGTGATATGATCAATTTCATAAACCAATCCGTGAACGCGACAATTTCGCGTGACGGTCAGTCACTTTTGGTATGCCAAAACATTGTTTATTGAAACAATGAGTTCTTTTATTCGGTGGATGGCAAATAAGAGCAAAATAAATTTGACGATGATCTGATAATTGCATCGCGATCGCACAGCAGGTTTAAAACACAGGTCACTCGTTAAAGGTCATTGTTTTACCTCTTCTGAAACATAATTATGGCTAACCTTAGGTCTAAACATCGTTGTTAGGCCTAATGAAGCTCAAGTATAGCATTAGTAAATTAAAGGTAAAATTTTGTAACGAGTGATCTGTGAAAACTGACCTGTCCTTTATTGCAGCTTATAATCAGCCAAACGATTAACATGACTGCGGATTCACGACCTACCTTGCAAGTAACAGACAAGACCTTCGATCATTTCGTTTCACATAGCTTAATCAGCGAACGTTAAATTGTACTGCAGAAAAACATCAACAGTTAAGAAAAAAAACAACATTATTTTGGGACTTTTGATGACGAGATAAGCGACGAGATACAAAAACATTCATTCAGCGGTTGTTATCGTCCCTAGTTTTGGCGTTGTGAATGACTCCCTAATGTAAACTTATTTGGACGGTAAATCCCAGTCGGAAAATGTGTAATATTTCTTAGTTTTATAATTTATTTTATTTTATTTTATTTTATTTTTTTCGTGTCGTAAAAGTTTTGCCTGTCACTCCCCTGCTAAGTGGTGTCTTTGTGCGTAGAGTATCCTGTGCGTATTTTGGTAGGTTTGAGGGGGCTGGGGTAATGCGTAGATTTCTCTGGTGCACACAGGGGAACATTTAATTAACCTGCAATGGGGTCGAAAGTCATTGTAATGCTAATGGCATTTTAGTGGATCTTTAAACAAAATATACCCTTATAGACCTTATTCATAAATGGCGGTCTATCAGGAGCCTATCTCGAGCGTGCAACTTCCATACAGCGTCTGTGAAACGGCGTTTTCACAAGTAGGTTTACTTTTAGACTAGCCCTTCCCGCGAATTAGGTCAAAAAACAAAGGCAGTCCCGGTTTGATGACCCTATGACGTCATCTTAATTTCTTGTAATTGGTCATCAGGCTCCTGTGGGTAGGCATTTATAGATTATGCTAGTAAAAGTGGCATATTATGCTAGTAGCATTGCTTTTTTTTGGCCAAATTATGCTAACATTATGCTCCTTTTTCCAAATTATGCCACCGTTTTTTTAAATTATGCTCTTTGAAAAAATGCAAATAAGTCCAAAATATATATTTTTTAACTAGAAGCCGTTCGTCTACAGGAAAGAAACGCAACAAATCCACAATAGTTCAGGTTAACATGCACACTAGTACTAGATAAATGTAACTTCCGGTTTCGGTGCACCTCAGACCCGGGCTCAGTGCTTCACAGTGAACTACAAATGCTATTAGTTTAACTAAAACTTTAAATATCGATTAAGGTCACCAAGTACTTGGGACTAGAGACAAAAAATTATCAAATAATAGCATCAAAAATGATCTGATAATTATCAAAATGAGCAAAAAATGCTAGCACTGCTACTTGGCAGAAATTATGCCAGTTTGCTCAAATTATGCCAAAAATTATGCTAGCATAATCTATAAATGCCTACCTGTGGGAGTCTCATTAGCGGGAAATTCAATCTAAAAATAACTTTACTTGTGAAAACGCCGTTGCACGAAAATAGGTAAGTTGCATGCCCCGGGTGATGTGCTCCTGGGTCAATTTATAATTCTTTTGTCAAAGTGCAAATTAGCCTACCAAGCCTCGATACCATACAGTGAATTGAAAATAATTCTTGCTCTAAAATGAGGCTTGGTAGGCTAATTTGCACGTGGACAAAAGAATTATAAATGTGACCGCCATTTATGAATAAGGTCTATGGAGCTCAAGAATGGAACATCAATTGGATAAACAAGACAGGCGGTAAACAACAAATATCTGGACTCTTAAAAGCGACGAGTAATGGACTTCGACAACAATTTTTCGCCCGTCGAGCCGAAATAAAAGCGAGCTGTATTCCTAATATTTTGCCGAGTGTGCTGTTATGTGAAAGCAAATGAAAAATTCTCAGGTAACTTATTATGGGTTCAACAAAGACAGAGAAGGAATCCATAAAGTGGATCTGTGATCTCTGTTGTCAGGTCAACTCGGCAGAGTCTTCCGGTAACAATTAGAAATTTCACTGTGATTCAATGGCGTCGAAAGTCATTGTAACGCGAATGGCGTTTTAGTGGATCTTTAAACAAAATATACCCTAATGGAGCTCAAGAATGGAACGTCAATTGGATGAACAAGACAGGTGGTGAAAAATAAATGTCTGGAATCTTTAAAGCGACGAGTATAATGGTCTTCGACAACAATTTCATTTTTCGCCGTTGGATATCAAGTGAGCTTTGTTTCTAATATTTTACTAACTTGGTATTACATACAATACTGAAATGAAATGGCAAATTTTTTATGGCTCTAACAAACATTGAAGGAAGCGAACGCCTTGAATGCATCACAGTGTTTACTGAAGTCGAATCTAAGTTGTCTGGCAATTTACATTTATTTTGCACTCAACTCTGCAAAGGTAAAAAAAATTAGAAATGTGACAGTGAAGAATTATTTGAATGAAAGCTTGTTGTCTCTTTTGTGCTTCATTATTTACGGTCAAGGTTCTTTCGAAAAGGGTTTGATGTGAACTGTCAGAAATTTATTTAATTGCATATGCTTTGTGACTTTTTTGACTTTGCAGAAACAATGGTAAACCAAAAGAGTTGGGCGATTGTGATCTTTGTGTTGAGTTCGCACATTTCTTGTCAAACTTTATGGCACTTGAAAGAACAAGAAAACTAACAAAAACAAAAACCTTGTATCTTGCCATCATTTGACACAGATGTTTCACAGTTTCGCGAGTAAATTTAAACACGCCGCGGTAACTTGATCATGGCGCCCGCTGAATTCGATGTCAGTTGCGATTTTGCGATTTTACTTGTGCAGCCTAAAGTACAATAACAAAATTGAACGTAGCAAAAACCTACCAAATTGTTTGTCGCTGATCGTAACTTTTTATATTCGCGAATCAAAATTAATGTTGTTTTCATGTCGTAAATTTTGTTGCTGATAACAAAATATTTTTTTCTCGATCGACCGTCCCGAAAACTTCCTTCTGCTCTTCCTAAAAATTGTGTATCAATATTTATTTACTTTTGCATCAATGTCTGTTTAAGCATAAGGCAAGCTAACAAAATCTGTACCTTGCTTAGCTCGCATTTTTTAGCGTTAAAGTATAACTTTCGGTCCTATCCTTCTTTTACAAAGTGGTATACTTTTTAGGTCACCCATCCAGTTACTAACCCCGCCGGTGTTCTGTTGTTTCGTTGATTGTTTCATTGGCCCTGAAAAGCCCCTATGGGGAGCGGTCAGTTAAGTATGTATTGTATTGTATTGTATAAAGAAACCGATGCCTTAGGTCGAAACTCACTTTTGATCCAACCGCGGTCCACAACCTTGGACTGCACTCTTCAAACTGCATGCCCTATGATATGTTTTCTGACTATGACTTGAGCCCGCTGTGTCCCGCGCATTCATTTTCAGCAATTCCGCTGTTGTTAAGTGAGCCCATACAAAGCCATAAAACTGTCCCAGAAATTTATACTTTTTTTTTTTTTTGGTGTCTTTTTTGTCACAAGTGGCGCCGATTCACTTTCTTTATGCCGGCGCTAAAGTAATTTGTAATGGAAAAAAAGGTTTTTCAATACGACTGAAAATAAAAACAGTAGAAAAGAAGCGATATCCTGATAAATGGAAGAAGAGTGGTTCCAACTCATGTATGCAACATCCCGACTGCT
>NC_090878.1:23438296-23448296 GCF_036669935.1 Montipora foliosa
TCCCAGGAACTTCTCAATACTTATTTTTCCAGCCAGCAGATACACACCTGCGGAACACATATTTTGCCGAACACCTCCCTTGGGTACCCCTGCATGTGCTGTGATGTTCTCACCCTAACCCTAACTCTGAACTACTCGCTTCCTAATTATCTACCAAGATTGAGGAACGGCAATCAAGAAAGAAACTCTTACGTAGAGAAGTATTTCTGTCTCCTTTTTGGTATGCGCTTGAGTCTCACCATCATCATCATCTCCACGCCTTTCGGTCTTGTGCCATGCTTCGATCTCTTCTGGCTTTGGTGGGTATTCCTGGCTGATTACGCTGGCAATGTACTGATGAAACATCAGCTTTGGGGGACCCGGCTTTCGTTTGTCATGTTTAGGGTGGAAAAGAGCGTACCTGTTGACCAATTTGTTCTCTGGTTTCCTGAGGATATGCCCAGTGGAGCTGTCGTTGTTGTATCAGCTGGATGAGCAGGTCGTGTGTTACCTCTTAATTAAGGACTTCTTCGTTCGAAATGAAGTCAAATTTTCATCCCGAAACGTTAGCCAAAGAGAATCATATCTTTGTCTATCTTCAAATTCCGGCGGTTTTGAGGTACGAAACCTTTTGACGTATGTTGTTTCGCCGTCGAGGATTGTAAACTTGTTGCCGGGGAGACCAGCTTTTCTAAAATTGAACAAGGAGATCGTAGTTTTGCAACTGGCTTTAATTGTTCACGGGACTTTCGAAAAACGTACCCCAGCTGGGGCCCATTTCTCGAAAGCCCCGAAAACTTTTCGGGCCCGAAAAGCCATTTGTGAAATTGCCAACCGCTTGTTTTGGAAAGCCAATCTTTTAACATGTATTTAAGGCAACAAAAAGAAAAATAAATGTGAAGTTTGACGCATTAAATCCTCTTCTTTCTTGAGATACAAAGGGAATTGTGACACCCGAAAACGGCCCGTAAAGTTTCGGGACTTTTGACAAACGGGCCCCTGAAAGTTCCGAAAACGTTTCGGGCCCGAAAAGCCATTTGTGAAACTGCCAACCGCTTGTTTTGAAATGCCGATCTTTCAACATGTTTTCAAGCTAACTAAAAGAAACATGTCAGTGAGGTTTGATGATTTAAATCCTGTCCGTTCTTGAGATACAAAGGGAATTGTGGCACCCAAAATAGGCCCGAAAAGTTTCGGGACTTTTGAGAAACAGGCTACTGGTCCGAAGATAACTTCCGGAAGCTCAGGTTGTCGAAACGTCAGTCAATGTCATCTTAAACAGTCCTTCTCAGGACTACAATCACTCAGACGACCGTACTTCACTTAATTATGATATGACTCCTGGGTTCAAACCATTTACGATTTTAGTACCTATCACCTTCCACTTTATTTACCAAATCGTCCCAAATTCATTGTTGCTTTTAGAATTTTTTTGTTGTTGAAAATTCACATTATTGTTCACTCTTTGAAAGACGTGAAAAGTGGTTAGAATTTGATCCATGACTGAGCAATGAAGGGGAATGGATTTGGTACGGGTTGACGTCACGAATTACTTTAGATCGCTGTTTTCAAAGAACTGTCACAATGAGCTGTCTATGACGTCAGTAGCTCGTATGAATCCGAAGGCTCCAGAAATAAATAGAGCTGGAAAGCTTATACTTAATCAGATTATGCTTTGTGTTCAAGCTATATGCGACAATGATTGGATTGGCTTTCCCCAGACGAGAGAAGATCAAATGCTTTAAGTGTCTCACCTCAAAAAATCCTTTCCGCTCAAAAATTCTCCGGACTTGTCTGATTCTTTGGTTTGCTAAACTCTCTCCTTCAAGGTCACTGTTTAAGAAGCTTTTAGAAGTGGAAAAAGTAGCTATAATTTGATTTACGACCGCGCAAGAAAGACGAATGGGCTTAATGCTGGGTTGTGGATGGCTACGCCATGCTGATGCGGTCTACAAAGGCTAAAACAGCTGACTGGGCGATCTCGTTCCCAGAGACTCCGTTTCCCTTGTCCAGCGGAACGGGCGCGGGAGGCTCTGGAACAATCCAAAACGATCCAAAACTGGAACCTCACTGGAAGCAGAAAACTCTGGTTGAATAACCGCGCGTGTCTGAAGGGTCTTCTGAGTATGCGTGACAAGTCAAACCTTTACAAATATAAATATGGCTTCTTCCTCTAAAGACGGGCACGCCCACAACGTATAGTACTACGCTCTCGAGAGGTTAGTAAAATCTGAACTTTCTCTAAAGGAAGCTCAGTACGAGGCTTTAGACAAAGGATGTGGTGTACAATAGACCTTATTTATTAACGATGGCCGCCATGTTGGATTTGCTATTATCATGCAAATTAGCTACACACTTCTGAGGGGGCAAACAAAACAAGTTCGAGAGTTATAACGAACAGATGATTTGTTTCACGATCATTAAATGTTTACCACCTAAGTAGTAAAATAGAATGATTACACAAGTTACTTCGATGTTTTTTTTAATGAAAAATGAGCAGATAATACAATACAATACATACTTAATTGACCACTCCCCATTGAGGCTTTTCACGGCCAATGAAACACAACTAAACAGAACAAAACAACTGTTAAGAATCCCAACTGGCCGGAGGAAAACCAGTTGCCTATTTACAAGTGCAGCTGCGAAGTTGAACCAGGGACTACCAGGATCACATTCAACCAGTGGTCAGAGCGGGTCTTGATCCCGGGATCTCCGGATCTCAAGGCAAGCGCCCTAACCACTGGGCCACACTGCCTCCTCGAAGTAGAAAGTCAAAATGTCAAAGGCAACCGAAGAAGTAAAATTATTCTGAAAGGTACTTAATTCTATATTCTAAAATGTACTTTTCGCAATGTTATTCAGTCAATATTTCGACGAGCCGATTTTCCGAATTTGCCTTTTTTCCAATGTTTGCCCTCTCCCCCCCCCCCCCCCCCCTCCCCTCCCAGTATAACACATGGCTACTTCGCATGACGACTTAAAAACCAACATGGCGACTGGTTTCTGCCAAAACGTTGCCGTACGTATTTGACTACTTTCACTCTAAAACGGAAACATCCGGTAAAATGGCAAGGAATGAAACCGTTTTTTATCAGACAATCAAATATGGCCTTTGTTGGACTCGATTTGAAAAGAGTCTCTATTTTCCGACCGCTGGTCAAGGGAATGAAATTGCTGACTGGGGAATATGGCTTCAGTTGCGCATGTGTAAGGTACCGCCGACCGCGGGGTTGTTGTTTGAGTATGCCTACCTTGCTTTCGAGTACGGTGTCACAGCGTTTTGTGTTCCCGCGAACACTGGGCACTAGTGCTGTGTGTTTCCCCCTTCGCCATAACGATAAATATGATAGCAGAATATGAATACAGAAAGTATCCTAAACATGCGCAAAAGCTAACCTTTGGCCAAATTAGGCTTAAACAAAAGTTTTAAGGCTTAAGGTTAGCTTTGATGCATGTTTAGGATACTTTGTATTCATATTCTGCTAACAGATTTATCGTTATGGTGAATGGGGAACACACAGCACTAGTGCCCAGTGTTTGGGGGAACAGATAACACGGGGGAAAACAAAACACTGTGAGAGCGGTTATTGACGACGACATTGTTAAGGGATGTACCCGAAGATCGTACCCAATTTCCGGTTCGTTTGAAACAAGATCGACATGAAGGCAAAGGTCAAAGTGCTTTCAGGAAACAGTTTATTCACTTCCATTATTATCTGCCAGTCGGTCAAAAGAATTTTGTTACAGTAAATAGTATTAATCATAATGTATTTAGCCCGAGATTAAGTGTCTAGGAATCATGCATAAATAAGACACTTCTACTAATTTTAGGATAATCCCCAAACAACTCGAGACCATATTATAACGTGATTTTAGTTCAACTTTGTAAATCAAAGAAATAGCCATTAATTAAAAGACTTATTCATCAAACTCACATTTGAAGACAGTTTCTTAAGCTAGTGTTTGGAAAGGCACGTTCAGATATCTTGATTTGAAAGCAAGTTTGGTTCATCATCTGTCAACTCACTCACATGAATCAAGACGTTAAGAAGATTACAAAGGAGGTTAAGCAAGGGGCACGATGACGGCTGGAATGGCGTTATCTAGACGTCTGCATTCCTTCCCGTTATTGCAGTAATTTCGGGATTACTCCTAGTTGTTCCGCATAGAAAACGTACATCAACATTTCAGGAATAAAACTCGCATGAGCGGCGAGGATGTTAGGACAAAAAAATTGACAATTTTATCGAGAGGTGCTCAACCTCAACTTTGCTAAATTCACGTCGTTGTCCGGACAACAACGGCGAAGAAATGTACCAAAATACAAAACGCACGTGCTGGGCTTGCAGAGCCTTTGTTTTTGTTCATTAAACCTACATTTTTGTGGCGTCCTCATAGCCATCGTCCTTACTTAAGCTCCCATATAACGCAAAGCCAAAGACATTGTCAAACTTAACTTCTAAATAGAACATTGCGCTATTCTAAATCTTTTCCATTTCGTTCTATTCTATATTGGATTTTGGATTGCTACGTTGCTTTTCGTAGTACGCCAAAGACATGCTCTAAAATGCGTGCTGCACGAGCATTCTTCAAATTGATACCAATGTTCTTGGCGTTTGCGCTGCTGTCAAAGTGTCTTTAACTTCCTGTTGTTTCAATTAGAAAAGGAGATGTGACTGCGAGAAACTGAAATATGTGCAACAAAGAATATAGCTGGAATATTGACACTATCTAATGGGACCATAAAAAGCGAACAAAGAGTAGACCAGGCTGAAGGCACAGGGATGGTCACTGTAGTAAATCCAAGGGCGAATTGACTTTCTTAACGGGCAAACACGACAGAAAACTGACGGAAAACTGGAATACTATTATGGGGAACAATTTCATGAATTGACTAAACTGAGAACTCAAGGGTTGTAATCGAATAAAATCCATGGGCGAAGTGTCTTTTTTCACGGGGCGAATTGACTTCTCATAAGAGGCAACTGACATGCAGCCAAAGAAACCGGTTATCAAAAATCCTCTCATAGCTATGAATTATCAAAAAGATGTTCTTTTTTGCTAATTTCATCTACAAAATAAATCCTATTTGAATGCTACTCCTAGAGTAGTTGACAGTCTGACTTTCTTGGTGGTTTGTTCCCGTGATGCTTGGGTGCCGCTCTCTCTAACAACGACGGTTGAATTCTCTGTATCTGTTGCATCATTAACTGGAATGATTCCTCCACGTTCAAACCAGTCTTGAAAAGAAAAGAAAAACAGACATCACATGCTTAACTTTATTTAGGCACCATCCACACGTATCCGGATATTTTTTAATCCGAAACCTTTTCCCTGCGGATTCGAAACTTTTCCAACCACACGTAACGTATGCAAATCAAATTTGACCGTTCACACGTATTTAGCATCGTTCTAGAATCTAGGATTCCTCTGTGACTACTGTCAACAGAGCATGCGCCATCAGGCGTGCGAATTGCCGACAAGAGAAGCGACAATATTTCGTTAAGCGGCCATGTTGAATATTTACGCTGTAACGACTTTGTGTATTTGCACGCCGACTTCGCCGGATACGTGTGGACGGCAGGCGAATCCGTTGGGGTTTCAACTTGTGGACGGGCCCTTCGCGTGTCTATATGGCTCCCGCTTACGGAATGGGTGAAACTGGCAAACAGCAAGAAAGAGCTAACTGAACAAGGAAAAGATGCCAGATCTGGGTGGATCTAGCTGACCGGCAAATTTGCTGAGAAAACGTTTAGAATGACAACCGAGTGCCCGATATCTGTGAGTAAGACGCAAGATATGTGATTAAATGAGACAAGATTCTTCGCTTTTTGGCAAATTTTCAAATGTCAGCTTGGCGTTCGCCGTTTGCCGTAAAAACGATGCTAAATCTCTTCTATGGGAAATACAAGATCTTGTAGGTGGGGACGTCAACAAATTTGACATCGTCGTCGTCGTCACCTTATAACTAGGGAGTTAGGGCGGGTTTCAATCCAGTGTCGTAAAACCAAAACAAAAGTAATTACTTTGGCCAATCAAAAAGGACGGAAACAATCCGCTAAACCAATCAGAACTCGAAGTAATTACACGTAGCCGACACAAAGCGCGGGAAAATGTGCACGCGCGAGCCACGATTGGTTTTGGTTTCACTTCTGATTGGTTGAAAAAGTGGTGCGTGAATTTTGAACCAATCACTGAGTGCAGTAATCATAAACCAAAGCAATTCGCTCATTACTTTCCCCACTCAATTGAAAACCGCCCCAAAAACTCCATCACTTTGCCATCTTATAAGTGGTTTGCAACCAATCCCTAGAGACACAGATAACAATGCTGCAATGTACAATTTACTGATGGAAGAACAAAAGGAGGAAATGAGGGATCTTTTGTTTTCGTCCACCAACATGGCGAAGATGACGTAACGTGAAAACCACTTACAACTAGGGAGCTTGAACAACGACGACGATGACGGCTTCGAGAAAATTGTCTAAAAATACTATTTCCCGTTACAGTAATAATTTTGCTATTGCTCCAAGTCGCTCGGCATGCAAAGTGTGTATCAACATTCCTTGAATAAAATTGGTGAGAACGGTGTGGATAATTACGGAGAAAATTGAATATTTGTCGTCAGATGCTCACGTTCTCTACGTAACCTCAAATTTGGTGAATTCACGTCGTCGTCAGAGCGAAAACTACATAGAAAAGTACACGAATGTAAGACGCACGTGCAGGGCGTGCAGATCTTTTGTTTTTTCTCGTTGAGGCGCCCGCAAACGAGGAAACAATGTTGCGGTCACAGAGAAACAGAGTGTAACACTAGTGCTGACACTACTCTAGTGTCAACTCTCTGTGGCAGGTTGCTCGTAGCCTGATTAACGCTAACCGTTGATTAAGAGGAATCAAAACCTAGAGGTTTCCATGGTATTTAACGCTGGTTAGCGCTAACCATGCTTCGAACAACCCGGGCCTGGTGTCTTGAATCCCTTGGGAACACTGAAAATAGAGCGTGGTTTAACACTAGTGTTAACTTCCTAATGCAACCGCAACCATTGTTGCAGAAGCAAATGTTTCCCCGTTTGCGGTCCCAGGAAACATTTGTTGCGGAGGCAAAAAGGTTTCTGAATTTGTTCAGAAACATTTTGCTCCCTCAGCAAATGTTTCCTCGTTTGCGCGCCGAGGCAACATTTCGGGAAACAATTTTTCCGCAACATTGTTTTCTCGTTTGCGGGCGCCTTAAGACCTATAGGGAAGATATCTGTTTACAACATTGCTTTTGTTACTCAAATGTTCCAGCCACAGGAATAAAAGACCCGTTGTTTCGACAGCCAATGAGGCTCTGGTTGGCACATTAATGACAATAGGTGACGTCAACGATATCTCCCCTATTGTTTTATCGCGTTCTCGTATCCGGAGTCGTCGTCTCTCTGTTTAAGCTCCCTACTTGCAAAGCATGGACATTTCTATCATAGGAACTGTATGATGGGAACTCAGTACTTCAAACCATACCTTTGCCGATGTTTCAATCAATGGAATGTTAACATCTGATGAGTTACAATACTCTAACACCTCTTCTTTGTTCACTTCTCTTTCTTCTTCTAAATCCTATGATTAAAGAACAAAGCCTTGTTTTTACTTTAAAAACCTCACTAAAATTCATAAGCGAAACAGGCTATTAGGTCAGCGATATTAAGGCCCCATCCAAACGTATGCGGATATTTTTGAATCCTCAACTTTTTCTTTCCGGGTGCGTACGCCTTCCGTCCACAAGTATCCGGCGAATTCGCTGGCGAATCCGCAACGTTTTGAATACGCTCTCCAGAGTGGATATTTTTTTGAATCCGATATAAATCTGGAACTGTGTGGACGCTAGGCTCGATTTCCGCCGCTCACTCGAGTTCGGGTATCCTCCCCGAAAAGAGACGTCTGGACGCGTCAGCGATAGATTGTGTCTGTGACGTAAATTCAAAATATATTTTATGCGAAGTTAATAGTTGCGGGCAAATGGCATTAGACAACACAAAAGATTGATTTTAACAAAACAGTCATTACATAACAGTGCTTAAACGTCACTGCGAAGTTTCCAGATGATGCGAGCTTTCAAGAGTTTGTGGTTAAATGATCAATGTGAGTTTGAATTCAACCCGGGCGAATAATCATTCATCAACAAAATCTTCAGCCGCTTTTAATCTCTCAGACGGCCTCACCGGGCCCCTCGTTCTGCCACCAAGAAACTCAGCAGTAATTTCAATTGATCTTGAGGAATTTTACTTGCTCTTACATTAGCAAAGTCTGAGGAGCAACTGGAAAATTAGTAGTTTCCGAACTCAGGTGACATAAAACGACACAATACCATTCTCCACCTTCTCGAATTCTTTCCGTTGCCATTATCCTGGATCTTTCCCACTTCAAAGGTACTGTAAAGCTCGAACAGGCCGGGTCAAAGAATACCTTCGCAGCCACAACTTATACCAAAAATTATAATTTATGCCTGCTCGATTTGTGCAGGCGAGTTTCTGATTGGCGGATATAAACAATGGCCCACCTTACGCGTCCAGCCGAACCGTCCAGCCGTGATTTCGGGAGTGAGCGCTGGCTCAATTTCCGAAACAGCGGCTGGTCATCGAGGATATGTGGACGCCCAATCCGGATATATTTTAATCCGGATGACGTAACAAGATCGAGCCCAATTCCTTACCGTGAAATCAATTCTCAAGTTGACTGCCGACATTCTCGTTCCCAGAGCTGCGATCCTCTTGGCCAGCGCCTCGGATCGAGAGCTCTGGCCGGTTCCAATCCGTTCTCGCCACTGATTGGTCAGATGGGAACACAATAAAAACGATAACCGGAAGAAATCGGAAGAGAATGGCCGAAGGGATTCTATTTTCTGTTTGCCGTACTTGCAACAGATATATTATTAGTAACAACCATCCTTTGGATTTATTTGGTGAAAAGACAATTAGGGAAGGAATCGTACGGGATTGAGAAGAGTTTTCTGGTTTGAAAATTTCGCGAATATGTAGATCTTGCTACGTTACGGTCACGACATTTCAGGAGTTTATAAAGACGGTAGTTCATTCGAAAGCTCAGCACGAGTCGGTTATCCGATCTAAAAGAAGGAAGTCTGTGCAGCAGAGCCCGTCCTTCACCAGGTGTGGGACGCGAGAAAAAAAGGAGCAAGGTCAGCTGGTTATATGTTACGCAGGATTTTTGACTAAGCTCGATCGATTCATGTGTTTACGGTGTAATTATTGTTCACGTGTTTAACAACGCAAAGCCTTGACTCCTTTTGAATATGTCCGTGGTGAGGAAGAAAAGATTAAGCCAACAGCTAACCTGGTTATCGCGTACTTTTTTGTTACATTCCCTTATTGCAATAATGAAATTTGTAAGTATATTTTCTTTGTGTAATATCGCATTAAAGTTGGAACTTGATTCCTTCCATGTCCAGTTTGCATTAGTTATAAGAAAATCATACAGCTAAGGTTGATACAAAATGCTTCAGTTCAGAGCAACCCCTGATGAAAAATGGGGATAAAGGGGGGAGGGGGGCTATCCAAAAAATGGATAAATTCCTGTCAAGTTCTATCTCAAGTGATCTTGACAACCTGCATCTTCTGGGTAGTTTCTTATCCAGAGGAGAGCTTGAAGGATTCTCCTGCTGGTACACAGCTACTGAAAAACAACTTTTGGGTTCTTATTTTCAGAGGATTATTATGGCCACAGTAAACTGGGTACCTGTTGGTTAACTTTCACATCGCTGTTTTGGGCTAGTATATAATTTATTAAACTGGTAAATTGTAGGCTCAGAAGAGCTTAGCCAATAACCTATTCTTTGACAGGCGTCAACACTTGTGCTCACGCATGAGGGACCCCGTTACATGCTAAATTGTCTCCATGTTACATTGATTGCATACAGTGTCACGGTTAACAGGAAAATTTGGTTTTATCACATATTTTGATAAAGGTGGAATTACCACCATGAATGATTTGGAAAGCTGACGTTCCGAGTGTTAGCCCATCG
>NC_090878.1:23458296-23473296 GCF_036669935.1 Montipora foliosa
ATTCTAGTAAAGTGAAAATTAAGCACTTGAAATTTTGAACTGTTGGAGAACAAGATTCTCAAATGAACACTTCAAGATACATATGGCTCTTTTAGGAGCCACCACTCATGAAATGAACATCAAAAGTGTGCTTTCCGTTTGCTGTATGCTTATTCAGTGGCATCTTAAGAAGTTTTTACAAATTTTAATTACGCCTTACAGGGGTTTCAATAAGCACCGACGGCCGACGAAAAGCGTCGGCTGCATCGCTCGGAGAAGTCGGCTACTTTTTATCCTACAATGAATTAATTGAAGGATTCCGCCAAACCTGAAGTAAAATTAATTTTTGATCGACTTGAATGTACCTTTTTTAACCTCAATTTCAAAATAATTATCAGATTTGATATTGCCATCTTTGAGCTACAGGGCACGGCTATAACTTTTTCCCGCATTTTTGCCTAGACCAACCGTCACATTTTTTACGTAATTCAATTACGTTTAGTTACGTCCCCAAACATATCAAGACGTTTAATGTAAAACAGGTCGTTATTGAGTAATCGTTGCATCAAGACTTGTTTTCCAAAAACAGTAAATTTTTCGTTAGTTTCATTGGTTAAGCCTTCTCGTTTGTTCAGATTAAAATGACATATTCTTATTGTTCGACAGAACTGATTTCTCATGTTGAGAAATGTTGAAATTCGCGCGTAAGAGGTTTGCCGTTCCCGGCAGCTTGAAATTGGTAGTAATGATGACATGAAGTTGTCGAAACATCATAATTATAACGTTAAAAATCGTTAATTTTCCTTTTGAAATGGTTTTCCAAATCTTTCTTCGCTGGAAATTATCAAAAGAATGCGCTTAATTGCACACTCAGTGTCTCTGTTGATTAGAAATCTTCCTTCATCTTCAGTGCTGGAAATCACATTTCAGAGCTTCCAGATTTCACAATCGTCTGGGGGAGCATGCCCCCAGACCCCCCTAGACGAAGGGGCCATACGGCCCCGTCTTGATACAGTCGGCTACTAGACTCAAACCAGCTGCCTACTTCAAATTTTATTGACACCCCTGCCTTAGAAAACTCCATTGTCAGATGTTTCCGTAGATAAGCCACACCCCTGTTTTTTAAGTTCACTTTTGAGAAAAAAAGGTGTGTTTTATACATGGACTTGCAGTGTTAGGGCTGAAAATAGCACAGCAATGGCTGTTCAAATTTCTATTGACAACCCTCTGTAAGTTAAAGTGTTGTGATGTAAGCATAATTATGTATTGTATTTTGTAAGTTATAATTTTTTGCAGTGAACATGTAAGTTTGTGACATCAATTTAAACAGGGGCGTATCTGCCAAATAGTAGCAGTATCTATAGTAGCAGTATCTATAGTAGTTTTGAGTTCAATAATATTATAGTTTTCAAGAATAGTTATCAAATAGTTTGCAAATGGTGTCAGAGTATATGAAAGGCAGCATATATGAAAGAGTTAAGTACTCAAGTATTCTTGGATTGTCATTCTACACATGGGATAACGTCACTGTGATCAAAACCCATTTTTTGTCTTAGTTTATCCTGGAGGCATGTTTTGCAAGTGTGTCGGCTTGACACCTGACTGGAAAAGTTGTATGTTTTAATTTGTGACAAATGGAAAATAACAATATAAAATGACAAAGTATGTCTTTAGGCACAGCTAAGCCCCTCCATACAACCAAATGTGCATCTGTGCTTCTTTGGATGTGATCTGTACACACCATTTTAACAAAGGCATCCCAAGGTCACAGGGTCTTACCTCAGTAAATTCATTCTTCAAGTATCGAATGGTTAACGAGCTTTTACCCACACCACCACTTCCTACAACACACAGACGAAACATGATTCTACGCTTCTACTGGAATTACACCTGGACCACGTTTCCATTCAAGGCTGTGATGAACCAGTGCTGAAAAACACATGAAATGTCCTTACTATGTCTAACAAAAATAAGAAAAGTACTGTTGCAAACTTGATATTATATGGAACTCTTAATTACTCTGACCAACCTTCATCCAATTCCCTTGAGACTCTGGCTTATAAGGAGTCAAAGTATTTATAATTAGAGCATTAGAGAGCTTAAATTGAGCCAGGGATGGCAACTGCAGGAGAGCTGTTTTCATGTTTAAGTGAATCTTTTCTTTACGCTTACACTGCTCAGAATCTTTTCACTGCTAGTGATAATAATTTCGTTCAAAAATTAGGGGGAGACAACTGCCATGGCATGCAAAATGTTAATTTCCTGTTTCCAAATCCGTCCATGGCTCAAAAACACCCATGTTTAAGCTTCCTATTGTTTTTGGCATGAACACTCGACTGTGTGACTAATGCTTGTCCTGAACAACACATGTCAGAGAAAAGGAGACAAACACATGGCTGAAATCTCTCTGTGTTCTTCCTTAAAATACTTGTTTTTCCCCTTCTTAAATGGTCATGCATTTTACATTATTGTTACCAGCTGAGGGAGTGGCCAAGGCCTAATTTGCAGACATGTCTGGGTCATGACAAAGCATAGTTCTGTGCTACAAATATCAACAATAAGTTGCAAATGCATAGTTCCTGTAGACAGTGAACGGACACCAGAAGTCAACGCTTCAATGGTTTGCTAACAAATTGGGTAGAAATAGCCTACACAGGGCCAAGGAGCTTTTATTCCAGTGTCTAGCAATAAATAAGCAACCATTATGCAACCATTAAGGAGAAACTGGTGGTCTACGACATCTTCTAAACGTATTAACTTGCACCCGCGTGCCACTCCCTTGATCCTACCTAATTGACCCTAATTAAGCTTAATTAATTTTTAAAGTAGCAAAACATTTCCGTGTAAACTATAAAATATAAGGGCATGGCTCTCTTGGATAATAATGCCAATAAATTAATCAATGTTGTTCTTATCTTAAATTTTTCGATCCCCAAATAGATACATGTTTACAGAAGGTCAAATAACAAACAGATTAAACACAACTTTAATACTCACAATACGACCAACGATAAGCTTTAAAGGTCAATGGGAAAAACACCGCGTTTATTTCTTTGGTGACTCAGGGATTAACAAAATCAAACGCAAACGGCGCGCGACACAATGGCTCAAAAATCATAAACAATTTAAAAAACACTTAAGTTCCGCTAGTCGTCGACCATTATCTCATTTTAAGAGTCGTGATTCAAAAATAGGCGAAGAAATCTGGCCGTAAGCCCGTAAGTCGTACATTTATCAAATAATTGGGTACTGGCAATGATTTTTTTTTTATTAAATCATGATATTGTCATGCTGTTGGATCCAAAAAAGCTTGTGTTGGAGTTTGCCGTGTCTAGATGTCTGGAGCAAATCCGCCTCGAAATGTCAACCTGCGAGAGCAACGCAACAGAAGTAGCTCGAAAAGATAAAGATTTGTAACCCAAGGAAATAAATTACAAATAATAAGCCCAATAATGCAAGTTTACACTTACATCATGGAATTCATTGAAGCAAGAAATTGCAGTAAGAAATTTAAGTACTTAGGTTTCTTTGCAAAAAGATTTGTGCGTGGAAAATCGCTACCGCTTGGAAGTATATAAGATCATCCTGTCAGCGACCTGGCGAGCACAATGATCGGAGAGGTTCTAACTGAAACTGTTTCTTCATTAGCATGTTCGAAAAACAACTTTGATCGCCAGATGAAACGAAGGAAACTTACCACTGATTCGAAAGCGCGCAGGGCACGTTTCACGCCAATTCAAACTCTAAAATAACCCCAAGGAAGCCAGTCGACCGAGCCAACATGAAATGCGAAGAAAGACAACTTACAGATTGGAGTAACTGCAAATTCCATTCATTGAAAGTCCCTCCACATCTCGGGTCCAGCAGTCAGTAAATACTTGAAAACAACCGATTCAGTTGTTAGAAAAACACGTGACGTCATCACCAATCAAATCGCAGCTGTACACGTGAATCGGGTCTGTAACATTATGATCTTTTTCCTGATTTCTCTGTGGTCTTGGGTTTGTTTTCTTTTTATTTCCCTCCGTCGCCTTCTTAAAATCCGCTTAAGTATTGAAATTTGTAAGTATTTAAAACGTTAGCGATTCTTTAATTAAAACTTGGCACATAATGTCGCCAGGTGTCTCTTCGAGAGTGTTATTGTTCTCTTGACGAGCTGTTTACGAAAGCTTTTACATTTGGCAACTTCTGACATTGCCAATGAATTTCAAACGAATGTTCTGGTCACACTTAACGTTTCCACTTGCCAGCCAGAAGCGCTTTAAAAACAAGAGGCTGCCACTACTATCTCGAACAGAACTCTTGGGTAAAATTCCACCTTACCGGTAAACATGATTTAACATGCCCTTACAAAGTATATTGGTCTCTCCTTTCCCCCATTCCAATGTTGATGATGTGGTGCAAATTTTTGCAACTCTTCGGCCGTTTCTTAGCCAACATTGGAATAGGGGGATGGGGAGGGGAGGGCGAGAAGTAGGAAGAATTTAATCATTTACCACACACGCAGACAAATTTTATGGTGGTGTCACATTTTCCCAATGAGTTAATTACGTTTTGTCCAAGATTGTCGCTCATACAATAGGGTTGAAGAAAAAGATTCAAGGCAACATGGGCATAGTTTAGCTTATGGAGCATGTCGGCTCTCAAGTTTCTGTCAGGTTACGCGTGGTGCGTCGATCAAATCGAAACTTCAACATCCCTTCCCCCACCCCCGGGCATTTGACTATCTTCTGTGCCCACGGAGTGGGGAACTTGACCTTTGCCTGCGTAGGGTGGGGAAAATTGAACCGGAAGTGGCAGGTTTCAAATAATTGTTTTTTTTCGGGCGCTTAAGTCGCTAACAGCTATAAAACACGTGTTTGGACGAGATGGAAGAGTTTAAAGGAAGAGATGTAGCATTTGTGAGTGATTGGCTCACAAAAAAGGTCTTCAAGAGTTATTAAAGACTACAGGAGCCGACGACGATTGTTCTTTAACAGCGTGTGGCAGACAAATCTTTCAAATCCGACGATAGGGTAGGGCATTTGAACACCATTTTGGCCCGACGGGGCGGGAATTTTAATGCTCCAATCTTCAAAAAGTTCAAAAGCCCGGGCTTTGCCCGGGGTGTCGGCGCATAGCAGACAAACTGGCTCAGTCGAGATTACACTGCACTTATATGCGTGAGTCACGGGTTCGAAGCCCGGTTGAGCCAACAATTCCGGTCTTAACAAAGAAGTAGTAGCAAGTGCTTCCTTTGTAGTCTCGCCAGCATTACCTTTCAAGTTTCTTAGGGAAATGACCAGCTCAGCGATGTTCTTGAGCATTAGTATTCATCGAACGAGAGGTGGAAATAATCTTGTTAATGGCCAGTTGTTCATTGAGACCATGCACGTAAAGAACTACCGAAAGTAGTCAAATCGAAGGAGTTAAACCCTTTAAACTCATACAAGGCAGGAATTCGAGAAACAGCCGTCTATATTTCGGGATGTCACGCAACGCTTTGGGGAGCGTTGCGTTTCATTTCATTCATTCGGTTTGTCACGCAACCCTTTCCAAAGGAAAGTTACGTAGTACAGAGCTAAAGATGTCTATGCCCGTTGAAAATCTCTTCCTCGAGATCGAATCTACAACCACATTTGGTTATTCACGTAACTAAAAGTGATAATTCGATCAGCTTTACCTTTTTGCAAGGAAAATACATTTTTCGTACAACTTAATACATCAGACTCAAATATTCACTCATATTCCTCAATTATTACGAATATACATTCATTTTATTGCTAAGTCAAACTCTTTATGTCATCTCGCTAACACTACAACTGGATTAGCAAGAACGATTTTCCAGTGAAAGTTCACTGCTGTATGTTCAGATAGAAGTCAAGAGCTTAAAAGGGCTATGTCACTATGTCACGCAAAATGATGTAATTTCATGACACCCAAAAAGGAGAATGAAACATTGCAATAATCACTTAAAATCGTTGAACAACAAAATATATACACTGCAGAGTTCTCAAAAGGAAAGACAAGCATGGATGGACACAAATGGACAAGACTGAAACGGATTGCATTTGGGCCTACGGGCCTACGTTTTTCAAGTTTATGGCAAATCGCCTGGATAAAGATCGTTTTTGCTCAGAATCTTCTTCTTTGTGATGTAAGGATAATTTTATCAGTAAAGGAATTCCACATTACCATTTTCGAGTTTAAAACTCCTGATTAATCAAAGATTTCCCCCGGAACACCCAAAAATAACGTGACATAGCCCTTTAAATGTGGCTATTTCAAGTTGCTTGTTTTACAGCAGGGTGACAGAACTTTATGTATATGTATAACTGCTCCAGTTAGGCTTCTTCTCGTTGAACTTGATCTTCGTTTGCCAGTTTTTCAGTTTTTCCGGTACAGATTAATAAAATAGGCACGCATTGCGTACATGTGGTAGTGCATTAACACAGCGTTTTATTCCATAATTAGGGAGCTTACGAAACGACGACGCCGACGGCAACGACGACGCTACAAAACAATAGGTTTAGTGAGCAAAAACAATGGCTCTGCACGTGCGTTTTACATTTTGGTACATTTCTTTGCCGTCATCTCCTAAATGACGACGTGAAATGACCAAATTCAAGGTTCTGTGGAGGACGTTAGCACATGACGATGAATTTTCAGTTCTCTCCCTCCGCTTCCAACCTTCACACACCAGTTTAATTCCTCGACAGTTACTACACATTTTTAACGCTAAACGACATGAAATAGTTTCGTAGTGATATGAATAACGCGAACTCCTATTTTTAAATGAAGTCCTCGTAGCCGTCGTCGTCCTCGTTTCGTAAGCTCCCTATTGTCAACTGAGCTGCGTTTTGTTGTCCAGGAGATTTAAGTTGTCTTTGCGTAATATGTAGCTCTAATAGTACACGACATCGTTTTGGTACCGCATATCATTGCAGTGCCATGGTAGATCTCTAAGGTAAATAGCCGGGTCCTGAGATGACATGTGGTTACTAGTAAAATACTAAACCCAGTAAGATTGAAGAAAACAAAAGCGAATCGAGATGCATTGGCTTCGAGGCTGACATGTTGATCATTTTCAAATTCCCTTACAACGTGTTTTTTTCATTTTCACCACAAGTTTAAGCGTGTGCTCAGAGTTTCTGACAGCTTTCTAAGACAAAAGTTCACTCAAGTTAAGCGCTGCCCTGCGGGGTTAGTATCTGGATAGGAGACCTCAATATATATATATACGACTTGCTGTGTCAGAAACATAACACCGAAAATTCTATTTTAACGCTCAAAAATGCGAACTAAGCAAGGTACACATATTAAGACGGAATCCACCTGAAGTTTGAGTAACAAGTGGACAAAAACCTAGTACCAAGATTATAAACATCGTATTGCAAACTTCTGTACGACTGTTTTAAATACCTTCTCAAAAAAATAATTTCTAGCAACACCAAACGTCAAAAACAACTGTTGCACTTCGTAAGAAACACTTGAAAGTATATGGTGAAATGAAACTGATGATGAAATTTTACCTGTGTTTGCACAATTTCTCTAAACGTTGAAACTTAATTTTTCTCGTTCCCATGGGAAATTGTTTTCGGTGTTATTTCACGCAACTATCTGTATCTTTAGCTTTCAGGAAATGTAAAAAAGACTGTAAAATACTTAAAATTATTCTGGTACCAGATGTTTGTCCACTAAAAACTGAAATTGCTCGATTTTCTATCGGATTTCGTCTTAAAGTAAATGGACATCGATACACAGTTTTTAGAAAGAGCACAAGGGAGTTTTCAGGAAGTGTCGATCGAGAATGAAATATTCTGCTCCAGCAACAACATTTGCGACATGAAACATAAATTTTGAACCACGAATGTAAAAAATTATCATCGGCGAAAAACATTTTGGGAGATTTTTGTTACGTTCAATTTTTCTACTGTGCTTTTGGCTGCATAAGTAAATCGAAAAAATCGACAGTGTCGTCCAATTCAGTGGGCGCCGTGATCAAGTTATCTTGCGTGCTTACTCGCGAAACAAACGTTTCATCTGCGTCAAAATGATGGCCAGACACCGGGTTTTTGTTAGTTAGGTTTTTTTTTCCTTTCAAGTGTTACAAAGTTTGACAAAAAATGTGCGTGTACAACAAAAAGATCACAACAGCCTCTTGAGGTAGACCATTTTTTCTGCAAAGTCAAAATTTTACTCTCCTAGACGTTATTTATCACCAGGTAATTCTATCGTCTTGGAAATAGCAGCTGCTTTATCATTCATCAGCGTCACAAATTCTTGACGATTTTGGCGCTCATCTTGTTGAAACTCAAGCACGCTTCCAACAGCCCTGTTTATTTTTTGATTTATGCAAGCACTGCGGGGTATTTGGCACCACGGACACTTACACTCTTACAACCCGGTGACATAGTGTGCAGTACACTCACAATGCACTACCACAATAAAAGCCACAGCTTTCTTCTTGCTTCTGATGAGCCAAAAAGCCACAAAGTACCGCGACGAGCTGCAGAGGATTGTTAAGCTTCAAAACACGAACGTAAAAAATGACTTTCTTAGCCTCAATTGCGGCCTTCTGTGGATAAAGTTATCTGTCATTTTTCAATTGTTAAGACGTGCTTCACGGACCACTCCCTCCGCGTGTCCAGTGGAACGAAGTGGTAAACAATCTGCAAGATAATGTGAAAATTTCAATGAAGACATCTTTCTGCAGTATGTTTTCTCAATAAAACGACCCGGAGTTCAACCGGTGTCTCGCGCTTTATCAACGTAGATCCCCCAAGACCCAGGAGGAATCTACCAGGAGAGGACAATTTTCCTTTCCACCCGCTCCGACATAGACTATGGAGACGAGAATGTGAACTAAAAATACAACTTCGACTTAAACTAATCATTTCGCGATCACTTGTTAAGTCCTTCGAACTGGAGAGGGTGTACCATCCTTCGAGGACCAATAAAATTGACACGAACGGTGATGATGTTTGGAGGGAAAATTGAACATGTATCATTGGGTGTCCTTGTACTTTCTCCACAAAACCTCAAATTTGGTCATTTCACGCCGTTGTCGGGGCGACAACGATAAAAAAATGTACCAAAATAAAAACGCACGTGCAGGGCGTGCAGAATCATTGATTTTGCTCATAAAACCGATTATTTGTGGTGTTTCTGGTAGCCGTCGGCGCCGTTCTCGCTTGTTTGAGACCCTGGTTGTCCGGAGTTCACCGACGTTGATAGCGTGCGAGCTGGCCTTGCAGTTTTTCATAGCGGGGTAATTTAAATTAATGAGCTTAAGCATGCGCGTTTTTGAGACGCGGACGGCAACCGGAAGTGAATATTTCGCACGTAAGGATAGCGGTCTCTCCCAGATTTTTAAACTTAGGGTCTCTAATAGTGAAAAGATACTTAGCGATATAAATGTGGTAGTGTGAAGACAAGTTAAAAGGGAAAACAGCTCACTTCCGGTTGCCGTCCGCGTCTCAAAAACGCACGTGCTTAAGCTCCCTATTGACGTGAGCAACGAAGCCACCAAGAGATTGGAGTGAGACGAATGACTCGAACTGAAGACCCAGCTTGAAGGCTCCTTTGGGGGTTCTTACCAAAATAAGGTCCCGGAGAGGCGACGCTCAGTCCAGTCAGTTATTTTTAGATGAACAGAAAATGGCATTATACATGAAGCGCCTCTAAACGCTTTCTTTTCTGCCTATTCTCCACTTGCCCCTTTTCCAAGGGGGGAACCCTTCTCTTCCCAAAATATCACTAGATTGGGAAGGTAGGGGGGGGGGGGGGAGGGGAGAACGACGGTCACAAGCGTCATCTAAGCATTTCCTACCTATTTAGAACAATAAGATAAGCGTTACTTTTAGGTCATGGTAAATGCAGCAGATTATCCTTTCTTGCGGAGAAGCACTTGGGGGACAGTTTGTGACGTTCATTTTTCTGTATTCTGAGACACGAGTGATGTTGAAGTTGGCGAGAAGAGCAAGAGGACACTTTGTGACGCTTACTGAAATCAGAGTGCATCTAATTACTTGAATTTCTGGACATATGTATACAATAGTGTTTTCCCGTGACGTCACGGCAGCCATGTTGGTGTCCCTAAAAAAAGGAACGGCGGCCATGTTGGTTCTCGGTGAAAAAAACAGGGTTACTTGTCCACGTGATCACGTGATACTTGTTCACGTGAGGATCACGTGAATGAACACAATCTATACAATACACATTTCATTGACCACTCCCCATAGGGGCTTTTCAGGGCCAATGAAACAATCACGACAGAACAGAACATTCAACAACAACTGTTAAGAATCCCAACTGGCCAGAGGCAAGCTAGTTGCAAGCTATCTGCATTGAATGGGTAATCCACAACTACACAAGTTCATTCAAGCACGTTACCTCCATACAGTTGGCGTCTAGTTTTAAAACGTAGTCCATATCTCCACGGTGGCTTAAACAATTTTTACTTGAACGGCAGTCCACTCTGATATCGACTTCACTATGCGACTAGAAACAAATTCAACAAAGAGAACTTTTAGTGTTAGAATGCTATTTTCATTGTCATTGAGTGTTACAGTAATTACGTGATTGCATAGCTATGCCACGGTTGCTATTTTAGAGCCCAAGATTATATCATATATCTTTCGTTTTCACTTGACACGAATCTCTTGTGCCTGCATAGCTAGTCAAAATTAGGCTTTACCGATTCGCTACAAAAACTCCGCCACTTGTTCATCTTACAAGAAGTAAACCGAAAAAAGGGGCCACCGTAGTAAAGAAACTGTTGCGGTACGTCGATCGGTGGGAAGTGAAACATGAAAAATTTGGTTTCATGAAACATTTCAAGTTATCAATCATTTACGCCTGGTTTTCACTAATGACACAAGCAACATAGCACGTTTTCAACCAACCTCTAGGGACACCAATAACAATAGAGAAACGTACGACTTCTGGTGGACGAACAAAAGAAGTTAATGAGAGATGTTTTGTTTTCGTCCACCAACATGGCGGCGATGACGTCACATGAAAACATCCTATTCTTTGATTGCACCAGACGTCACCGCAGCCATGTTGGTAGAAAGAACAATAGCGAACAAGTCTTTTGGAAATTTGACTCTATTATTATACAAAATTTGAGCTACATTTTTCTATTGTTTTGGCACCAACATGGCCGTCTTATCACGTGAGTTCAATCAAAGAAGACGTATGTGCACTAATTTGTTGTAATTTAGGGTCTTTTATTCAAACTAAAGGTACAAATGATCAAAACACCAATGAGTTTGCGTATGTTCCTTATGCTTGTGCTTGCGTCGCTCTAGTGAAAACCATGCCTTAGAGAAAAAAATTGAGAGTTTATCGTCAGGTCCTCACGTTCTTCACTTGGTCAATTCACGTCGTTCTTAGGCCGACAACGGCACAGAAATGTATGCAAATGTAAAGCGCACGTGGAGGGCGTGCACAGCTTTTGTTTTTGTTCATTCGACCTATTGTTTTGTGGCGTTCTCGTAGCCACGTCCTCCTTGCTGAAGCTCCCTAATTGAGGTTTTGATGACGTCACAACGAGAGTGTCCGCCTTGGCTTGCATGTGACGTCATTGGCGGCCATGTTGGTGTACTGAACAATAGCGAAAAAGTGTTTTGGGAATTTGGCGCTATTATTATGCAAAACGCGAGCGACATTTTGCTTTTGTTTAGTACACCATTCACGCGAGTGCAAACCCCGTGTCGCTCATGTTTTCCTTGCTTTTACGGGTCAACATGTCGTTGACCACCGACCTGCTTGAAAACGAACGCTGAACTGCCTGCTTGCTTCGCGCGCGCTATCTCACGTGACTTCGTAGCGACACTGACCAATGACGAAGTAGAATTGAAATGTGACCCTTCCATTCTCTATTGCTACTCTGAAACTGCTCGCACCCAAGTTATTTTTAGAATACTTAGCCCCAATCTCGACCCCGGAGCTCTGGGGAACCCTGAAACAAAGTGTCTTCTCATTGGTTTTCATGAAGAACAATCAAAAGCGTGTCTAATTGGTGCATTCATGTTAGCACGAGGAGTGAGCAGGCACCACAAGGTTCAAATAGCCAATTTTTAGCTATAAGAACCCTACGGCGCATGCTCTTCTACACAGAGTTTCCCAGAGCCTTGGGTAGATCCAAGGCTCTGGTGACCACAGCTCACACTATACGATGATAACGACATGGAATAATCGTAAAAGACTCTCGATGGTGCAAAGTTATGTTTTGAAGTGACGTTTTCGTCTCCAGACGTAGCCGTCGCAAATGTTAAAGTCCCTAGTATTGTCAAATACTCAACGGCTTCACTACATTCAGCGCTGCACCAAAGCTTACCAAGTTATGCAGCACCAGTGTGACTCTGCTAGCACTTTCATATCGGTACAAAACCAGATCTTTCATTCCTTTCACATTTTCTTTTTTCGAGTAATTATTTAGCACTGATGACGAAAGAGCTTTCTTGTTGACTTGGCTTTGGTTTTCCGATATCGCAGTCACTTGGAGAGTTGGTCTGCACTTGTTACAAAATACTTCCAAAACAAATGGACAGGACTGAAACACACAATAAGAAAATTTGAAAATGAGAAACAAGGAAATAACGGTAAGATACAAAATGACTGGAGGATTTGCGTCAAATGTGTGTCTGTTTATTTATTAATCATAAAAATTACAATTTCCTCGATTGTGATTGGTTTTAAAAACTCCTCGGACAGTTTGTTTTCGAACAATTCAATAATCCAATTACATTCAAAGTTGTTGTTCAACTCAACCAATCACATTCAAAGTGGTAGTTTAAATCAACCAATCACAACCTCGGTTACAATCACCATAGAAACAGTGTACAGGCTGCTAAACTGGGGCTTTCTTTCTTTCTCTCTCTTTCAGATCAACATTAAACAAATCAATTTAAGCCTCCTTTGTCAATCTAATGCAAAATTTCCCTTTCTTTCATAACTTGGCCCTTCTTCCTTTCTCTGAAATTGTAATTTTTACGATTAATTGGTAAGAGGATTTTGTGTCGTCCAATTCGGTCTGTAATCATACTTGTGATAAACAAATCGGGAGACCAGGATTTTGTTATCACTCGTATGATTACAGACCGAATTGGACTCCACTCACTCCTTTTACCATTACCAATAAAGGCCAGTTTAGTTTTCCTTGAAATATACCCTGTCTTGCGGCAAAATTATACCTGATCTAACTCGAGGCCTTTGTTATAACCCATGTTGCCAAGTGTTACCCATAAGTCATTGGGATCACCATCGGCATCCTGGGCTTCCATTGTGTTTAGTTCCAGGAATCCCTCCAGAGTGATCTCATCATCCTTCATCTCAAAATTCTCTAAAATGAAACCAAGTTACAATGACCTTTAAGGCATCAAACTGTTGACAGACACAAGGTAGAGTCACCCCTACATTCAACGAAACAACTCATAATATTTTTATTATGTTTTTACAAAGGTCAAATACACATCGTTAATTAGTTAATAATAAATTGATTGATTATAAATTAGTTATTAATTATTATTCTCTATTTTCGAATGCCCCATGATACACTTTGTTTTCCCCCAAATTTTGCATAAACTATTGTTTTTAAATGCTCTTGGGGACACTGCATATCCCCACGAGCATTTGAAAACGATACTGTATGCAAAATTTGGAAGGCAAACAAAGTGTATTATGGGGGTTTCGAAAATAGAGAATTGTACGTCATCTTGAGAAAACAAAACCTGGTCTATCATCCGCAAAAAAATCAGTTTTTCTAAAGCTGGTGACACACGGTTCAACATCGTGCAACATTTGTTGCTCAACAAATGTCTCACGCTGTTGCAGCCTGTTGAATGACAATGATGCTACGTGTTATATGTCTATAAATACATTCAACTGTTGTCGAACGAAAATTAACAATTCTTTCCATTTTTGGCGGCAAATTTGGAAAAGGCAGATGACAAAAGGTTGTTGTCATTGCCAAAGAAATAAAAAAAAACAAAAGCTCTATTTGGACTCGAGAATGGCTGAAAAAGGGAACATCGTTTGGGGCATATTATACCCTGATGGCGGAACTTCAGAACATTGATGTTCTTAGTCACATTTCATTCTCATGGACACCACTTCCTTCAGTTAGAGTTCCTTCAGTTAGTAGCTCCACTTATCACACGTCAGGAGGTCCTTCGCTTTGGTGTTGTAGAGACAGGGACAATTCTCTTAACACTCAATCAACTGACATATGTTATCGTGGTTCCACTCAAATAAAGATGATCCTTCACCATCACATGCTGCAGACGCCATATTGAACCTTCCAAATCACGTGAATGCGAGACTGGAAAACGATTGGCAAGCGCCATTCAACAAGCGGCTAATTGTTGAACGGAATAGAATTCATCTCTATTAATTTTCGTTCAACAACCAGGGCCATAGCCAGTATGAGGCAAACCGAGGCACCTGCCTCGGTCATTTTTGCGTGAAATTTAAAAATAAAGCGTGATTCCAGTGTTGTCTTTAATATGTACTCCTCATAAGCATACTTCCGAAGATGATTTAACCATGGACATTGCCTCAGTCATATTTTTTTCCGGCTACGGCCCTGACAACGTTCAACATTTGTTGAACAGGAGGTGCAACATTTGTTGCACAACAAATGCTGAACCGTTGCATGGTCACGGGCTATAGCCATTGCGTTAAGATATCATTTGCTTTCAAATTCTCAGTTTCAAACCGAAAACTTGTTCATAGTAAGGTATACCCAGGATAAGTGTACACCCAGGATAAGTGTGCTTAAAGGGGCTATGTCACGTTATTTTAGGGGTGTTTAGGGGAAATCTTTAGTTAATCAAGATTTTAAAACTCGAAAATGGCATCCTGGTCCCAGAGGTTTTTCTTGGGCAGCGAATGAGCCGCAAAGCGGTGAAGACGAGTCCCGAAGCGGCGAGAAGAGAAAAACCACTGGTTACCTTGGTTTCGAATCTCACTTTCAAGCAGCCACCAGCTGTCAAACGCGTCAAATTGATAATTACAAAGGGACCAAAGGCAACT
>NC_090878.1:23478296-23515796 GCF_036669935.1 Montipora foliosa
GAGATGGGAAACCGGAGTACCCAGAGAAAACCTCTCGGTGCAGAGTAGAGAATCAACAAACTCAACCCACATAAATTATGACGCCGAGTCCCCGAATCGAACCCGGGTCATATTGGTGGGAGGCGAGTGCTCTCACCATTGCGCCATTCCTGCACCCACCACTTTTAAATATCTGATAAAGATCCATGAGGATTAAAATCTTGCAACGAGATCAACAATTTTATGATCTTTCATCACTGAAAGATGGAGTACACTGCAAATGCACAGTGTGACAATCATACACAAGCTACATCCTAAGGTTTTTAAATAGAGAGCTCTGTACCTTTCTTTTTTGAAGCTGGACAAATGGTTAGAAAGACTTCAGAATCCCTGGGAATCTGTAATTTGTATTCATGACTGGATATGATCCCGTCCATGTCAATAAAGAAACTTCCCTTGCTAAAAGCTCTACTCCAATCCTATAACAAAATACTATTAAATTTAAAACGCCATTGTTTGGTGCATGATGTTGAACAAATTATGCTACCCTATATATCATGAATCTTCGGGATGATTCAACAAAGTGTCATTGTACTGGGAACTTAAGTTATTATAAAAACCAGTTCAATATACAGTATGGCCCAAATGGGATAACTTCAACAGGAAAAATGTCTTGCAGTTACGTTCCATAAGTTGCAGATATCAGTTTAATCTAAATGGTTTTCTCGTACAGTTTTTAATAGCTGATTAATTTTATTCTTTTTCTTATTCTTCCACATAAATTTGAATGTCTTTGACAAAAATAATACTTTGTCAGTGAAGACCTTTGATCAGTGGCTGAGTTAGTTCAGCACCGGGCTGTCATAAGGGAGGGTTCGGCCAGACCAACACTCAGAATCTTAAAAGAAACAAGGAGAAAGTGCTGCCTTTGTAATTTCATCTGAAAATGGTTGGACTTTCAAGTCTCCTTTGGATAAGGACTATAAACCATAGGCCCCATCTCACAAAACAAATACATTTGTATCCTTCATGTTCATATGTTTTCTGTGGGATGAACCCACACACTATTCAAGAAGAGTAGCGGATGGAGTCACCGGTGTTGTGGCTGTCCTTTTCTCTCCAGGAGAAGAGGCCGGCTTGAGGGTGATGTCTCTAAAAAGGCTTGTGGTCTATGAGAAACAGCCACAAGTCAGAAAGGGACTTTGCCGAGTGCTGGAACATGTACAGTAGATGTACATGTATGCAAAGAGAAGAGAAATAACCTCCTTTCATGGCAACACACAGTCATGTACCTTAAGGTTGTTGGGTTCAGTAAAACGTTGGCTGCCTGCAGTAACTGATTCTCTTCTGCTGAAAGATGAGTTGGAAAGAGAGGGAATGCTATTTTCATCATCTTGAGCAAGCTTTTTTAAACTCTTCTGCTTGCAATCCTCTGTTGTGGCTAGAAGCATGCCTGTAAACTAGAAAAACAAAAAATAAAAGTTTAAATCAAATATGTGCAATTAAATGGACTAAACAGAGTTACATGCACACGTAACAACAGGAATGCAAGGTACACTAATTTTGGTGGTCAGTGGTTTTTCAGGAACCTCATGCACATGCGTCAGGATGTCTCGCACTTGTGAGCCAAGACATACTCACAATGTTGTGCGCTTTAGTTTTTATGTCATGGCTACAGTCATGTAATTTAGGCAAAGTTAAAATCGAGACAATGCTGGTCAGCAGCCACTCCCTGGACTGGCTATTGGGCGGCCCTGGAATACAGCTGTACATGTATTTGCAGCAGCTCCTCCTAGTTTTGTTTGCTTTTGCTTGCATGCTGGCCTGCTTGCACGACCATTTTTGCTTCCTGGCTACTTGATAAGTAGTGGTTTGTATCAGTACATGCAAGTATTCCACTGATTGCTTCAAATGTGACTTTGCCTTTTTGGTGGTGGCCGCTCACAGGGTTGGAATGGATGCCTCCTTCCTCCTCGACAGATACGGAGTTTTAAGTACATGTAGGATTTTGTTAGTGCTGGAGCAGGAAGAGTGTTTTAGCCTGGCATTTTGTGATCTCTTCCCTCCATCCTAATTTCCACTGTTTATCAATGCCACTGGTGCCTATCTCCACTGTTGCATAGGTTGATAGAATTTTCAAGTCATGGGAGCTGTCACCATCTAAATGTAAGAGCTTGCTGGCAATTCAGTGGAAGCTCTTCAATGTCTCAAAAACCCAACCTCCATTTAGTGATAAATATTTATAGTTACGTATAATTCACAAAATAAAAATATGAATATTTAATAACTTAAAGATGATAATCAAACAGACAAATGAAAATAGAACAAAGTGAGATTCATGTATACAATGTGACCAGAAGGACTGACTTATTTACTTTGCAACAAAAAGCTACAGCTGTACATGTATGTAATTATCATTAAGCCACAACAATTTAATCATGTACATTACCTCATTATAATCTAGCTTCCCATCATTGTTTGTATCCGCATTATCTAGAATTGCTTGCACTTCAGACTTGGTCATTCTTTCTCCTTGCTACAAGTATAGTACGTTTTTAAGGGTTAGCAAATAAAGTAGATGTATAATTTGGGGTTTCAGTGAGTACCAACAGCTGACAAAAAGCATCAGGTAATTCACTTGAAGAAGTCTGTGACCAAGTTTTCCCTAAATTGAAAAAAATTAAAGACAGAATGATTCTTTCAATCCTATAGTCAACTTTATGCAAAACACAAGTTTAAAAGTACGGTATGAAAGCACTCCAAATTTATGCTTCATATTAATTTAGCAGCATATACATGCATAGCAGTCTCAAACTAGTGACTCGAGTCTTTGACGTCATTTTCTCCTCAACCCAACTCTCTCAAGATTTTAAAGGTAGTAATGACAGACCAATAAATATGAAAATTCCAGTTAAAATAAACATATGTCTTTTTAAAATCAGAACTTAAAACTTGGGTCACTAATAGCTTTGAAATCCAAAGAAAAATAATATTTTTTGGTCTTAGTAGCAGTTTGATATCTTTGAAGTGTTCCCAACAGGAATGAAGATGTTATGGCTCAAACGTTTTAAAACCAGTTCATTTTTGATTTTCCTTTATCTCAGATTATGATACCAGACAAAGGAAAATCAAAATTGAAAAATTTTAAACCAAGGAAAAAATTTAAACCACAACATGTATAAACAGTCAATGGCTAACAAATATCTGCCTAAAAAGTAATTTTCTTACAAGGAATTAGAGACATACCTTGGTTAATAGTGCAAATAACTCATCATAACTTATAAATCCATCTCCACTCGTATCAATACATTTGAATGCCTTCAGTAATGACTCCTTGCTAGCCGGCTTTTCCTTCCTCATTATGTCACAAAAATCATTGTATGATATGCTATCTATTCAGAAAAGAAAAAAAACCTTACGTGTAATGTTAAACATTCACGGGCTTTATTTGAACAGAATGATTCAATCTTACAACTGCAGTTACATGACGTAAATGTATGTACATACACATGATGTCTAATTGTTGTCAATTCTTAAATACTTTATTTATTCATCATTCTTTATATAGAAGTAAACAAGGAGAACCTTGACATAGCCTACATGTATTTACATGTAAGCTTCCATTGTGAATGCATGTATGATTAATTTTAGTGAACAAAGCATTATTATCATTATTTATTATTGTTATTGTCAATAGGAACTTTAAGCAGAGGCGAGTATTTCCCATTACTGTAATAACTTTGTGATTACTCCGAGTCGCTCGGCTTAGAAAGTGTGAGTCCACATTCCAAGATTAAAATTGGAGAGAACGCTGTGGATATTCTTACAATGTACAATGTACAATGCAAGACATGACAATGCTATCGCCGATATGCCTTAAATGTGACTGTGTCTTGCAGTTAAGAGTCACATAATGGTTAAAATTAGACTATGTAACTGTAAGAGGCAGTCGTAGTCTTTAATAAATTATAATTATTACCCACATTTAACCTTTGCTCCTTACAGAGTCTCCAGTAGCTCAGTGGTTAGAGCATCTGTACTAGATCACGCAGGGTCGTGGGTCCAAATCCCATCTGGTGCTTGGAATTTTTATGAGTTCCCAGTTGATGATGCATAATATCTTTCATGTATTATTATAATAATAATTACTGTATTATGATTATCATTATCTTAAATGTTACATTTCCATAACTTTGTGATAGTAACAGTAATAAAAAAATTTAAGACTCGCAACACAACTTTTTAAAGACATGACGATGACACGACATGATATGACATGACATGATTCATGATGAAAGTTGCCTTGTGAGTCTTAATATATTTTAAGAATATCTTGCTAAGAATAACCCAGTCTTGGACTGTTGTACTATGTATGTAAATAAACATGTACAGTGCCTGTGTCATGTTTCCAGTACTTCTGAGCAACCTTCATTGATGGGTTTCTTCCACCACACTGCAGAGCTGAAAGCAAAAACAGCAAAATTAGTGTCAATCCTGAATTCACAATTCACTTTCCAAATTCTGAAATTCTTAAGCGAGGTTGTAGGGCAACTCAAGATTTTGAGCAAAGTCCTCCAATATCCTGGACAAAGTGGTTGCACTGCTTTGCTGTCTCCTGTACACTAAAATCAACATTGTAAGAGAGCAGGGAAGGAGTGGGGAGGTAAGTGGGGGAGGAGTGGGGAGGTAAGTGGGGGATAAAAACTGTTAACTCAAGTGGAGAGCTGGAGATGAGTCTGAAAGCTGGAGTCTCCTGCCGAAAGCTGGAGATGTGTTGACATCTACATGTATGTCAGTGCCTGGAAAATTGATGAAAATCGATGCTTGGAAAATCAATTGATCAATCAATAATAATCAATTAATTTTTGTTAACTGGCATCGATTGGCATCGGTCAATCGATGGCCAATCAATAATCAGGGATCCAGGATTTTTCTTAGGAAGATTTGCACAACTAAGGAATGGTGTAGCTGACTGGTGATATATATTTTTTTTCTGCAGAATACCAGTTGTATTAGAAAGCCGCATGTCTTCTCATGGGGGTGTGCACCGCAAATACCCACCGATGTTATTCAATTGATTGACTGAAAATTGATGATCGATGTCAACTTACGCGATCGATTGCCCATCGATCGATTATCAATATCAAATTGATATCGACTGCCATCGATTGTTATCGATTGTCCAGGCCCGTTTATGTTGCATAGCCACCAAGAGTTGGCAGCTTATACAGGTACCGGAGCAGAAGTTACTTAAAACGAAAGAAACAAAAGACAGTTCAAAACAACTCCAAATAAAGACTAATCCCAAGAGACCAAAACCACAATTTTGCTTTTCGGTACCTGCAGAAAGACCCGAGATTACAAGTTTAATTTCAATCTTTTTAATGTGGCTTATGTCTGCTCCTAGTTCATACCAGCATTTTTAACGTCTCAAACTTCAAACTTACCAAGGATCAGTTCATCGACAGACGTAATTTTCTCAGTTGTACTGCTTAACACTGCCAAATACGCAGCGCGACATTCCTTCATAAAGTTGTCAAATTTTGCTGTCGATTCACGCCGAATCTTCTCCGAGAAGGACACGTTTGATGCACGAGATGACAAACTAGAAGTGGAAGACTTTCTCAGAGGTTTGGCTCGCTTCGTCTCCGACATGGCTTTAGTATATGGCTTTAGTTTGGCTTTAGTAATACACAAAGAGAAGGTGCTTGCAAGGAGTCAGGGGCAGATATCAGAGCTCGCGCGCGTAATCCACGTGATTCACGCGAGTAATATCCACCAAAAAAATAAATAAACCCTGGATTACCCTACGAGCCCACGTGACCATGGTTTTCCCGCCATTTTTGCCATTTGCCGGTTGCCGTTTCTACGTGAAAGTAGGCATTTTCTCATTTGCCTTATACGTGGAATATTCTTCTCGTCTTTCTTCTACACAACAAGTTGCTTGTGGAAAAAATTGACCCCAAAACCATTTTCCAGTACATAAATCAAACAAGGATAAATTAGGTTTCGTGGTTATAGATCGTTTATAACTGAGTCGTTACCGCAATTTTCTTTATGAAGTCAGGTTGATGACTCTCTGTTGACGCACCAAACCGCTGCATCGAAACTCGCCAAATTTTGCAGGTAAGAATTTTCGTTTTTAGTATAGTGTGTTTTCTACAAACAATCATGTTTAAAAAGACTCCGACATTTTTGTTGCTTTTTTGGTTTTTGTTAACTACTAATACTAGAGATGGGGATCAACTAGGAAACCGAATGGTTTATATGGCAACCATGCTCAAACATATTTTACTATACGATATGAAATTGTACCATACATCTACATGTTCCAACAAAGTCCCTTTTTGACTTACGGCTGTTTATGCTCATGTAGCCTTATACACCGTAAGCCTTTTTAGAGACATCATTGCCAATCCGGTCACTTCTGCTGGAGAGAACAGGACAGCCATAACACGGGAGACTCCATCCCCTACTCTTTTCCAACAGTGTGTGGGTTTTTAACATCCCACGGGGGAACTCTTGTTATAGTAGTCCTTCTCGGCTAACCATTTGCAAATGAAATTGCAAAGGCAGCACTTTCTCCTGAGTTATTTTAAGATCCTGAGTGTTGATCCGGCCGGGGTTTTAACCCGCGACCTCCCGCATGACAGCCCGACGCTCAAACAACTGAGCCACCGGTGCTCGGCAATGCGCATACAGTGTGAGATTAACAGAATCCATTCCGAGTTACTCTGGGTCACATGAAGTTTAACTCACAAGAAAGTGAATGTTGTCATTCATCCAGATACAATTCAAGTGAAGAAATTTATAAATCTTTTTTTCCGGAATTTAGGTCTTGATTATCAACAAACGTTTCGACTGAAACCATCAGTCTTCATAAGTGACGTTTGTCACGTGATAGTTCACTATCACGTGACAAACGTCGAGGAACGGAGGCGAGGTCACAAGCTTCACTCCATGTTACGTGAAACGGCAGGAAATGACCAGAACCAGATTGCTGACCAGCGGTTTTCGTTAAAAAAATGGTTTGGTGGGGGTGCTAAGTCTCGCGGGATCAGAAAACCTGGTTGTAGTCATTGCTATTTAAGGTTTTCCGAAACGGCAAGCGGACGTTTGCCTTTTCACGTAAACATGATGCTTAATCTCTCTAAATGTCACAGCTTCTACTCCTCGCGAACTGCAAACAAGAGAGCGCTCTCCCCTCGGTTTTCGTGGGAAGCAGTGTTGTAAATGAAATAACCTCTGGCACCCAAGGCAGCGAGAATGCCACCCGGTCTTCGTTCTCCACCATACGCTTTCTTTCCGAGCTTAGAAAAACGTTCGTCGGGAACCCAGGGTAAATTAATGCTACAGGGAAATATCAAATAAGAGACTACTACTCCCCGCAGGTCTGATAGATTGGAAAGAAAAAGTGATGGAAAACACGCACGTGCGCTATTCGACGGACAGTTGCCTGAGTGCGTGCTTTTTGACAACAACATCACGAGTAACACCTTCAGTCGTTTCAAAAAAATATTATATATGTAAGTCTGCCCCTTGCTATGGTTTGTTATTTCTATTCCTTTGCAAGTGTTCTGGTTAAGCCGGCGGTCTTTTATACGTGAGAGCCTACAAAGAAGCAATTTTCCAACGGTACTGTTTCACCCAGTGGAAACGAAAAACTTTGCCTGTATTTTTCCGATTCACTGAAAAAGAGATTGGATTTATTCACCGAATCCCGTTCATTTGAAAACCACTAATTCCATTCCTTGAAAGGAAAATGCGTTGAACCCATACTCCGATCCCAGTCCCCTTGAAGTCCATCCAGATTCTTGATCTTCCCCTTCGAATCACAGCAAAAAGTTCCCAAAAGTGCACAAATCCTTATCTTAGAACTGAACTAATTCTCAAAAACCTGTCACCAAGAGGCTGAACTATATTTTTTTAATTTTAACCCCCCCCCCCCCCCAAAAAAAAAAAAGAGAGAGAGGAGAAAAACATTCTTTTAAGCTCTTAATCTGAAATGTAAACAGTCTGTTTGCTCTTAAGACTTCAACCCCACTGTAAACATTAGAAAGGCTTTCTGGCCGTGTGCTAGGAAAACATGTTACGACCAGAGCATGTTACGTTAATAAATATCAAGTGGTTGATCCTCGCAGTCCAATTGCGTAGGGAAGCCTGAAAATTTCAGGCTCAACGACAAAGGAGGCAGAGAAGAGAGACCCTGGAACGAGCTTGCGGTCTACTATCTCTTCCACGAGAACACGCGCGTGACCCGTGGAAAAGCAAAGCGGACTTCACGTACGCCCATGCGAATTGATTTCCTTTAGAAAATTGAACCCCTCTCTCAGGTCTGTAGCCTGTTAGACGCCGATTTCTCCCAGGGGCACATGACAAAACTATGGATCAGTTGTGGCTGTCGACAAAAGACAGTATTTGAGTAATTTTGTGGAACAAAAAGACAAATGTACAAATTGTTATGTTTCCGTGAACCGTCCAGAAGTCATTCAGCGTTACTACCAATTTAAATTTAGATAAATTCCAATTAGTACACTATTTATTTGCAGGCAGTAATGACATTTGGCTGTCCGGAGCAGAATTGTTGACAAGTTGATGAATGAAATAAATATTTAGAATAAGAACAGTGAACTGTAGTGAAAAACGATGACATTGTGAAACTTGTGAATCATTTGTGCAGAACGAACCGAACCTCATCGGCATGAATATCAATTTTAATTTTTGTATTATCCTACTGTGCGGAAAGCGCATTTAATCAGCTGAAAATAACTCGTGGTTTGAAATACGTAATGGTGAAAAAATGCTGCGAATGTTTTCTTTTTTCCAGACCCCCAAACGTTCTTTGAGGCTGCTTTTGTATGATTTGAAAGCCCTTTTGGAGAGCACGAACGGTCCGATGATCTGGTCACCCATACGCAAACAATTTTGTGAATAAATATTCGAAAACATTTTTTTAATCCCTCAGGGTAAGATAATATTATTAATTTATGTGTTTCGTGTCGTATTGATCTGTAATTTGTCTGTTCTGGCAGGATCGATACCGAACAAAGAATATTCCATCACTGCGTCGTACGTGACAAACATATCAAAAGGACGATATTGCTTTAAACGGCTTACTTTACAAATCTGTTCACATCCAAGAGGCTTTAAACCAAACCAAATATAAATCACTGAGAAGGCGAGGAGTTTTAGTTTGTCGATCTAAGCCTGGCCGCAGACTCATGCTAAAAATTATTATGCATGGCAATTTCGAATGTACATGAAATATCTTTACAACGACTTAAAAACAATTGTAGCTTTGTTTTGTAAATGAGTTATAAAATCAACAAATATGACTATGTCCTATGGCTACAATTATAAATCTTAAAATATCATTGATCGACTGCGATTGCAAAATGCCGTTGACGATCGCGTCGAATAAAAGCGAATTGATTAGAGTGTCCAGTTATTGGTTATGTTTTAGTATGGTTTCATTTCAAGCAATTTCTCTTTCTCTCTGTTCTTTTGGGAAAACTCCGTCAATGGAATGTATTCTACGTCCTTAGAGCAAATGATCCGCGAAATCTGTCGTTACCAAAATTGCACAAAAGCTTAAAGGGATGGATACGCCAAAGTTAATCTATCTATCGCAAAGGAAAATATGGCTTTGAGAAAACATTTACGACGTTACTACTTCACAAGCTTTCAATTTAAGAAAAGTAAAAACAACATGTCAGCGTCAGGAACACTGCTCCCTGCCAATCAATACAGAAACAAATATTGTAGATCAGCTTGGTTTATATACTCGACCACTGCTGTTGCTATTTTCGTCATCTCCAAATATGGGTACAAAATACTTGGTATTGGTTCTCCTTGATCGATTGTTTGATTGAATGTGACCTGGAACCAATGAGATGACAGTTAAAAAAGGCAAATGACTTTCTCACAAGAAACCGCTTATTTACTCGTGTGCAGCGAAGCAGGACATGCTTGCAACGTGCATAGCTGAAGTTCGAAAATGTCGTCCGTTGTCGATCCACTGCTTTCTACGGTAACATTGGACTTGCTTCGTCCGAAAGAGACCTATGGAAACCCGGAAGATCATTTCAGAAAGGTAAGACTATTGCAGCTGGCAGGGGACGGATTGTAAATACTAATAACAAATCGTCTGTTGCGTGATGTGTTTGTAGGGGTTCGATCTGTAACATTACATTACTACGAGATGTCTACAAAGAGCTAACTCGTGTTTTCGTTTTCTTTCAGTTATGGTTCGATATCGATAGTTTAAATTTCTCACAGTTTGGTGGGAAAATGGATATCTTCAACGAAAGTAGTGCATTTGACTCTGAAAGTTCGCTTGATTCCGACTTTGAACTCAACTACAATGAGAAATACTTCAGCTTTTGCCAGGAAGATCTCGAAAGCAAGCTAAAAGACAACGCGTGGTTGTTCGAATTGCCGTATCAACAAGATGGCATTTGTTTGGAACTGCGACCAAGCAGCCCGGATAACCTTTCGAGTTCGACGAGCGAACGATCTTCAACTTCATCCGACATTGATATCCAACTGGAGAGCTTGGAGCAAAATGAACTCACGTGCACGCATGTGGAAATGAAATCAGCTAGCAGCAGTGTAGAGCAACCTCTTTTTGTGAAACACACTTCCGAGGGAACACAAACGGAGGACACCGACTGTTTTACAGCATCTATAAATTCCGAGTCGTTGACAAAATTGGCCAAGACAAAACTGGTCATCGAAGCTTCTTCGAACTCCTCGAAGACGACGAGTTCGAGTTCATTAAAAGTAACCAACTCTCAAAGTGCAAACGAAGCGAAGGAAGTCGCAGATCAAACTGCAAGCGCTCCTTTGCCAAAGGGCAAGAAACCATTGGCAAGAACTCATAAATGTACATTTGAAGGCTGTAACAAATCGTACACGAAAAGCTCTCACCTCAAAGCTCATCAACGAACTCATACGGGGGAGAAACCCTATCAGTGTAACTGGAAGGATTGTGGTTGGCGGTTTGCTCGTTCAGATGAACTAACTCGCCATTATCGTAAGCATACTGGGATAAAACCTTTCAAATGTACCACTTGTGATCGTAGTTTTTCCCGTTCGGATCACTTATCGTTACATATGAAGCGCCATTATTAGCAGACATAACAACTCTGCATGGTGGAATGCAAATTCAAAATGCATCTCGAAATCTCCAATTAAGGAGTTGCATTATGTCCGCAGTGTTGCATATCGCAACTTTATTAGGTATAAACAATGTTCCTGAAGAAATACTGTAAAATCTCGTCGACAATGATGGTTAAATAGGCTTGCGGTTAAAGCGAGAGAGGAAGAAAATTGAAGACTTTATATATTATTAATTGATGTGGTCTGAACCATTTATAAATGTGTACATTCACTTTGAGGAGACTAACAATAAATGCATAGCATTGGAATGGTTTTTGTGTTCGTTTTTTTCGTGTCTGTGGGCAACGGATTATTTCCTGTTGAATCCCTGAGGCCAGTGAGGTTAAATTAACCAGCAGTTGGATATTATCTCAAGACTCTGAAGTTTACTGTCAAATATCAATCACTTTTCAAATCAATATGATACGAGTTGACCCTCTAGTTCGTTCTCAGTCTTTTGTGAACAGTCAGTATCATTTTTAGAGTTCTTTACTTGTGCTTGAGCGAAACTCAAATATTTTGACCAAACAAAAGATAATTTTGGATTTTACGGAAGTCTATGGCAATCAGTTTGAAATTACTTGAACTTTGAAAAGTTGTTCGAAGTAAGCTGTCGGGCAGGAGATTATTCCGAGCTTACATGGCATGATAATCTTAATTTATCTGAATTGTTGGCAGGAAAAGACCAAAACAAAAAGTGCGCTTCTTGTATTGTTACATAACATAACATAACATCAATCTCTCTTTAAGTGACCCTTGCACTGGATTTAATGTATACAATGTTGGATGTCATGAGTTTCCACAAGGATGGGATGCAGAATTTTATGATCTCTCTCCAGTCAGTCTATCAAGGTATTATACGGTTGGATGTTTTCTTTGAGTGTATGGTGACATGCAGGCATAAGGAAGCACAAAGGGTCTTTTTATCAAGTTTTTAGATAGATGATATTGGTTGCCTTGTTATTGAACACTTTGCCAAAAAAGTCAATGCATGGTTGTAAAGATAGGGATTTTTGATGGAAATTTTCTTGTATACTTTGAAGAGCTAAAAGGATTGTGTCTTCACTTCTCATTTTAGGTGAGTCTATGAAATGGGCATTTTCACTGATCACTAATTATTCAGTGCTTTTGCTAACAGCAAAACATTGTAACTGCATGAACATGTATTGTTATTTTTGTCAGTCACCATCAAAGTTGAAGGCAAGACATATGTAGAAAAATGTTTCATGTTGCATACAGTTTGAAAATGTTGTGAACTTGTGGAAAATTGTAAGCAATACAGTGATGGGTGAAAGAATGATAAGAGGTGCATTCTTGCAATGGTTAAGAAAATTCCGAGACAGCTTTTCATTGGAAAAGTGATTTTATCAATGAATTGGACCATTTAATGAACGATTGCTTTGATATCTGAGGACAGTAGTTGTTTGGGGAACAGAGGACAAAAATGCTAGAGTGTTATGAGAAGCCAAAAATCAAACTTATCAGCAGAATAATAAACAATGACTTTTCAAACAGGCGAAAGGATTTTATTTACTTGTGCTTCTTGGCAGTTAAAAAAACAAAGGAGCTCTGATTCAATGGTCAAGTCAAGTGTGATCATGCAGTGATGGATGAGCTACAATGTAAATTTGTCCAGTCCAAAGTCTTTAGTCCATTCCAAGACATCTTTGGACTAGTCCTTACTTTTGAATTTACTCACGTGAGCTTTAACAAACGTGCAGGACGCCCCGACTTCAAGATGTCACGCTTCATTTCCCCTTGCCAACGATCCAGCCAGGACCAAAACGTCACGCTCAAGAGAGCGTGGATACGCCTCTCGCGTGTTGCACGTGAGTGACATCCCTCGATCCACGATGTCAAGAGTTTGCGGGACCTGCTAAAAAAATTACTACTCTACAACTACGTAGGACCGCGCTATTTCAATCAAGAACCTATGCAACAGTTTCATTAGAAGCAGGTCACCGGCGGTATACCGCCGTCTGTTTGTCAGAACTATGCCTCTCTATGGGGTTCAGGGATGGCGCAGTAGTGAGAGCACTCGCCTTCCACCAATGAGGCTCTAGGGGTGCGATTCCCAGACTCGGCATCATATGCATGTGGGTTGAGTTTGTTGATTCTCTACTCTGCACCGCGAGAGGATTTTCTCCGGGTACTAAGGTTTTCCCCTCTCCTCAAAAACCAACATTTGACTTGACTTTTAGTTGCGTTTAATAATTGTTAATTTCAGTTAACAGGATTCCTTTCTTTCTTTACCGCCGGCTGTTCTGCCTTGATTTTCACTCAAACCCTTGTAAAAGACGAGAGTGGCCCAGGCATCTCACTTTTCAAATTTGATTTCAGTAATCATTTCAATAATCTGTTCGTCAGATGAATAATGCAAAATCCAAATCAAGCCTGGCTCCTGGCCGACGTGAGAATTTCACAGGTAATCTGTCATAATCTGTCAAACAACGGTCATTTCACTTTAGCAACATTATCTTTCTGTAATCTTACCAGTATCCTCAAACTTGAGACAGTGTTTTCAAATTCCAAAGACTGGACAGAGAAATTAATTTACAAAACTGTAAAAAGAAAGGCAATTCACGCTTGTTACGGCCTTGGCAGATTATGCAAATTGTACACTGTCAAATTCTCACGCCAGTCTGGCACCGGAAGCGAGCAATAATCCAATCAAAAATTCGAGTTTTGAACTGAGGCTTGATTTGAATTTTGCATTATTCATCTGACGACCAGATTATCAGATTATTGAAATGATTCCTGAAATAAAATTTGCAATAATGAACTTATTAATCCGCTCGTAAGAGGAACGGAACGCTTGAGAAGTTTTGACTGCAAAAAGAAAACATGTCTTATTTGCAGAGCACTCCAGTTGGTTTTATTTTTATGCTCTGTGTGAAATGTATCCCCCGGTTCGCCGTTCTATTCAGGTGGCAATGGATTGATGGAACGCATGAAAAGTTCTTTTTTGACTAAAGGTCGCATCTGTCCGTTTTCATAAGTTGGTTTATTAGTTTGAGTGTCGCCTTTGTTAAATCTTTTTCTGGTCATGAAAGGTGTGGAATTAACTCTTTTTAAAATTTTGTCACTTATAATCAACCGCTTTATTGAAGTCTCGAGGTTAAGGAGCCGGCAACAAGGTTCCGTTTGTTGTGGAGACTTAAAACAGTGGTAGTAGCAGCAGCAGCAGCAGAGGTAGTAGTAGTAGTAGTAGTAGTAGTAGTAGTAGTAGTAATAGTAATATTAGTAAAATAAGCGTTAGTATTAGTAGAAGTAGTGTTAGTAGGAGTAGTAATCATGAGTAACAATTAATACAACAAAGAATACTTCAGATGTCACTTTATTATAACAAAATTTCTTGAAAGAAAATTTTTACGCGTTCTTAAATATTAACAATATCAACACCATTCGTCGTGTTTTAGGTAAACGTAATGTAACAGCTTTTTTCTGTTATAGCCACAGACACGTTAACTTTATTAAATTAAATGCAGGATTAAACCAGATCCTGTCCTGATGCGGAAGTCCTGACGAGACGTGGTCGTTAATGGATAAGAGATTTTCAGACTATTCAAACAGTAATTTTCAATAAGACGTTATTTGGCACACTGAAAAAAAATGAAGGATTTGATACAGGAGCGGATCAAGGATTTTTCTTAGGAGGTGGTGCACCACTAAGGAATGGGGTCCCTGACTGGTGACGTTTTTTTTCCTTCCAGAAAACCAGTTGTATTAAAAAGCGGCAGGTCACCTCAGGAAGGAAGGAAGGGGGGAGGAGTGCGCACCCCCTGCACCCTTCCCCTAGATCCGCCCCTGTGATAATACCACGGTTTCCTTAGGAACAAACCCTCCAATCGTCTGAGAAAAAAAGTGAACATTTGCAATAAGAATCCTGAAAAAGAGACGCCTCCTTTTTGAACACTAATCCAGGGAAAAAACCTGATTGCCCCCGACCAGAGGAGTCGAATATATGATGTTCTGGTTACTCTGAGTTCGAATTTCCCCCTTTAAATTGTGGGAGGCTTGTAAGAGCTGGCATTCAAACTAGTAGGATTAGGGCGCAGCTATCAAAAAGGCTCTCGTGATTGGCGCAAAAAACAAAATATGCAGCGGATACAATGGAGCCCCATCATAAACACAACAGAGCTGTGTCCTATAGCGATCCAGTGAAATTAGCTATTGTCGGTAAAGAGCTAAGCGGTATCTGAGCTAGTAAGCCTCTGTAAGGAGCAGTTGGATTTAATCCAGAGAATTCCCGAACTATCATTTAAAAAAGTCTCTTTTCAAGTCCCTTTCTTAATTTACCGGCATTAACATTTATCATCCCTTTTCTCTATATCTGCTAAAAGGGGCTATGTCACGTTATTTTAAGTTGTTTTAGGGAAATCTTTAGTTCATCCCGAGTGCAAGATTCGAAAATGTGTCCATCCATGCTTCTCTTTCCTTTTGCTGTATTGCGTTTATGTTGTTCAACAGTGGTTATTGCAATGTTTCGTTCTACTTTTTGGGCATTTTGGGTGTCATGAAATTACATCATTTGGCGTGACATAACCCCTTAAGACATGTCAGCACTTTCAGTTATTCCACATATATTTATTAGCCAATCAGCCGCTTAGATCAAAGAAAGACAACTTCGGCTTCTGATTGGATATTTAACATTTATACTTCGGGATTTCATTTTAGTTCCCAGTTCTCCAGAGCTATGGCACTCTTAGCCTCTCAAGGCTGGGCGAAAACACTTACAAGCCTGCGGTGGCTCTGTGCTTGTTGAAAAAAACACGTTTGCATGTCACAGCATCACTTTCCAATGTTCATGCATCTTAAATATTCTTTTCCTTTGTCTTGGTTTATTTTGGATGAGGATAGTTTCTTCTTGAGGGGTATTCATCATCCGATCTTTCATTGTTTGCTTGATAGTAAAATCCTTTCCTTGTGGCTTCATCATAATCATTAGCAAAATGATCATTTCCTTTCCTTCCACTTTGGGTACTAGCCTCGCTTCTGTAATCATCCTTATTAGGAATGAGCTCACGTGGCCAATTGTCGTCATCCAGTGATCGTCTAGGCTCTCTCAATCTCATTCTCTTAAGCTCGAAATTCAGCGTAGCTGCTTTATTCGACAACACGGTGCATGTCTTGGTCTCCTGCTCAAATCCTCGCGCGGACACTGTTATTTCATAGGAGCCTGGTACTAGTAGTCGCCAGAAGTCTCCATCATGTGCGGAGAAGACGTCATGGCGCCGATTGGAAACAGATATTCGAGCACCATCTATTGGTCCACCATCTTCGTCTTTTACAAAACCATGGACACCAGAGTGAACCTAAATTCAAAGGAAACTTTTGGTTAGAAAAAAGGAACTGACAGTGAAAACTGTATTTTTTAGCCAAGTTGTTTAAACAGGGCCAGTGCTAAGCTTGATCGAGGGATAAAGATGAACAAGGTGGAAGCAAAAAGAGAAAAGTAACGACCGGTGCATTCTCTACTTGCTCAAATCCCACAATACACCTCTTTTAACCCCCCCCCCCCCCCTCCCCGCCCTCAATAATTTGCCCAAGCATTGTTTCCGATTTCTCTTGGGACATCTTTACGTCCTAGGAGAAATTGCAAACAATGATTTTGCAAACTTTGGGGGGGGGGAGGGGGGTGGTGAAAGAGGTGTATTATGGGAATTGTGCAAGTAGAGAATTGAGTCGTCCCAAAACTAATGTGTTGCCATGGTATTTGACCCTGTCATAGGCTCCTGACTCCTGCTCATAGGCACGTGTTAATCCTATATTTTGTTTTTTCATGTTAGCTTAATTTTTGCTATCGTTTGGATTTCATGTATTTCTGTTGTATTATCCTGTTAAAATATACTAGTCTGTCGTTTTTTTAATTTCTCTACCCGCTGACCAGGAGGCATGTAAGGGACCTCGTGTGCTATTTCTAAAAATAAACTCATTTTAAACTGTGCTGGGGAGCCCACCCAAAAATAACCATTAGCCGTGATAAAAGTTAAGAGCATTTATGTGATTTTTTTTAAATTATGAAAAGCGGGATAGGTAGTATTATGAAATATTTAGAGTCTTAAGAGACTTCAGAGCACTCGATACCGTTTTAATTCCGTTGCTCTACGTTCCCAGGGTCTCTCTTCTTGCTTTTCTCTCTCCCAGACTCCATTGCTCCAAGGGAATTCGAAGGGAAAAAGAGAGATACTGGGCTGACCAGAAAATATTCAATATGTCTACTGAGACCCTTCTATCAACTAACACAAGAGACGTTTCTTTGTTAACCGTGACAGGAAAAAGATAACCGTTAGCCGTGAAAAGGCAAGTTATTTAACCGTTAGCCGCGAAAGCTACCCAACTCCCACCCCCTCCCTCCCCCCATTGAGACACTCTTAACTTGTTTGTTGTTTTATCCATGTTTGGTTCTTTACCTGCTCTATGTAGTTGAGAAGTGCCTCTTTATTCTCATGCCAATATTCCGGTAGGTCACTCGCGTTGGGGAACTTCTGACAACCAAGTTCCAATGTGACATCAAAACAGTTAGAATGCACATAGTTGTAATCTTGCATCCCTCCCGAAACACTGAACCATTTGGCACCGTTGGTGATTCCATCGATAAAATGTTCCCGCGGGATATCCTTACACTTCCAGGGTGCGTTTGCCAGGTGCATTGTGGGGTGCGACTCTGAGTAAGAGCGGGCGAGTTGTCTGAATACGTCATCATCCGGGGTAGCGCTATATACACTCTGTCCCGAGGGATTGTCATCGTACGGGTAATTAGCCACGAGAGCTCCACTGTGTAAACTGGCTGACAAAACAAAGGGAATGGACTTGATCCACTTCATAGTGGCTCGAGTTTCTGGTTGAGGAGGCCCGTTCGTGCTTGGAAAAAACTGGTCGGGGAAATTCCGATTTAGATCGACGCCGTTCGCATTGGTACGGCTTGACTTCCATCGATCGTCGGAATAGGTCGCGGCCATTTCGTATCCATCGGGATTCATACTCGGCAAAATGTGAATTCTCGTCGTGTCGATAATGTTTGTAACCCTACGGTTGACACCATAATTTTTGCATAAATACTTTATAAGATGAAGCAGCATTTCTCGGCCAATCGCTTCATCACCATGCATGTTTGCCACATATTTGAACTCCGGTTCACCGGGTTCGTGTTTTCCTGGGTTGTTCGAGATTTCCATCACCCAGAGCTTACGATTTTGAACAGATGTACCAATATCATATAAACGTGCAATTTTATCATACTTTTTGGAATAATCCTTTAACAGCCATGTCATTTCTTCATAGTTGTGATGTCTAAAGCTAATATTCTTCTCCAAGATCTCGTCTTTGCCCGAATCACTTCTTAATTCCTTGAGGGTACCTTTCGCGATTTCTTGGTTGCTTTCCTTAAAGCTTTCTTTAGCAACTGCAAGCTTATTCTTAATTTCCTTTATGGCAGCAATCTCTGCTGTCTTCTTGCCTTCTTGTTTCCCTGCTTCCAATTTTTTAGCGTCTTTTGTCACCTTCTCCGGCGGTTTTCCCCACACATTATGCACCAGCGTTTGGAAAATTAGACTTAATGTTAGCACTTTGAGAACTACCATAGCTGCCCTGATTTCAGAAGCTGAGAAAGACAACCAGTGAGACCTCGAATGAATTCTTCCGCTTGTATAATCAATAACTATTTAGTTTCAAATTCTGAGATCATTTGTGGGAGTAGCTCATACTCTACCGCACCTTAAAACCTTTTAGCTATGATGCGCAGATAGCATATCGCATCATGGTTCAACACAAGAGCATGACCTAAAAAAAAATGAAATTTGATTCGTTATGGAAAAAATGCGCTAAGCCTCATTTGCAAAATTTATTGAAAATTTCTACTGTCCACCCAAATTCTTGTATTTTTAAAATCTTCTGTCTAGGTAGAAATTGCTTCGCACCTCTTCCCGTTATAATTGATTTGTTGACAGTCAAACGTCCGTTTTGATTCGTTTTGTTTTGATAACAATCACAAATGCAACGGCACCTGTTGACAGGTCAGCGACCCGTTACACGTTCACCATTTAATCGCGAAGATTAGAACCAGAAAACCGAAAGTCTTTACAAAAGATATTTACAACTTATTTTACAATGTACTCCTTGTGAGCAATGGATTGCGTTTTTTTTACACAAATATCGTATTTCCATGTTCACATTTAGGATCAGAATACACGGATTTACGAGCAGAAAAGTGACACTAATGGACGTTTTATGCTTCTTAATATGAATAGGAATGTACCTCACCTTTTTTAACGCTTGTTTCTCTTTTAAACGCGAAAGAAATAAATTGCTTTGGTTACGAGAAAGTATCTGCCGCGACCACGCCCAGAGGAAAATAGAGCCGTTTTAGAAAGTGACAACTACAGTTAATGGAACAATGATCTAAGACGATCTTCGGAGTTGGATTTCAGAGCAAGATCTTTCCCACAGCAAGAGGGTTCTGTTCGCTCTCGTGAGGCCGTTCCTTATTCCTCGTTTTAAGAATGCACGGCGTTGTCTTATTACTAGCTTTAATTCTAACTGCTCACAGTGTAAACAGCAATCCCTTATTAAAACGGATGATGGAGATGATTCACGGAGACGCCAAACAGAATGAACCGACGCAAGAACCAAGAGTCGAGATTTTAAATGTGGATGAGTTCAGACACCACGACTATGAAGAGATGACCTGGTTTCTTAAGTACTTTGCGAAGAAATATCCGGAGATTACAAGGCTGTATTCCATCGGATACAGCGTGCAGAACCGAAAGTTGTGGGTTATGGAGATTTCAGACAATCCTGGAATACATGAGCCGGGCGAACCAGAGGTTAAGTATATTGGTAACATTCACGGCAATGAGGCATTGGGAAGGGAGCTGTTATTACAGCTTGTCAAATACCTTTGCGAGAACTACGAAATTGATTCGACGGTGAGGAAACTCGTAACGACAACAGGAATTCATATTCTACCAAGTATGAATCCAGATGGTTATGAGATGGCGTCTGTTCGAGGAAAAGGGAACAAACTGATTGGGAAGACGAATGCGCATCGAGTTGACTTGAACCGGAATTTTCCGGATCAGTTTTTTCCGAGTACCACAGGTCCGCCGCAATCAGAGGTGAAAGCGGTGATGGATTGGATCAAAGAATATCCATTTGTGTTATCAGCGAGCTTGCACAGTGGCGCTTTAGTAGCGCTCTATCCGTATGATGATTCACCTTCGGGACAGAGTCTCTACAGTGCTACACCAGATGATGATGTGTTCAGGCGACTGGCAAAAACATATTCACAGGTATGGCATAGCTAGTACACAAAATATTGTTGTAGGAGTCCAAGGCATCGAAACAGGTACTTTCAAAGGCAAACAAAATTTACGAGACATGGGACCAGTTTCTCGGGATTTCCGAAAACTTGTCGGGCCCGAAAAGTCGTACACGAAACTGTCAATCGCTTGTTTTGGTAAGCCGATATTTCAAGATGTTTTAAAAAGACAAGAATTAAGTAAAATGATTGTGAAAGTTAAAGAATTTAACCACTCCGTTCGTAAGATACAGAGGGAATTATGACACCAGCCAAGAAAAGTCCTGAAAAGTTTCGGGACGGTGCACATGACCACAATTAACTAGCGCATGACTCGCGTGCAACACTAGGACTCGCCAAGTCGCATCTTCTGTGATTTGTTTTAGCCTGGGAGCTTTCGCAGCAGCCGGCGAGAATCATGCGAGAGGAGAAATAGCCGAGAGAAGATTGGGCAGGTAGAGGGGCTCACATGACCTTCGCTGGGATGGAAAACTGGAGAGCCTGAATAGTCACGGACTATGACGGGTGCAATTCTCCACGCGTGACCCTCCCGCTATCGACGAAATCTGTCAAGGCAGATCTTAATAACATGATTCTTTTGGTATATACTAAAAGAGGGGATAGCGATAAAGGCGCGCTCTGATTGACTATTCAAACTCCGAATATCCTTTGTTATTAAATTCTCAACCTCGGATAATGCAATTTTCGTGCTCTGATTGGTTCACTCAATCTCGGTTATCAGCTCATATACCTTATTTTGACCTTATATGGTATATGATTGCACTTAGCGTTGCTAAACTAAAATTTTTTACGTCAGAAAGCGAAATTTTCCTGGTTCCTGGTCTAAAGCAAAAAAAAAAAAAAAAAACGTTTTTGTGGAAAGTTTGGATGCATTTCGAAGCTTAGAAGTACCCGAAAAGGTAAGAAATATTTTTGTAATGAGCCTGTGTCTGTCTGAGCACTAGGTATTACACAACATCGCATCTTCATCAAGTTTTTTCGATTCGCTGGGATTTTCTCCCTTTTTTCGCTCGTGTTTTGTACTTCCAAACTTTTGGAGTTCAGGGAATTTAATAAAACAATTATTCCATTCGCGCTTATTGGATATGAGACTGGTTATAGCCAACTCGGCGCTACGCGCCTCGTTGGCTATTTACCATCTCATATCCAACGCGCGCTCATGGAATCATTGTTAACTATTCACCTTCGACCAACTCGCGCGGGATTTGCGCCCGAAAATATTGTAATCGTTGCTGAGCTTAAATCACCTTTTTGTGGAATGTTTTCTTACCGTTTTAGTATAACCCACTGTCGAAGCAGAATTTCCTTCGATCCTCATTCCTACAAATTGGCAAATAATCGAGCACAGGCGCCCTGTTGAGCACTATTTTTCTCTCTTACCAACATGCATCCTGCATTTATGCTTACTTTATAACTAAAACATCGCGCAAGGCGGCCAGAATTCAATAGTATTGTCTTTATGTTTGACTCGCGAACAAGTTGATTTATCTTCGAAAACTCGCGATTCGCGGCTATAACAAGGTTCGAATCTCGCATGACCTTGCCATTTCACTGCACACAGCTATTAGTGAGGTAAATCAAGGCATCCGGGAGCTTATCATCTGAGGTCATTGTTGGTAATCGGTAATCGTGCTTTTAATTTAATACATTTTTCTGACGGATTTTGCGTCATACACTGTTTTCCGTGATATAAAATGACACAGGCGTAATTCGTCAGTACGAATTAAATGGTCGTGGGTAAAAACGGTCATTATTGCCTTATTTGACTCTGGAGGCATAGCCAGTCGTAACAGCGTTGGCTTTGCATGTGGTTGCGCAGGCTGACCAGTGGCCGGTTTTGTCTAGGAGACTAGAAGCAACCATATAGGCATGGTTATTTATGGTTGCTATTTCCCGCATAAATTTAAAAGTTAATTTATGCACATGTGACGTAATCAGAGACACCGGATATTGATTGGCTAAGTTGACAAAAGGGACGGCTACAGAAACAGCATCACCAGAAAGCAAGAATATTATTGGCTTACAGAGGACAACTGGTCGTGCTGCACGTGCAGCACGCATTTTAGTACATTTCTTTGCTGCACTCTGCAAACAAACGATGTGAAATAATTAAATTAGGGTTTGAAGACAACATCAGCGGGCAGCAGTTTTCTTCTCATTCACCTATTCTTCAAAACCGTCAGGATCAATACAGTTACAGGAAATGTCGCCCGTATTGTACCCGGAGAACATGACGGAATTAATAAAAAGTGAAATTCTTTAAATTCAATTTTATAGTGCAAAATTATATTTTGAATGAAGTCTTCGTTGCCGCAGCCGTCATCGTTTCGTCGTTTCTACCAAACTCCCTATGGCATGAGGACAAGAGAAGCCGTTCTTCAGGGGAAACAGAAAAGATACACCTGATTGCCTCCTGCAAGGTGGTGTTAGTTCTTAGCATGTGATATTTCGCTTGTGTTGTTTCTTTTCAGTAATAGATGGTCAAACTGCAGCGTGCCCGGAATTATGCAGCGAGACTTTGTATAAATATTGGCAAATATTCTTCTGCGATACCTGTACCTCATTTGCTTCATTGGCTGCTAGTACCATCGCGTATTAGTTTTAAAAAAAGTTATTTTAACTTTAAAGGAATTTCATGTATTAGTGAATCATGGCCTCATGCTTAGAGTGCAGTCGACTCCGGATCGAGTGGTCCGCGTTCGGGTCCTGGCCGGGAACATTGCGTTGTGTTCTTGGGCAAGACACTTTACTCTCACGGTGCCTCTCTCCACCCAGATGTATAAATGGGTACCAGCGAAAATGCTGGGGGTAACCCTGCAATGGACTAGCATCCCATCCAGGTGGGATTATTAATACTCCTAGTCGCCTCATGCTACAGAAACCTCAGATAAACGCCGGCCTGATGGGCCTCTCTAGGCTCGTAACAGAGACTTCACATCTTTTACCTTATATTACAGAATTAATTACTGTTAAGTCTTAGTCTCTGAAAATCTCACATGCCATTTGAAGGGAAAACACCTCCCACCCTTTGCCCTTTGCGCCACATTTTTGCTTTAGCTTCTCCATGCTTATGGAATAGTTTGCCCACCAAATTGCACATCATTAATCATTGTTGTTTTTAAACTTGAGTGAGTTGAAGAGCTCCTTTTTCAGGAAGCTTTTATTTAATTTTACCATATACTTTCTTAATTATACTTATTATTAAGTCCTCTTGTTAAAGCGCAATAGAAGTTATTAAATTATTATTAGTATTATTACTTTGTGCACTGGCTAATCCTATACCGATATACTTCTTAAGGGAGCGAGTCATAGCCTATGACCAGAGGACCTTTAGAGTTTACCTCCTTACTTTAGAAATCTAATAGTTTCCTCAAAATCCTTGTTGTGCCTAGTTATGTAGTTTTTTTGTTACACCTGTACGGTTTTCACGTTCGACATCCTTACAATTTCTCTGTTAAGCTCGTCATTTCTTATTCTTCTTCTTCTTCTTCTTCTTCTTCTTCTTCTTATTATTATTATTATTGTTATAATTATTACAGGCTTAATAGCTAAGTGACCTCCATTATGAACAATATTTGTAACTTATTTTACTTCTTTACTGCAAATCATTGTTCTACAGGTCCACCCCATAATGCACTTGGCCAATCCGAAGTGGAACTGTACCGACCTTAAGGAAGAGCACTTCATAGATGGCATCACGAATGGTGCCAGTTGGTCTAGTCTTTCGGGAGGCATGCAGGACTACAACTACGTTCATTCGAACTGCTTTGAAATAACTCTGGAACTCGGCTGTGATCGGTTTCCTAAAGACAGCGACTTGAATAAATATTGGAATGATAATAGGAAGGCTCTGGTAGAACTCTTGCAACAGGTATGGCTTGTTTTTTTATGGCTCGACTCAGTACTCGTTCTATCATTGGCAAAGCAAATTTGTTAATTTAAAAATGTTCAGAAGTGTAACACGATGATGAAATGGTGATAACGATGATGATGATGATGATGAAGTTAAAGGTGACAGTGCGGCCCAGTGGTTAGGACGCTTGCCCTGAGATCCCGAGTTCCCAGGTTCAAGACCCGTTCTTACTACTCGTTGAATTTGTTCCTTGTAGTCCCTGGTTCAACTTCCCAGCTGCACTTGTAAATAGCCAACTAGTGGTTTGCCTCCGGCCAGTTGGGATTCTTAACAGTTGTTTTTGAATGTTCTGTTCTGTCATGTTTGTGTTTCATTGGCCCTAAAAAGCCCCTATGGGGAGTGGTCAATTCATTGTGTATTGTATTGTATTGTATTGTAATGTATTGTAAAGTCAATGAAAAGGGGATGAATATTTATCAGTCGCGGGAAGTGATAAACTTATGGACTACTTTTTTCAGACCAGCCACGCCCTTAATCCATTGACTCTTGAATCGCCCCCATTGATGAGCAAAATCATCTGGCATTATACACTTAGAGTAAAATCTATTAAGTCTCCACTTCTAGGAGTCAATGGGTTAAAGGTCGGTTTATTTACAAATAATGGCAGCAGATTCACTAGCAACCTTTGTGGCTTCCTTAATGGTGTTGACAAAAAAATCCTCCTTACAAGAAGGGATTCCTCTCCACTAACTAAAACATTCACTAAGAGCAGATAGTTTGGGGGAAATATTGTGTGTGTGGATGGTGAGTTGAGGGGAAACCATAGACAAAAATTATGGTAGCATGGTTACAATGAGGGAAAGGAAATTGCAAGGCAATTTCCCTACCTCAAGTTGGGGTTAACAAATAAACCAAACTGTGTGTGAAAATAAAAACTTTTAATTAATGTCGAAAACAATCAGGAGTACAAGATTATTAGTAGGGAGGAACTTTCTATGACAAAGTAGAAAGAAAAAGAAAAGTAAATAAATAAATTAATAAAACATACAAAATAAAAAAAATTAATTAATAAAAATAGATTAACCAAAACCAAAAGGTTAAAAGGAGAATTCTTTGTAGTATTGAAATATTTTAGTGGATGTAGAGGTTGTTGTGATTCAACAAGGCAGCTGAACAAAATGCTATCGCTTCCCTTGTCACCAAGGTTCTCGCACGCCTGATGACGCATGGTCCGTTGACAATAGTCACTAGCGTCAGTTGTTTAGGCGTCTGTACTCATTCATTTATCTTACCATTACACTGTTGAAACTTACTATGGGTTACTGCTCGTAGATCCACAATACTTAGAAAATGTTACGGACTATTTTACATCTATTCGTAACTTCTCGTAATCAAGGTGCATTATGGCGTCAGCGGATTCGTCAAAAACACCAAAGGGGAGCTTCTTTCTGATGCAACCATTAGCGTCGCTGATCGCCGGCATGACGTCACTTCCGCAAAGGACGGAGATTACTGGCGATTGCTCGTTCCAGGTTCCTATGAAATCACGGCCACGGCAAATAATTACCAACCTCAAACGCACCTCATTGAGTTACGTGCATCAGAAGGGAAAATATTAAATTTTACACTCAAACCAAACCAGGAGGATGAAACACAATTGTCATTTGCGGTAAACGAAGACGAATTGTTGGATAGGGTTATGGTAAGTAGCATCTGCCTAGTTACAAACAACTACTTTTTGATGCACACTTATGTGTGGTTGGTCAAATCCGGGCTCAGGTTGAATCCGTTTTTATCAAGAGTGAATTAGATAAAAGTGTTGATCTATCACTTTGCGGCCTTGCTCTAGCACAGTCACAAATGGGTTTATTTGTTTTCACATACACTTTGCGCGCGAAACAAACAAAGGGCCGCCAATTTTAAGCAATCAGATGAAGCGATGTCACGCGTGACTGGTTCTGTCATGTTTTTTCAGGGACATAACAACTGATATTCGCGGGAACAGGTATTCTAAAAATAGACTCATTTGTTACTTTGCTGAGGAGCCCACCCATGCCATAACAACACTCCTATCTAATACAGTCTTGGTTTTTATCTAGGTTATATTTGCGATCCTCATTTTACCTAGGTTGACAATGCACTCTACTCAGTTTAAAGCAGCTATCAATCCCCCAAAAAGGATTGGAAACACCTATAGCTTCCTCGAGCTCTGTTTTACGGATCTTCTCAATTTTTCGTATCGTCCTATCGGTTTCTGTATTCATAGAGTTATACATTCAGTCTCACCATTATAACTTAGTAAGGGAACCAAGAACTGTACTATGAACTTACCAGTACTGAAACTCGGACCTTCCCGATAGATAGTCTCGTATCTTCACCACTACGTTACAACGACGAGCATGCTCAACCCAGCACAAATCTTTTCATTATTTACTTTTCTATAATAAATTGGTATCCATGTATAATAACCAAAGGTAATCCTAAACTGAAGCTAACTTTTCTCTAGCCTTAACTGAGGCTTCACAAAAGTTACTTGAATTCATCAGAGTGCGTATTCAACCTAGGTAAAATAACGATCACGCGCTTGATATCCATAACCGCAGTCCATATCACGGTTGGTCAATAGTGCTAAAAAAATATGTACATTGTCGGGCTAGTCCGGCTATAAAATGGACTAGTCTGTTAAAACAAGGAAAGGAAAAAATATGACTTTCATATTCTGTGAAATTCAGTATAAGGGAAAGGAAACTTGGACGCTGCAAGTTTTGCGCTTCTCACTAGGGAGTTTAAAACGACGACCGCTACGGCAACGACAACGCCAAAAAGCGGAAATATTATTGGTTAAAAGGGGAAAAAAAAGGTGGTGCTGCGCGTGCAGCACGCATCATTGTAAACACTTCTCTCCCGTACTCGTCAAAACAACAATGTAAAATGACCAATTTTCGGGTTTTGACGCCAACGTTGACAAACAACAGTGAATCTCTCCTTCTCCCTCTTTGCTTCAAAACCATACGTACCAATCTGGTATATATTGTACAACAAACAAGATGAAAACATCGTGAAACACTTAGGACAGCTCAAACTAATACCGTCGTTTTCATCTAAGCGTGGACACACGACGGGAAAACATGTTCTTTGAAGTTTAAGTTTGGCAGCCGTTAACATTAGCAAACTTTTGCGTACGATACTTTAACTGAACGAATTTGTAGTATACTTTATCAGATCAGGGTCAATTTCTTAGAAAAAGTCTTTTATATCCAGTCTTGCTGCTATTCTAGGAAAACTTGCATAAATATCCCTAAAACTTCGAAGGATTGAATAGAAAACTTGTCATATTTGCAATCAGTTACAGCATGTTTTCCTCGTGACGTGTCCACGCTTAGGTGAAAACGACGGTAGTTTGAAGCGACATTTTTGTCGCCGTAGCCGTCGTGGTTTCTTAAACTCCCCACTGAGGGCAAAGGCGACGACGACGACAGATATGCAAACGCATCCAAAAATGCAACTTAGCCTTATTATAACAGTTTTTTCACATCGTCCGGCACGGAAAGTGTGTACCAACATTCCAGGAATAAAATTATCATGAACAAGGGATCATCAAGGTCCTTATGAACGTAACCTCGTTCCCAGGACCTCTCCCTTGACCTTTGGGCTGGAGCCAACAGTTCGGTATGAACGGTGTGGAAGTTTAGAAAAAAAATAGACTGATCAATCGTCGGGTGCCTACGTTCTCCACATAACCTCAAATTTGGTTAATTCATTCCGTTGTCGGGATGAAAACGGCAAAGAAATTAAAAAAAAGCGTAAAACGTACGTGCAAGACGTGCATAATTATCATTTTTGCTGATAAACCCATTGCCTCGTTGCGTGCTCCGCTCGTGCGAGCTTGTGAAATTGAATGTGCGATTTCTCAGTTATCAGCTGATATATCGAATCGTCGCGGCAAGTACTGCCAGGCTTTTGAAGTTAAGGCGAGAAACGAATTTTCTGAGAAACCAAACGATCAGAACTTATTAAATTAAATAAAGCAACTATTTCCCTCGCGCTTATTGGATATGAGATTGGTTATGGCCAACTGGGCACTCAAGCCTCCTGGGCTATAAACACAGGATACATCCCACAGGTCAGGGTACATGTCACTGTGCTATAGACAAATAAACAACACGAAAAGTGTCTCCTCCTAGCCCTAATAAGTCTCCAAAAATGTTGTTTCAAGTCTAAGGGAAACGTTTGGCTTTGTTGTTCATCACTGGAGCAGAGACTCCTAGACTTGACCTGTGGAATGTGACCTGTGTTTTAGACCCGCCTTTTCACATCCAACAAGTAAGAGTGAAACAAGTGCTTAGAGCGGTTTTCAAATGAGTGTCATAAAACCAAAAACAAAGTAATTACTTTTGCCAATCAAAAAGGACGGAGACAATCCAGTAAACCAATGAAAACTCGAAGTAATTGCATGAAGCCGACACAAAGAGCGGGAAAATGTGCACGCACGAGCCACGATTGGTTTTGGTTTCACTTCTGATTGGTTGAAAAAATGGCGCGAGAACTTTGAACCAATCACTGAACGAAGTAATGCAAAACCAATGTAATTCGCTAATTACTTTCGACACTTATTTAAAAAACGCCCTAATTAATGAAGGCTTAATTGTTTTATATGGTATAGGCCGGAGGCTATTTAACTGACACTGTTGATCCAAGGGAACACATTGCCAAAGCAACTCACAACGATAGAGAGGAGCAACCGGAGGAAAAACATCAGCTCTACACAGGAATGACAGACAAGTAAGTCGCTAATTGTTCCCAGAGCGGTTTTCAAATGAGTGTCGTAAGACCAAAACCAAAGTAATTACTTTGGCCAATCAAAAGGGACGGAGACAGTCCGTTGAACCAATCAAAAATGTGCACGCGCGAGCCACGATTGGTTCAAGTTTGGTTTCACTTCTGATTGGTTGAAAAAATGGCGCGAGAACTTTGAACCAATCACTGAGTGAAGTAATCATAAACCAAAGCAATTCGCTAATTACTTTCGACACTCAATTGAAAACCGCTCTAAACAGTAAGCGTCTCATTTAGTTCGTCTCAATATGGGTAAGTGCCCTAAAAATAAAGCTGGTACGTGAGGCCGGGATTCAGAGTGACAATAGACCTTGGTTACCGGGCCTTTAAATGAACCTGAGGCTGGAGATGACGTTGTTATGATACAGACCTCACTGCTTTTCTTATGTTAATGATGTTGTTCTCATGCTAATTAGTTTGAATTTACGTAAGAAAAGCAATGAGGTTTCTATCAAAGCGAAGTCAACTCTACACTCAATTTTATTCATAGGCCAGGTAACTAAGCACACAACTGTAAAGTGGACTATAGATGGTTTTCACGTGACGTCACAGCAGCCACGTTGGTGCACAGAACAATAGAGAAAAAAGTCTTTTGGGAATTTGACTCTGTTGTTATGCAAAACATGAGTCATTATACGCTATTGTTTTGCGCACCAACATGGCCGTCTCATCACGTGATTAAAAACCATCTATAGAGAATAAAAGGTTTACATTTCTGCGCACGCGCTGTCATCAGAACTTCAAATTTGGTGATTCGCGTTGTTGTTATGCAAACTACCAAATGCGCTAAAATTCAATTTTGCTGCACGTGCAGCACGATTATTTTTCCTCTACTAACCAATGAAATTATTGCTTTGTGGAGTGGTCGTTGCCGATGCCGTCGCCGTTTCTTAATTTCCTTTAATTTAAACTCTTGTTCTTAGGCCATCGTAACTTGATTAAGAAAATAACACAAACAGCGGTGATAAACATTGTATTCCAACGCATTTTTTTAGAGAATAAAGCCTTCCCTTAATGTCAATGTTAGTAGTGAGAAGTTATTGCTGTTTTAGCTATTACTCCTCATTATGTCTAGACACGTACTGCTGCAGATCATTTTTCTCAGTCTAGGTTCCAGACCCCTAATGTTTACGATATAAGCTCGCTGTCTCGGATTATCAGCCGATAATCACCTCAACGGACAAAATGGCTGCCAGTAGTCGTTTTACCACTGTAAGTGAAGATGATTTCGCGTTGAAATGTTTTTTTTTCTATTTTTTGAAATAATCACCTGTGTATTACTACTGAGCCTGAGGCGAATAATTGTTAAATAGTTTTCAAAAATTGTAACGGTCACTTTTGAAAATGTATGTTGACTAGCATACGAAACGCAAAGTTTTATAAAAAATCGTTGGAATACAATGTTTATCACCGCTGTTTGTGTCATTTCCTTAATTTAATTATGTGGAGGACGCGAGTGGTGACGTTCAAGTTTTATCTTTTCCTGGCAATTCATTCAAATTCGGTTATTTCTCGAACAAATATCCTACTTCCAGGGTAATGGGCTTCTGCTTAAATCTGCGGAAGACAAGGAATATTTAATTGCTTAGTGATAAGACTGATCATGACTTACCCGGCTATGTGGTTGTCCTTGTGGCACTATCTTGATAAAGAAAAGTACGAAAATACCAGGAGCTCATCAAGGAAAGCCTCTATCTCCATTCATTCCTTGACTACCGTTATTATTATTATCTTGTTTTCGCACATTGGATTTCCAATGGAACTTCAGTACTCAAGGAAGCTTGGTGACAAGTCTCCTCAAACTTCTAGGACCTTCCTAAGAATCCTTGCCGTGTTCAGAATAACACTTTTCTGAAGTTCGTCTATCTTGGTCTCTATACCAATATTTATTATTATTATAATTATAATAATTATTATTATTCCTTTTTTTTTTTTTGAATTTTTTTTTTTCCGGGGGGGGGGGGGGGGGGGGGAACGGAGAGGAAACAGGTTTTTCCCGCGAAGCTACTGATCTATGGCAAAAAATTCCTGAAGATGTTAAAAACATACCCTCTTCAAGATTTAAAACAAAATAAAAGCACTTCTTGTTGTTGAACCAGCACTAATCGTTTACTTATAATTTAAAGATTATAGTCATCTTTGCTTCTATTTTCATTTTATTATTTCTTCATTATTTCCCTAAACTACAGAAAAAAAATCAACTCGATATGGCTAGGGACTAACTCGAAAGCCTACCAGTTTATTTATCTCTTAGACTCAAGTATTTAATCAATTAATTTTGCAGTTATGATTATTTTATCTATTTATTTGTTTGTATCATCTAAGTTGTACATTAACTATGAACTGAGCAAACAAAATTCTATTCTGTTCTAAAAAAAAAAAAAGCAGCATCCCATTTCCCTTGACGCTGAGATAGCTCTGTTTTGATTGGCTTTTACAGCAGTGGGTGTGTTGAATCTCCCAAGGGAGGAGTGCTATAAATAAATCTACTCTGAAAAGGGTTGACTAATGGGCCAAGTATGGAAGATAGAAGGTCCCCTTGATGAGTTCCTGAAAATAGTCATGTCCAAATTGTACGCCAGTGTGTGGTTAGTTCTTTTCTGTGTTTTGAGAAAGATGCTATGGACTGATCTCTATTTCTGAACTCCTCTTTTCAAGGACCAGGATTTCTCTTGAAGATCAGTTACTTGAAGACGAAAATTCTCGAGAAGACGGATCAACTGTGGGGATCAAAGTTGACGAAATGTCAGGTGAGGGAGGAGAGAGTGGGGAAAGCAATGCATCTCCCGACAAGCGCGAAATAGTGTCCAAACCTTCCGCGGTCCAGAAAACGGAGAAAATGAAGCCGAAAGCAGATGTGCTAGGCGACAAAACTAAAACGCCATCTGGTTTGAAATCAAATCCGCACAATGCTGTCGAAAAGAAACCACCGCAAGTCGCTAAGAAGGTTATCCCCGCCAAGCCGCCTCCAACAGACAAACGGTTCGCCAAATTGATTGGCTCGACCGTGGCCTGCCGCCTTTCCGGGAAAAAGTCCTTGATAACCGGAAGTCTGAGATGGGTGGGGCACTTGCCACAAATGCCAGCTGATGACCCTCATCTTATAGCAGGTGTCGAGTTGTCAGCTGATAATAAACTGGGTACGGATGGCACCTACAGAGGCGTCCGTTACTTCAACAGTTCTCCGAAACGAGGCTACTTTTTCCGACTGAAGGACTGCAAAGCCGTCAAGCATTAAATAACGTAGCGGTAACTATAGAGATTCATGCTAGTTACATTTTTTTTTTCATATATGAAAGCGTAAGACTCTGAGACTTATTTAATTCGTCTTGTACCTGAGGAAGCCTGGTTTGGACAGCTAAAAGAAAGTAACAAAGGGGCGATTTTCATTCACCAAAAATAACGGATTTTAAATTTCCCAATTCGGTTTGCTAAAGAGAACAATTCATTTCTGTTTCACAAACTCGAGTCATCCTGTTTGGTGTACTTGAAGCTTGGCACCAATCAGAAGATTCACGTGATATCCGGCATTAGTATAATAGAGTATTTTCGAAGTCCGCGAATCACGAACTTCCGGTTTTCTGCGCATTCTCAGTAATTTGAAACAATAGGGTCGTCGACGATGACAACATTAAATCATTACCGCGACTGCGCGTATTTTCGGCTGTGGCCAGAATCCTTGTTCTAGCACGCTCTTTGAAGCTGACCAAAAGAAAAGCGCACTCTGGGAAAGAGAATGCCCCTATACCAGGACGTCCGGTGCGTAACAATGTGAAATCACCAAATTTGAGGTTTTGATGACAACGTGAGCATACTGATGGGAATCATTTCTTTTAACCTGTGTAGCGGGTGGTGTTGTTTGCGCGAGAGGCAAAGTAACGAGCCTCGAAGTCGCGCGGAGAATGGGGAGGGGCGCTGTGAATTCTCCGCGCGCAACACGATCTCTTCTCGGAACTAACAACTATCGTTAATTCGTAATTTGCTTTGAGTTTATTGTTATCGTTAATTTAGGACACCATGTCCCAGGACTTGTGGTAGCAGAGAAAATAAGGAAATAAAAAATCAAATCCCACGTGACTGACGGCAGAGGAAAGTGAACAGTTAGTTGGAACAAGTGAATATGAAGAGAGCGAATTCCCCATACTTGGCCTTATTCCGATGAAAGTTATATGAGATCTATTTTTAGTCCCGCATCACACTTCGTGGTTATTTCAAAGACGACACCTTATTAGCCAGTTGGTTTGCAAGTGGACCGCGCTGTCATGGTAACAACAGATAAAAATAACCTTTTGCAGCACGGGCGCGATCTAAAAATAGATTTCAAATAATTACCATGGGACACAGGGATTCGCTCTCTTACCTCGTACTCTTGGATCAAGACAATCACCCAAGAGTAATATTTACCCAAATTGGCCTGGTCTCAATCTCAATCTCAGTCTCAATGTTGTAACCAATTCACACCCTTTAGGAATAAAACACTTTTTGTTCCAAATATTTCCATATCATTTAAATGTTCATTGAATCTTAAGCCCGGGAGATTTGAATTGGGTACAGCATTGAGTTAGCGGATTTGGTCTATTAATTGTTCATTTTCCCGCGAATCATCGTTTAATAATAGACGCTGATGGGGACAAACCTGGTACCAGATTCTTACTCTTGGGTAATATGGACTCTTGTTTGAATGGAATTTTAAAACTTAAGTCCTCACGAGGATACGTTTCGCGAAAACGACAATAAATAGAGTTTCTCATCCCTACACTGAATTTTATTTCTTCATATTACCTAAACGAATTAAAAAAATATAGTGTCTGAGCATTTTGAATACGTTTAGTCGAGCAAAAAGACACATGCTAAGCCGGAGGAAGCAGGGACAAGCTCCTTCATGTGACCAGCACAGCGGAAGTTGCTTGCAAAATGGATCTTATTTCTTTTTTGTAGCAGTAACAGTTTGAACAAGTTTTCTCCCGAGTGTTGGTGCAAGTAGAGAAAAAAGTGTTGAAAAAACTCGCTGGTTTGGTATTTACTGATAAATCTTAGGTAATGTGCGAGCTGGCTGATCGGGCAATTCTGCTGACAGTATTCTGTATAAAAGATTCAAAGTATCACCAAGCTTCACCAAGAGGTGTGCTTTCCCGCTTTCTTCCGAAGGTACATTCATGTGTGTGGCTTGGCTTTCGGCAGGTTATAAATTGAACTATTCAAAAAAGGCCTTAAAGTTCCTCGACACAGTTCTAGCTAGAGGCATGTATTAAATATCGGCATCATTTCGTCCCCCGATTCAAACCAGCTGAATTTCCGGGGATTATTCAGGTAAAACCTCGCCTCTAAAAAAGTGCAACGAGTTGCCACTTCTAGTCGTTCATATATACCACCTGAAACGCATCACCTAAACTAAAAAATCTTTCGTCTACATTATTTATCTCCCCACCGAAAGGAAACATGTTTTACCATTGTTCCCTCAAAATTTCGCTTTTTATCTGCCAGCAAGACGCTTAAAGTTGTCAAAGCTGGCTGTAATTTGGACCCACGAAGGAGCTGCTTTCGATTTTACGTCACAAACTGCTTTGCATTGCAAAAAATAGACCCATGCCTTTCGCATCACGGCCATAGGTCCAAATTGCTGCTACTGAGATCTGTCAAGTTTACGTAGATTACAAGGCACAGAAAAAGCGAAATTCTTGGTAACAATGCTGACATATGTTTCCTTTGGATGGGGAGATTAATATTAGGAACGAAAAATATTTGAGTTTAGGTGCACTTTAAAATTATGAGCATAAAAAGCTTAACGGTTTATTGCAGAGCTCAGTTCAACTTTCTTTGTTCATATGAGAAGTCTTTTTGTGAAAACAGCGCTTTACATGGCCTACACACTGTCAGCTTTTCCAATCTGCCTGCATTGTCAGAAAGCCATGGAGTGCTTTCGTGGATTGGCTCCGAGTCCAACATCAATATGATGATTATTTAAAACGTCTTTCTTTAAGGAGCCCCGAGATTTTCTTTTAAATCTCGTAAAACAACTTCAACAGACAAAATATCAAATTTCCTTCAATCTCAAATGGAGAAACAAAATCCAACAACATCCGTTTTGTACAACTCACACTGTTGCCATGTGCACATTCTCTCAGCAAATATCGTTCGCTGAATCCTCTCATATTCAATTAAAACCTCGCCATGCAGTTATCATCTCGAATTCCGAGACGAGCCATTGAATACAAAATCTCTTTCGGTTTGGTGGCGCTGACGCACAGGGGGTGGGTGGGTATTGGTAGGACAGGAGATTTCTCTCGTATTGTGTATCCGCATCATGGCAGCGGCTATCTTTTGGCACAATGTTTTGTTTCAAGTTTAGACTTGGTCGTCCGGATGAGCGGGAGAAGACTGAGACCTCAGCCGCTGTAAGTCAATCAGCAGGTCGAAGTTTTCAACAGTCGTTTCCACGTATCCCACAAAGCCCCTGATCGAGCCTCTAATCGGTCCAACGATTTGTTCACCTGCAAACAGACCAAAGAACAGCATTTAATGAGGAAAACAAAAGACTCTGCATTTACACGTTGATGCCCAAACCGGCCTAAACCGGCCAGGGAACCCCTGAGTGCCAATGGGTTAATCACTCACTGAAATATATCTTATATCTTCTCTTCTTACATCTTTCTCTTTCTTTACCCTCGGATTTTAGAGTAGCTTGGTGTAGCCATTAATTAACCTTTTGACGTCCAAACTGGCCGTTAAAGTAGTTATATTCGCTTCTGCATATCCAAAACGCGAAAGTAACAAATCATTTGTCCAAAGGAAACCTTTTAAGGACAAAACGGCAACTTCTGTTTCTTAAGTCCTGCTCAGTTTGAACACTGTTATGAAGGTTGGATGAAATGGCTATAGTCATGGAAAAGATTAAAAACGTGACCTTACAAGTGCGTTGACCGTGCCGAAGCTGTCAAAACACGCTAAGGGGATTGTCGATCACATGATGACTTTCACAACTTTATATCATTCACGAGCTAACCAAGCAGCCAAAAATGACTGGTCGAAATTGGATCACGATGTTGGACTGGACGGAAGCCATGTTTTGGAATATCTGACTCAAACACTTCTCATTTGTGGAAAAGTAATCGTGTCGAAAGTAATTAGCAAATTGCTTTGGTTTTGCATTACTTCACTCAGTGATTAGTTCAAAGTTCTCGCGCCACTTTTTCAACCAATCGTGGCTCGCGCGTGCACATTTTCCCGCGCTTTGTGTCGGCTACGTGTAATTACTTCGAGTTTTGATTGGTTTACCGGATTGTCTCCGTCCTTTTTGATTGGCCAAAGTAATTACTTTGGTTTTGGTTTTACGACACTCGATTGAAACTCGCTCTAACAACGAGAAATCAAATCAAATTTGAGGTTTCGCAACAACTAGAGCATTCAAATGTGAACCAATCATTTTTACTCAGAAATAGCTCGAACCAGTTTATTTTTAGGATACTTCGTCCCTACTCTACAAGGAATAATCGCGAAAGACTTACGACAGTGCAAAGTTATATTCCGTCGACGTCGACGTCGCCGTCGTACATTAGGGAACTTTCGAAACGACGACGCCGACGGCAACGACGACGCTACAAAACAATAGGTCTAGTGAGCAAAAACAATGGTTCTGCACGCTCTGCCCGTGCGTTATACATTTTGGTACATTTCTTTGCCGTCATCTCCTAAATGACGACGTGAAATGACCAAATTCAAGGTTTTGTGGAGGACGTTAGCACATGACGATGAATTTTCAGTTCTCTCTCTACGCTTCCAACCCACTCGTACCAGTTTAATTCCTCAACAGTTACTACACATTTTTAACGCGAAACGACATGAAATAGTTTCGCAGCGATATAAATAACGCGAACTCGTATTTTTAAATAAAGTCCTCGTAGCCGTCGTCGTCCTCGTTTCGTAAGCTCCCTAACGTTAAGTCGCTATTGTCAACTGAGCGAATCGATGTGCGATTATCTGCGATTACGTCACAGTTGGATATTTCAGCCCTTGAATTTACACGGGAAAGAGTACAATAGGACTATCTGGGTCTAAGGAGACAATCACTTTAATTGAGATACCAGTCATAAGCTTCTCGACTGGATCAATATTTCTTAATTAAAAGACAAAGAAACAACATGCATTTCCCATTATTAACGACTGCCCGATGTCATTTCAATGCTTCAGAATGGGACTTGACTGGTGTTTTCTTCTTTGCGATTAGTTTCCGTCACAACTCATGGCACAGACATGAAATTAACTCCAGTTCGATTTTGAGCCTTTGAAATATTAACTCAAGGATAGCTCATAACAAACTTTACTACACTTCAGCGTTCACACTCACCAAATGGAA
>NC_090878.1:23520796-23525796 GCF_036669935.1 Montipora foliosa
GTTTCTTTAGAAACTACCCCCTTCTTTTCACGGTTAGTCTCATTTGCATTACAATGTAATCTAACGTGAATGCGAGGCAATTTCGTGTTAAAACTACAAAATAGCCCGAAATTGCCTCACATACCTGCTAGATTATATTGTAATGCAGATGAGAAAAACTAACCGTGAAAAGGTCTATTGAACCACAACAAGGGCCTTACTTGAAAAATGCAAAGGTTAAGATGGTCAGCGTTAATCCGACAATTGATAATGCGCAACCGATGTAGCTGATGAGTGACAGCGCAGTGGAATGTTTGCCGCACGCTTTCGATGATGGGCCATCAAGATCCTGCAATCAAAATAGCACATTCTTGTCAACTTTGCATCTGTTAAGTGAATTGATGGAAATATCCTACACCGGTCCCTCCTATTCTTGGTTTGCATCCACGTGATGAGACGGCCATGTTGGTTTACAAAACAATAGAAAATATCCCCACAAGTTTCGCACAACAATACAATCAAATTCCCACAAAAGACATTTTACTGCAATTGTTCTGTACACCAACATGGCCGCCGTGACGGCAGATGAAAACCACCAATAGCAATGTTTCTCGTGACGTCATTAATATGCCAACCAGAACCTAATTGGCTGTTGAAACAAATACTTCTTTTGTTTCGTGGTTGGCAAAATTTAAATATCAAAAGAAATGTGACGTCAATGTTTGTAAACAAGAAATATCGCTATAACAAATTTGAAGGGTTTAACAAACTTAATAAATGAATAAATGAGAGGCATTGCGCTGATTCTGAAAACTTTGATCCTAGCTTTCGCCGATGGACGGCATCACATTAAAGTTTTCGAAAACTGCTCAAGGCCTCACTCAAACAGTTTATTCATTTTATTCATTTTATTACTCATCTAAAGGATACTGCTAAAGGACCACATCAAGCGTGTAATTTAACAAATTCCGATCTCATAGTCTGACATTCTTGTGAGGCATCCAACTGTCTCCGGATTCGACGCCAAATGTACAATGTTATGCGAGTCCAGTAATTTTTACTCTGGTGTAAACGCAGTCTAAATCAAAGGGAAGAGTGGCGGTGACTTCACAAAGATGGGGACAGAAAATACCCTCTAAATATCCGAGCGGTTTAAGCAAGCAAGGGGATTTATTGCACATTCTTGAGGTGTCCTATATTCTTCACACTCCATCACATTACTTTATGTACGAACAAACAAACTACCCGCCGTCTCTGGAGTATATAAATTTCCTTACCACTAAGGCGGCAAAGTTGGTCATGTGATTGCATTCGCAAATAATCGTGTCGTTAACGATGCCGCGGAGAGAACATCCAGCGGTCGACCATCCACCTAATGAAACGAAATAATCCATGTTAAATGAGACAAAGACTACAACAGGTAGCTATTCGTGGCTCAAAAATATCTTGTGCTTAAGCTCCCTAGTGACGAAAGGCCAACGCTTGAATACGGCCACATTGACACTGTGTAAAAACGAAGGGTACATGTTCCATTTCCTAGTTTTTAATTAAGCTCTAAAACATCATAATAAATTGCATTTATTTCGCCATTTGAACGCAATTAAAACTAACAACATGGAAGAAACTAGAATGAAGGAAATGATGACTTAACAGTAAACTTCTTGCTTTGTGAACAGATTCTCCTCATAAAACACAACAAATGCAAAGAGATCTCTTAGGAGAATATACAAATTGACATTTTGGCTCAACGGTCGTTGGGGCAGAGTATATGACAAACACGCAAATTTGATGTTCTCGCCCGTTTTGTTTCAGTTTGGAGACCTGATACTTTCAAAGGACCATAATTAACAATTATTGGACGAGGTTGAGCAAAATATCGTGATTTGTCAATGGCGAGCAGATGGATTATTTGCCGAAGCCGAAGGCTGAGGCAAATAATGGATGTGCGAGACACTGACAAATCACGATATTTTGCGATAACCGAGTTCAATAATTATTTTATCATTAGATTACTGTGCTAACTTTATTTTTCACAATTCCCAACAATTAAATCTCTTTCTGAAAGCTCAGGAAAGCGAACTGCCATTATCACACAAGAGTGTGGTTTCAATTACGCATGAGCAGAATATTATTTGCAGGTCACGTGGTGGGCTCTCGGTCAATGAAAAGGAAGGAAAAATCCATCGAATGATAACATTAATTAAACAACAGACAAAGCAAACTGCTAATTCAAAGAGTAACTTACGTTTTTGAAAATCCCACCAAACACACCTTGTACTGCTCTTTATCACCTAACCAGAAAAACGAAAAGAAGAATGATTGCGGAAACATTTGATTTATGGTCATATCGCCATAACCAAGACTCGCCATCACAATCATTTATAAATCTCGGACAATTTTCGCGCTCAATTATTCAAAGAAAGAGAAACTTTTAGTGGCGATATCCTAGAAGTTCCGTCTACTAAGTTATTGGGGGTTCATATTGATGAAATGTTAACCTGGGATGATCAGATGAACATACTTCATCTAAAGGCTCGAATGGCTTACGAATGTTGTATTTAGCTAGAAAAGTAACTGACTATCAAGAGACTCTTAAGACAATTTACTTTCACTTGTACAACCTTACTTTGACTATTGTGATGTTATATGGAGTGACTGCTCCATAACACGTGCTGACAAATTACAAAAGTTACAAAATGGAGCAGCAAGGATTCTTACTAGGGCTGATTACTCTATTGGATCATCAGCAGTGCTAAATTCTCTAGAGTGGTCTAACTTAGAAGAAACAGAGAGAAGGCACTTGTTAATTACGATGTTTAAAGTATTCAATAATAATTGTCCGACGTATCTTCAGGAGCATTTTCATAGAACCTCTGAAGTTCACAATTATAACTTAAGGGGTTCGAACTATGACCTCCAATTACCGCTACCTAAAACGAATTTTCTTAAACGTTCTTTCTCTTATCGACGTGCAATGGCTTGGAACCAACTGTCAAATCAAATACGTGAGATAAGAGATCTTGCAAGCTTTAAACGTGCGATATCCTAGGACACATTTTATATTGCTAGGGCACATTTTTACATGGCTTGTTTCGTATTATTATATAGTAAATTATGACTGTTACTAATTATTACTATTGTTTAAATTTCCTTGATATTAAATAATTTTTAGCGCTAAGTTATACCAAGTTTATTAGTCGATTTAACATTTATACCTTGTAATTCTTGTAATTTTTTGGCATTTATATCATGTAATTCTTACACGGCATTTCTGAAAACCAGCTTGCTCAGACATTTACCGTGTTTTAAATAAAGTTAATTGATTGAATTGAAATAGACCCAGGACGAGTGCTTCCTTACCTCCTCTCGCGGCATTTTAAACTTGATAATCACAGGTGTGGTCAAGTTGGACACCTCTTTATTTCTCAAACTTGCAGACAACACAGGACTGCTTGTCGTGACTCTGCTTCCGGTTGAATTCTCCATGGTGTAACTGGACGTTTCCGACCTTTCCAGTTTGTGATCCTTTTCCTTGGTGAAACCGTCCTCGCACACTTCCGCCTTCCAGTACTCGGGCGCAAAGAGCTTGCTTGTGCGATAGTACACCACAATCAATGTTGAGTTATCGGTATCGTTCCCACTTAGAATCGATCCGGGCACTGTTATACTTGCTTCGCTATCTTCACTTGTACCATTGTTGGTCGTGTTAATAGCGATGTTGTCATCTGTGGCTTTGACGGAGACGCCAATGTCACTGCCAGTTTTAGTGATGAGCTGCGTGTGAACACCAATATTTGATGTTCCTTTGCTGAATTTTCCTCCCTTGTCGAGGTAATCTTCGATAATCCGAACGAATCTACAAAAGTAAAATTCCTTCTCAAAAAACTGAACCATAAAAAAATCCTCATCTAGTATTTTGATAACATAATCATTGAACATTTATCAGATCATTACCCGACCATGAACATCAAATTGAAAGAAAAACCAACGCGTTTGTCGTCAACGACCAATCGCAGGAGGCTGTTTGTCGCCATATAATAAAATTCAAAAAAATTCTCGTATTCTTGCACTGACCTTTCTCTTCTTAAAGTTTTTGCTCGATTCATTAAGTTATCAGGCAAGAAATGATTTGAAAGAAAATACTTTTTAATGAGTTAAAGCACACAGCAAATCTTTAGCCTGACTTTGGCCTAGCTATGCTGTAAACTCGAAGCTTTATCTTTCATTTTGGCAGCGTCAGTGATTGAAAGCTTAATCAAGAGCGACCACGCCTGCTACCCGAACGTAGTCTGAAATTACAACTAAGTTAACATAATTGTACTTATTTCTAATTTTAATAAACAATTACTCTTCTTGGGCTTGTTGGATATCAATTTTTTTGAAAACCAACTCGGTTATCCGTTGGTTTAACAATTCTTTCATCAACTGATCACATCAAAAGCGGACTTCAACTAGAGAAGAGAGCACTAACAATGATCAGAGATACTCAATACATGTGCGTTCCTTTCTTCCTAAAGTTCAACCAAATACGTTCCGTTCATTTTGAAGTAATTAAAAAAGTCACAGATCTGACAGAAGATACGGAGAAAGATTTTGCCTCGTCATTAAAAGCAGGAATTTGTTGCCTAAGTGGGAGAGCTTCTAACAAGAAATTCTTGTTAAGAGACAAGAGAGGACCAGGACCAGAGAACGAATCCCCCATATAGGCCCTATCCCCGTCGTAATCCCTCTAAAGTTATTGTTAGAAGATATCAATTTTCCCGAGGATTTTACCTCGCTCGTTGCGTGTATAAACGCGTTTTTTCCACATGGTAAATCGCGAACGACGCGAAGCATTGCATGGGAGCTGTCAACATTGGTAAAAATGGAGCATATGATTGGTTATCACTCAACCCTCTTGGGAACACCGGATCTTGGAGGACATCTAACAATAACTTTAAAGGAATTACGATGAGGATAGGGCCTCTATGGGGAATTAATTCTCTGCCTTTTATCCTCTCTTAAAAGAGAGCAGTATTATT
>NC_090878.1:23533296-23560796 GCF_036669935.1 Montipora foliosa
TTTAGGCGCGGTCGGATATTCATTTGTCTACCGGAAATAACTTATAACTTTAAGATAGGGAATACAGTAATATGAAAATAGACTAACAGCAGTGGAATCTGCACGATTTCATCGCACGCAACAAGGAAAGTCATAAAGCAAGAATAGGATAGCATCCGACTGATACCGTATCGGATCCAATGTCATCACAGGTCACGGTAGAGGAATACGCTAGATTACAATCCGAAATTATGTACCTTCTTATTGGTTTGTTCCGTCTGAATAGGTAACGAATTTTTTTTTTTTGGCCCCAGCTTCCGTTTGGCACTTAAGCGTGTCTTCAGTCTTTTCAATGGGAAATGGAATTGATTCATTTTCATAAAGGATTTAAGTCGTCTTAAGCTCTGGTCGTTTCCTATATGCAAATCTCAATTCATTAAGGAAATCGGCTCTAGATACTCTTTATAAAAGGAATATGCAACGATCGAACTATCCACCCTCCACTCCCATGTTGAGAGTGAAAGCTGGTTGGCAGAATTGAATTTCTGTTATTTCGTACAGAGAATGAAACTAATCCTTTGCGTTATTTCTGAGAACACTTCCCACAAAAACACCTTGCGTGCGGAAAAAAAAAACCACAATCAATTTCATGACCTCGTACCAGCTGCTGACATGCAGTGTCAGGCGGCACGGAACCGGGAAATTCCGACGCATTCCGAACATTGCAATTTGGTTCCGTATCATAAATCATAAACGACCGCACCTAAATAACTCCATGTGACTGCCACTTGAAAAAAGACATAAACAAAAACAAAGGTAATGAAACTTTTATTCAAATTTCAGCCACAAAAGTGCGAAGAACTTCTATATGCTTCCTGTCCATTAGCTGTGAGCATAAAACTAAATTTTTGAGACGAAAACTGTCTGAGTGAGTCTTTCTTCATATGCTTTTATAATAAATATGCGATAACAACTAACGACGTCTCGACATCTCCGGGATCATTTCAAGTTCTGTTGGGGTAAAGAAAACAAAGTTGAAATACATGTATCATAAAATAAAATCGGATGGGAATGCTACGAAGGTAGCAATGTGTTAAACCTGAATAAGGAAACTAAAAAAGTAATGAAACAAATTAAAACAATGTGATAAAACCATTCCGTGCGGATTAAGTAGCAATGTTTGCCTAATGGTGGCTTAAGTTTCTTCATTAATAAAAAAAACATAAGTCAACACTTTACACAGTTGCGTTTGTTGACAATTTATAAGAGAGGTCCCCTGTTTAGTTTATAGTTCGAAACTCAGCTCGAAAACGATCTCGGAGAGTTCGAGACGTGGTTATTTCTCACAGCCCATTGAACATCACGAAAGCTATCTGTGCCTTCATATAAATTCGATAGCCGTTAGATTATTACCTTCCGTTGGCAAGCACTCGTAAATCTCAACACGCATGCAAATATATCCGCCCACTGGAAAAGCGATTGGATTGAAGCGAATGAAACGAGCAAATATTCTGCGAGGAAACGCTCTCTTTATGACCGTGTCGTTGTCCCAGTTGCCTTGAAATATCTGTGAACAGAAGAAAATTCCCGTCATGACATTAAAAAGGGGGAACATTGCTTTAATCATATCATATCATATCATTATTTACAGAGGGAGATGAGAGTGTTCTCATGGCATGGGTGGGCTTCCCAGCACAGTTACAAATGAGCCTACTATTGGAATACCCGTTCCCACCTAAATTAGCTGTCATTTCCCTGAAAAAAAAAAAAAAAAAAAAAAAAAAACACGGCAGAAGCCATCGCGCATGACATAGCTTCTCCTTGTTTTGGCGCGTAAAGTGTATCTAAAAATAAGTCCATCTGTGACTGTACTGGGGCAAGCCCCGCACGTGCGTTTCACGTTTTGATACATTTCTTTGCCGTTCCCGTCCTGACAACCACGTGAACTGACCAAATTTGAGGTTGTGTGGAGAACGAGTGCATCAAACGATGAATTTTCCATTCTCTCTCCAAACATCCACACCGTTCATACCAATTTTGTTTGTGGAATGTTGATACACATTTTCAATGCCGAACGCCTGCCAACCATCGCCTGCAATCATTGCGAAATTATTGCAATACCGGAGCATATTATTTCTCGATAGCGTTCTAGTAGCAGTCGTTATCGCTCTTGCTTAAGCAGTTAAGTTCCCCGTTGTTTGTCGAGTACGATACTCTTACGAGCGCTAAGGATAGGTACGCAATGCGTACATGTGTGGGCTTTGCTGCTTTCCCCAAACGGTCAACCACACTTGCATCTCACCCCCTCAGCCTTTCCCGATGCTACTACCCTAATTTGTACACTGTACTCTTCACCTATCCATCAAAGTGTTTTCATTTAGACTGTGAACACCCCTTATATTGGTTTGTTTCCAGGGAAATTTGCCAAGACGTCCCATCCACATAAAATATGTTAGGAAATGAAAGTGTGCGCGTGTGTAAATAAACTTCATTACGAAATTCCCAAAATTTAGATGGTTTAAATACTGTATACAATTCTGATTGTGAACCCTGTGTTTGAAAATAGAAATGACTTAAAAATTACTCTGAATCGGATAAAAATAATTCCGAATCGGAATACATATATATGCTAGTCACATTATCCCAAAAACTGCACTCAACTGCCCAAGAGTGGCAACCATACATGGACATGACCAGGAGCTACAATGTTATTAAAAATGGCTTCCCCTTCACATTTTATCTTTTTTGTTGAATAAATCTGTCAGTGGGTTATGCCAAAACAATTAGACAGCTCGCTCTCGCTTAGTTTCTATCAACTTTGATAGTTGGCATGGGGGTTCACACCTTGCCATTAGCGGGTACAAATCTCCAGCCTTGACATATTATGTATAAGCAATTACTGTATATTGACCACGACAAAGTGTTGGAGGTTTGAAAACGTCATTAACGGACGTGTCAAACAATTTGTTCCATAGGGTAAACTCAACTTTATTTAAAAATTAATAGTGAAACCTAAACTGACAATAAAATCAAATAAATGAAGATAATAGTATTTGCAACTTTGTTCAAGTTAACAAATTAAGGTAAACTAAGCACTGTAACTGTAGTAGTAGGGTTCACAGTAAAATTTCATTCATCATATAGTATTGTATAAAATATAATGTTGAATATGACAGGGTAAAGCTAACACAACAGCCCTCAGTCCAAATTAATAAAAATTCTTTCAACAGACCAAGTTCAACGCGAGCACAAATATATTTCAGTCAGTGACACTTTGAGATTTCGTTGTTCAACCCACACAACTCAAGCCTACAACTCAAGCCTACAAATGTTGGCCGCACCGAATCTTCAGACCGATAAATGTTGGCTTGCATGAGCAAAATAACTCCCCTTTATGAACACCTGAAAAAATAACGAAAGAAAATAACAGAAATTACACAGCCAGATTTTCAACAAATCCAAACAAATTCATAATGTTGATATTCAGTACCAGACAAAAACGAAAGACATCTTACCTCGGGGTCTCAAAGCAGGTTAAAACAGAACCAAATTTTCTCGAAAGCCGCAAATCGTGGACACAAGTCACAGCAAATAGGAATGCAACGAGATGGCCGCCACTTCTTTTCACGCGCTTGTACCCAAGCCACTGCAAACTCTGGAAGATCACGTGACCATTCTCGTATACCGACAAAGCCCACAAAAAAAGCGTGCCGCACACGCGCAGCACCCTTTTAACCAATGAAATTACTGTTTCGCGGCCTTCCCCGTTGCAGTATTCTTTGTCGTTTCTTAACTTCCCTAATACCACGCAAATGACAAAATATACGTGCCTGTTATGATCTAATTAATCGAATACGACTTTTTTATTGCGTGAAGGAAAAAAATTGTATTCATTGTACCTTTGTTCCACTATTAGGACCTTTCTCTCTGTAGGATTGCCATGTCACTCCATCCGTACTGTAGTTTAGCTTGTATTGAGTTACATACATTCCCATCATATACCCCTGGGTAGCCACTCCAGAAACAGAACGAACTTGCCCCATATCAACCTGAACAATACAAGGCGAAACATATTTAAGCTTGATAGCAACTCGTAACTGAAGTACGATTGTCCCGGTGACTGTAGTCCTGAGAAGGACTTTTCTCGATGACACTGGCCTAATTTGAACTAGAGACGAATAACTCGTCTAAGACGGATATTTCGTCTACAATTCGTCTAAGAGTCTATCTAGTCGACAGCGGGCATAGATCAGATTTGGCCAAGGCTTGTTCATAGGACAGTTCAGGATGGATTATTCTCATTCCTCTTTTTGCACAACCTCTAGATCTTGCGAGAGATATGAGGGTAGGCATACAAGGCTACAGCACTTATGTCCAAAAATCCATGTAATTAGTAATTTTGATATCCAACTAGAAATGACCCTTTAAGTCCAAGCATTCCTACCAATTTCTAACAACAAGATTAGGGTAACGTTAACCACGTTACGCTTAAAACTATTCACCTGTAAATACTGATTCTTATCATCTGCATCAGTGCACCATCCACCCCACCGCTCGTTGCCATTCTTGTCCGTGCTGGCTTTATTGTTGAGGCGAGCATTGGAAGCATAATGTTCATTAAAGTGCGAAGAAGCCGTCATCTGCTGATCTGTGATCCTACCGTCTTCTACACCCACAGATTTCGTGCAATCTAAGAATTAATCAATAAATCAATAAGCCATTTACGAGTTTCATGTCTGCCTCCTCTTCAAAGCGAGTTTAAACGCAAAGTTTTCCTTACGAACATTAGTTTTTATTCATATGTAAAATAATGATGATAATAATAATAATAATAATAATAATAATAATAATAATAATAATAATAATAATAATAATAACTTATATAGCGCCGATATCAATATTCAATATTTTCATCAGCGCTTAAAAATTATAAAAATGATTACTCAAGCTACTTAACTGCGGTAAAAATTGCATTAAACCTACTAAAAGGTTAACAAGTTTAAAAAAAAGCTTAACCGAATAAGAAATGTCTTGATTGAGATGCAACTGAGGGACTACTCCTAATTGCAAAGGGCAATGGATTCCATAGTTTAGGAGCAGCAACAGTAAAAGAGCGATCTCCTAACGTTGTTTAAGTCCTGTTGGAGCCCATCACAATTGGTTCAATTAGTTCACAAGTAGAACTAACTACCCTCACAAAAACTTCCCACTTTGACTCGCTTTGAGGAGAAGGCAGACATGAACTAGGAACTGGCCTATTAATAGATTTTAGTAAATTGGTGAGTACATAAAAGGAATCTTGCAATAACTTTGCATCTTCCTTGATATAGACACCAGACAGGAGTGGGTTGTTGAAGAGAAGTTGATAATTATGGGATGTTCTTGCTGGGTTTGTAAACAGCCAACCGGTTTGCCTCCTTTTTCAATTGGGATAATTAAGCCTTATTGACTTTATTTCTACCACTTGCTACAATTCTCTTGCGAAAAGCTCCCATGGAGAGAGTTCAATTTAGACCCAATCCACACGTATACGGATATTGTCTAATACGGAGGCAGTGTGGCCCAGTGGTTAGGGCGCTTTCCTTGAGATCCGGAGATCCCGGGTTCAAGACCCGCTCTGACCACTCGCTGAATTTGTTCCTGGTAGTCCCTGGTTCAACTTTCCAGCTGCACTTTGTAAATAGCCAGTTGGTTTTGTTTCGTTGATTGTTTCATTGGCCCTGAAAAGCCCCTATGGGGGGCGGTCAATTAAGTATGTAATTGTAATTGTACTAACGGAGACTTCTGCCTCCCGTCCACACGGATACGGGCTCTTTCGGTCACCGAAAACGCTTTCCAGACTCCAGACTGTAGAGTTTTGAAAACGGAGGTTGATAGTTATTATAGTATTCGTACGGACGGGTGAAGACGGCGGTTTCCCAATTCGATGCTGCGTGATACCATAGAGAGAGCATGCGTGCCAATGATTTATAGGTGGGGATTAGCGTTTTCACATCGTTTTCGATTATTTGTGTGGACGGGCAAATACGATTCGAGAATGCTACGTGTGGACGCAGATTTTATCATATACGGAGAAAAAAAAAAGCTCTATGATTTTCGAAAATATTGGGATACGTGTCGAAGGAACCTTCGAATATTACTATTACTGTTGGCACATACCTTCAGAGGGTTGACATCCGTATAGTTCCACTCTAGCGCAAGTCAGAATGTGTTTGTCCTTTATTATTGGGTGTATACGGAACACTCGGCCAGTCACTGGCATTTTGAGGTCGTTGACTTTAGGCAGTAAAGCGTTTTGGTTCCCTTCAAATACCTGGCGAAAAAGACAGTGATTTGTTACAGTTCTGGGCCCAGTGGTTAAGCCGATTAACGCTAATCCCAGGTTAAAAATTGACCAAGGAGTCTATTTCTCTACTCCCAAATGCTGTTCAACGCTGATATTTGGCAAAATTTTACATTAGAAGAAGTCAATTTTGGAAAACCAAAATAAGCAAAGAAAGAAACTTTCACCAAAAAGTTGAAAACATGAAACAAAAGTTTACGCTAATCCTGGATTAAGTTAATCGGGTTTCGAACAACCGGGTTCAGCTGTCCTTGCGGCTCCTCTAGAGCCTCATTAGGAAAAAGAAGCATAGCAGACTGAGACAGCTACGAAATATCGCTTCGCGTTATTGTTATTATTTAGTGAATGTTCCAAGTTGCACGGGTGTCAATAGAGTTGTAGCCATCGCGGAAATGGAAAAGTTGCTCACGTACTCCACGCAACCTCAAATTATGTCTTTTGGCATGGTTGTTCGAAAAGCGAGTTTACCATCTCGAGAACACAACAAAGCAATAGGCTACAATAAAAGCAATAGAGAGACTTAGCAACGCGGTTACGGCAAGCAGCAAACGTAAGACTAACATCCACATCTACATCTACATGTTCCAGCACTCGGCGAAGTCCCTTTTTCACTTATGGCCGTTTTTCCGCTTAGGTGGCCTCATATACGTAAGCCTTTTCAGACACATCACTGCCAAGCCGGCCACTTCTGCTGGAGAAAACAGGACAGCCACAACACCGGGGACTCCATCCCCGACTCTTTTCGAATAGTCTGGGTTTTTTAACGTCCCCCAGGGAACTTGTGAATATAGAAGATATTTGTGAGACAAAGCCTACGGTTTATAGTCCTTATCCGAGAAGCCTTGAAAGTCTACCACTTGCAGATGAAATTACAAAGGCAGCACTTTCTCCTCAGTTATTTTAAAATCCTGAGTGTGGATTCAGCCGAGGTTTGAACCCATGACCTCCCACATGACAACCCAATGCTCGACCAAATGAGCCACCGTGCAATAAAATTTAGGGAGTTCAAGAAACGACGACGGGTACGGCTAGGACAACACCACAAAACAATAATATCATTGGGTAAAAGAGCATAAGTAATCGTGCTGCACGTGCAGCACGGATTTTAGCAAGTATGTTTGCGGTCCTCTGCGTAACGACGACGTAAGCATGCAATAGACAATCTTTTACGGTTTCACTCTGAAACCGCTCGTCCCAATTTATTTTCAGGATACTTCGCCCATATTGTAGGACGTGAACGAGACTGAATAATCCCGAAAGACTTATGATGGAGCTAAGTTTTTTTTTGAGGTGACGTTTTCGTCGACCATCGTATTACAGCTGTAGTAGATCTTCAAGTCCCTTTTGAAAATTGAAGCTCATCTGATATAAGTTCATTCAATCTGAGAAAACCTCTAACGGGCTATTCACGCCCTGCACGTGCGTTTTGCTTCTCGGTACATTTCTTTGTCTTTCTCGTCCTGAAAACGAGGTGAGATGACCAGATTTTCGGCCTGGTTATGCGAACGCATGAGCACCCGAAGATTATTTTTCAGTTTTCTTTCCAAAAATCCTCGTCGTTCACTGATACCAATTTCATTCTTGGAAAGGCGATTCACACTTTCAAGGACGAACGACTTCAGTGGCATTACGCGGGGCAATACGAAAGCATCAAAAGAACGCTTGGGTTTGATTTTATGCTTACGTTATGTAACGTTATGTTACGTTACGTTACGTTACGTTACAAAACTAAAAGAAAAGACCAAATTTTCAAATACACCTACCTCCACATTACCGTTGATTGTGTAATTAAACCAGCGCCTGTTGTCATAACTGTAAGACAGTCTGTATTGTTGCATTCGGTTGGCACTACTGTCCATTGCTCCTTGACTGGCTATTTTTGTGATGGTATGCGGCGTTAGAAGATCAATTTGAAGATACGGGTGCTCATCATTATCGTCAGGGCACCAACCTCCACTTAAGAAAGGGAAAAAAAGTCAAGTTATTCCTGACAACATGCCTTTTCCACGGTTGCCGCCGCCACATTGTACTTGGAAGGCTTAGAAAAACAGTGGTCGTTACGGGTGAACTCACGTGAAACTCGCGAATAGAAGCAATTGGCCCTACAGACATCAGGAATATGTTACCTGATGACATATAATCATGGGTGGTACACGTAATACATACAGGGGGCGGCCCACAGGAATGGTGATAGTTAGTCTCTCTCAGTAACAAGAGATGAGTGCGGCCTCTGCATTTTTCTGGGAAATTTCAGTCAATTAGGCTAAATCCCGCCTTAATTTTTCAGCCATAATTCGTCATTGATTTTAACCTAAAATATTATAATTTGCTTTTAGGTTCTTTCTCCTCCTTTCGACACACTCATCCGAAAAAATCGTCAGTTTTGCCCTGATTACTAGTCGGGCATGCTAAGCCACTCATGCTAACCCTAACACCATCAAGGCCACCACGCTAGCAACGCAGAAGATTAATGAGATGACTTTCATTTAACCACGTTTGCGGGTTACTACTTCTGTCAATCTCTTCGCTTCAATCTTAAATCACAATTCTGGGTTCAAAATGAATTCATTTCATACTATTTCACACCAAAGGGAAAGGAGTCTTTTTTTTTGTGGGAAGCATGTAAAGCTGGGAGCGAGCGTTTCGCATAAAGGATCAAGGGTTAGTTTGCGATGTTGTCGGTAAAACGAATTATCTATCTAGCTGCCATTATTTGCCTCCATCAATAGGCCAGTTTCGTATTATGATGGATGCACTGGATCTAGCATGAAAGGGAGGCTAATGTGGGCAAATTAATTTGCATTTGAAAAGATTTGCACGCATTAGCTTCCATTCCATGCTAGATCCAGTCCAGCCGTGAGAAATCGAAAATGGTCTATTTGGTGCAAATCATCAACAATTGAAGTCACTCTTAAGGAGGCTTGATAGGGTTTCAACCCTTAGAAGATTCTCTGTTTAGATCTAATGACGCTACAACACTGTATCACGTAACAGCAATGTTATGGTACCATATGAAACACTGATTACTTCCAAACAAGATGTGATCATTATTGTGATGTAATAAGTTTATTGTGATGTAATAAGTCACCTTGGCAACAGGAAAGCCCAGCAAAAACACCCTATATTTTGGATTTAGTTGCTCATACTGGGTGGCACCACTTTTTTATTGCTAAAAAGTGATTAGAAGGCCACGATGAAACTTTCATCAAAGTTTAAAAAAACTCTGTATAGCAGATTTAGAGCCACCTTAAAAAATCACAAAATTAAGCTGACTCTGAATCCACTAAACAGAATATTTTAAAACTTTGCAGAAAGTTTCATCTTGCCCTTCTGATTACTTTTCAGAAACAAAAAATGCGGGTCACCAAGTTCGTTTTTGAGATATAAGCAACTAAGAACAAAATAAAGGGTGTTTTAAGGGGCTTGGCCGTTGTCATGGTGACATATTACGTCACAATAATGACTTTATCTTGTTCAGCACTAATTCGTGTTTCACTTGGTACCACAATAGTGCTAACACATGATACAATGTTATGGTGCTGATCCTTCTAATAAGAGCGTCACTTGGAAGCGTTGAAACTGGTTTGAGCCACCTTAATTGAACCTGGCCCAGTTAACACTTTTTGATTTGCTGTTCTTCGGTAAATTGTGTGAAACTTTAAAAAGCGATAATCATAAAGGGTGCATGGTCTATAAACGACGCAAACCTCTCAGTGACATGAAAGGAAACAATTTTCAATATCTCCAATTTTAAGATTCCACGATCCCTTTTCCCGATCCCCCCTTCGTTAAACGAACATACTGAAAAGGCAGGTGTGAGGTATTTTACCTTTGTGAGCCCCTGAATCATCCCCAATAGACGAGTAAAGTCGTCTGGCGTTCGACAGAGTAAAAAATCTACTAAGTTTTTGACAGGACCTATAGATGTTCAGGCTTTCACAATGAAGCGACTTCCATTGACGAGTTAATCGCCTGGCATCAAACAGAGTAAACCACGTATATCTCACTCTTGGAAGGGAATCCGTTTAGGATGGTGCCTACTAATTCAAAAGTATTTTTTCGCAGTTTACTGGATATACTGGAAAAGTAGATATTAACATGTGTTATTAAAATCCAAAAAGAAAATTGGGGGTAACCACTCAGTTTTTGAAGATAATTAATCAAAAATATTTGTAAAATCTTTAAACTACAAAGCAATGTAGAGCGTTCTTTTTCAAATCACTAGTTGAAGCTTAATTATCTCTGAAAAAGGCAAGGAGCACTTTGCTTTCTCCGCATAGTTTTCAACCGCAAAAAATTCTTCCTGTATTAATAAGCACCACTCATAGGAAATCCGAGTACCTCGAGATGCGCAGAACGTATGCGCAATAACAATAGTAGGCACTGTCCTTAAAGGAGACAGGGCGCAGCTGTTGTTAGCTGGTATCGTACTAATACTGCATTACGGTATATTCAGAGAGGAGGATCAGAAAATTCTTGTTAAGCTCACTTTCCCTCGTCCAGATTTAATCTTCCAAATGACGGCTTGTAGAACAATACGGACTCCGTTGAGGACGCCGTAATTTGACTGTCATTGATTGTCTTCCTTTCCATACCCAGAGCTCGATTGCATCCTAAAAAGAAAGAGGAAATCAGACCAGGCCGCATCAGGGATGTAGCTAAAATTTTGTTCAGATTTTGAAATAAGGGAGCATGACCACAGATAGAAATCGGATGAAACCACTTCGCTTGCCAAGATAGTAGTCTCTCTTATATCTTTTACTCTTCTGTAATTGTGAAAACAAATTGCTCACTTCCGATTGCCATCTGTGACGACGCCCACAGCAGCGACAACGTTAACAAAAAAATAACATTCCTGGCATCATGAGACAATAGGCCATTTCAGAGCTCATGTCTGCCTCCTCTTCAAAGCGAGTCTAGGTGCGAAGTTTTTGTGATGGTAATTAGTTCTACTTTACGTATGAATGAGAGCTAATTTTCATAAGAAAAACTTCGCACTTACACTCGCTTTGAAGAGGAGGCAGACATGAACTCTGAAATGGCCTATTGCTTCAAGTCGATCCGAATCGAAAATGTGCACTATGTTTAAAATAGAAAAGCCCTGAACGGGAGTGGAAAATTCAGTGCATTTATTGTGCTCACGCCCTCAAAAAGGACTTCAATTTTCTTCACTTCACGTCAGTGTTAACCGAGGAAGGCAAAGAAATAAACGAAACCGAAAGAGCACGTGCAAAGCGTGCGAAACTCTTGTTTTTTGTCCTTAAATATGCATGTTTCGTGACGTCGTTGTCAATGTTGCCGTCGCAAGCTTCCCAGGGACAACAAAATCGTGAACTCCGTTTCATACTATCTTCTATTCGTGTGCCTGTTCTTTTAAGTCTCAAACAAATGCTTCGAGAAGGGGCCTACGGTTTACAGTCCTTTTTGTAAAGGGAGCCTTAAGGTCCAACATTCATTTAGCAGATGTCATGAAAAAGGCGGCAGCACCTTCTCCTCAGTTATTTAAAGCCCCTGAGGGTTGGTCTGAGACGACAATGAAACAACGACCTCCCGAATAAGTCTACAAGTGCTACAGATACTACAGCATAGCTTCTCTTGATGTATTGGATTAGTGGTTGGACAAGATAAGGTACATTTTCAGGGCTGGTTTGTGCTATGTGACGCGCAGTCTCCGACTGAAGCGGATAACACAGATAGAAAGTTCTTCAATAATTTACGACACTCTGCGATATTTAATTCCCGTATTTTTAAATTGCAGGCATATTTATTGTATAGTTGGAGACAGTTGAAACAAGGGGTAGAAATTCGTGGGAATTTTGACCTTGATCAAGTTAAATAGACAGTATCCAATTTCTAACTCTCTCAAACGGTAGACGCGCTTTGATTAGCTAATTAATTTTTATACCATACTCCACAAAGCAGTGCAGTGCGGAAGGCGTACAGAAGAGTACGGTGCAGTGTAGTTATAGGCGCTTTCCACCAATCGTACTTAAGGTAAGTGTTTGGTAACAGACTTTAGAGATTTGGGGAAGACAGACTCCTCAACGATCTCAGTGTTGGTTCGGTTTTTTATTTGACGCACTCGGGTCGAACTTACAGTTCTCCTTCAACTACAACTGAAACTCTTAGCATTTGTTCAACTATCTCTTGTTCGCGTTCAACAATATGTTGCTCCGAGGAACTATATCTACTATATTTTCCCCCAAGGTATACTGGTCTTTTATATGTCCTTATAGTTTGAAAGTGCCAATCACACGTCAATATGACACCTCCCAGAAGCAAAATGCCCGCGCGTCAGTCTTATTAACTATAATGTACATATTTTTCACAACAAAGAAAATCGTTTGTTTCAAACGGTATCTCACAGACTGTCGACAATACAGCTTAGCACGATCGGAGTACGACCAGTTACAAAAATTACAAGAAACAGGTTACCATGTACCTAGAATCAAGCTGCAGAGTAAATATATGTAGGGAAAATACCGATTTATGATTGCCACATAGCAAAATCAAAACAAACGACTACACGGTGAGGAGGGCGGGCTTAAGGTGCCGCCTGGTACATAGAATATCAAACGCGAGTGGTAAAAGCACTGCGCCAGGGCAGCTGTCCGATTCCCACTTGTACCAGTTTACCATTCACCACAAGGTGTTAGAAAACTAAATTAAACCTGAGCAAAGGACTTTTGTTTGTACACAAAAGAGAACCGCTTATCTGTCATGTATAAATACGGCCAATCCGATATAGTTTACGAAGAAACGGAGTGCGTTGATCCATTCATCGTCAATCGGGCAGTCCTGTATGTTGCCGTTGGGCAACGGATAGGAGACAGATTATTGTGATAAGCGTTTCTCCGCAATAACCATGTTGGAACCGTTCGGCATTTTATCCGTTCAGTTTCATTGTCCGTTATCCGTTCCGCGACGGGACCATAGGCGTCTTGGGTCCCACAGTAGAAGGGTTAAAATTTCTCTGTTTGTTTGCTTATACTCGGAATCGTTCCACCTTTTATAGGATTCTTTGTCATTTTTTTACTCTTTTCCTTGTGAAGGCGTCTTGATTCGAAGGTCGTTACGTCATGATCTAGAAAATCGCTTATGGAAGCGTACGCTTTTTGGAAATATTACTTCCCATTGTGGCGGGCCTTAGAAGAATTATTGTTGCGCTTGCATATTCTGTTCCCTTCCTTCAAGGGTAAAAGTTGGGATTTGGGATTAATATATATTTCTTTTGAATGACCTAGTGTTTCCATGCTAAATTAAGGGAGATTGCTCTTCCTAGCTGTTTCCGAGCAAAGGTGTTAATTGACTCTTATATGAGAAACTACACTCTAAAGGCTCTGTTAGCTCTTTAGTATTTACAATCAGAAGGTATCTTCTCCTAAGGTCATGAATTTGGTTTGGAACAGGCGTTCGAGAAAGGTGTTTGGTACGCCAGACCAACTACGTTTCCCATTAGCAATGTTTTAATTGGTTTTCGGTTGCACTAACAGTTATTTCATCTTTGTTTCACCCAGTAGTGTTTTATCCAAACGAGTTCTTTTCCTATATTTCTGGACGCAACTTAGTTTCATTTCTGCTCTCGTTTTTTTGGTCTGTTCTCACGGTTCCAGGTGGGATTCTAGAAGACGTCCAGACGCATTAATTAAACGTCTGGCCGCGTAAGTGCGACTAATATAAATACGGGACGGAATTAACTTCGACGGCTAGAAATCAAATTCACAATTTTCTTCAAAAGATACCGAGATTTAATCACCAAAGAGACTGTGTGCACTTCATTGCTAAGTGCGTCCCCGTTTAGTGCGTCTCGTCTTTATACGTACACTAGACGGCTTAGACGTCTGAGACGACTAAGACGTCTGTTAATGGCATCGTTTAGACGCACTTAACTTGAGACTTTTAATTCGTCTGACGTTTAATGCGTCCACCGTATTTCCCGTATTTATACTAGTCGTCTAAGACGTCTTAGACATCCTCTAGTATAACTACGGCCAATCATTCGATCTGAACTGAAAACAGACCGAATAGCTTCCAGAAATTAGTGCCAAGAAGCACTGATCTCTCGTCTGTTGCGTAACGGTACCATAGACGTCCGTTCGGAGACGAACGAATAAAATGGACTCCGTTTCTTTGAAAACGATATCGGATTCATTCGATTTGTTATCGGGGGAAAAAACCGAACGGCTTCCAGAAAATTCAAGAAATTATCCGTTGCGTAACGGTGCCATAGGCGTCCGTTCGATTTGTTATCGGGGGAACTGAACTGATAAAAGGCCCGACGGCTTCAAGAAATTACTGCAAAGAAGCACTGACCCCTTATCCGTTACGTAACGGTACGATAGGTGTCCATTTGGCGACGAACGGATAAATGCACCGGCTTTGCTTAATTTCTTTTCCAAAGTTATCGGGATCATTCGATTTATTATTGTGGCTGTTACAAATTTACTCTGTTCAGAAAACTAACCTCGAAGCCAGTTTTCAATAGCGACAGCGACAGTGTATGCATAAATGCAAGAAACAAACCGCGCAAAGTCAGTGGCGTCTTGCAGTAATCGTTTGCAAGCCTTGTTTTGGCAAAGAACACAAATTCACGAAAACTTAATGTTTTTGTCCTAAGACAGCACCCTGCGAAATCAATCATTTCAGTTGTTTGTTTGTGTTTCGTTGCTGCAAAATAACATGCAGAGAAGAACACTGAACTACTAAAGAGATAGCCACTGAAAATCGGGTCTCTCATGATAGAACCCACATACTCTCTAATTTGCAAGATCCTACATTTTTTCAAACTTACCATAACATTGTGCAAGACACAGGACAACAACAATCGCAAAACGAGGCATTGCATCATACAAGACATAGGTCTTGTTCCAGCCAACTATAGTCTAGTAATTAATTCGAATCTCTCGATGGGGACACTGAAATCTTTGCATTTGTTTTTGATATTCTTTTACCGGAAAACACAAACGCCGGGTGTGAAAACAGCTCTTAAAATGTGTGAGATGCAAATCTAAGACCCTATTCCGGAATAAGAATACGTGGAGTGATGATTTAAAACGGTATGTCTGGCGTTTTGAAGCAACAAGGACAATAAAGATGTGTTTGAAATAATGCAGCATTTCAGCAGGTGTTTGACAATTTCAATGTGAATCTCCATAAAAACAAAGGATTTTTAACTTCTATTCCATGTAATCCTATTCCGGAATAGTTTTGAAAATGGCAACGAGTTGATTAAGTTGGAAAGAATCATAGTGAAAAATGAACGGATAATTTTCTTTTCAATTAAAGCCTAAAATAATGATCTGAAGTGGACAGACCAGAAATTTGAGGCGTTTCGTGAGCACTTTGGGTGACATTACTTTGAAAGAATCAAAAATATGCCGAAGTATAATAGTTTTGAGAACTCACTCCTTAATCTTTGCAAACAAACCTTTCCGCCTGAAGAGACTTCAGGACGGCCTACAGGCTCAGCTTATCCGGTCTTCTAACCGCACCCTGTTTATTTTAGCACCAGAGATCAATTAGCGAGAAATTTTTAAACCAAACATCTCTCCCTAAAAGAAACGATGAGCGACAACACAGAGTCGTGAATGCATGTAGCAAAAAATCTTTGTGTTATGGACTTCTCGTACATTCAGAATGTCATACGTGATGTCGCGCGTGCAACTGATGATGACATCACTGGAGTGTTTACTTTCGCTGGTCGAGATACACAATGAACAAGTCACGCGTAACGGATGTAGTTTTAAAGTGGTTTCTAAGTAATTTTACGTAATTCTACTGTGTTTGCATTCTTGTCGAAGAGTGGGCAGTTTTATCTCTTTAAAATCATTTACGGACCATTATCTCGTCCCACGTACAAACACCGAGGTTTTAAAAACTACCCTAACCGTTTCTGATTGTGGAATGATTTGCTCACTGATAAGAAAAAAATAAATACATGGAATGAACATTAACTTTCATTTTGCTTCAAAATACATGGCATGCGTAAACGATAGCTAAGCTAAAAAGGCGATGTTATAAATTTATGTTCTTGGCTAGCATCTCAAAGGCATAACTATGTAACGTTTTGTGTAAGATAAACACCGTAAATTAGAACAATATTGGGGTTATAAAACAAAAGAAATAAGCAATTGTAAAGGCTTATTTAGTTAGCAGATAAAACAAACTGGATAAATTGTTCATTGATTACGCCTGGTTCCTCGGCTAACGAGTTTTATTTGATTTACGTTTTTTTGGGCCAAAATTTGAAAGCGTCCTTTTACGTCGGGAAGCTCAAGTTCTGACAATGTCCATTTTTCCCCTGGTTTTAAGGAAATTTGCTTTCAAACTAAAAGACATTTAAAAGACACATGAAAGAAGTATAACTTGAAATAGCATTACTGCCATTCAGTTGCTTTCTTTTCCGAGTACTCTCGGCGTGATTTCGGTAAAAGCATCGACCTTCATATTTGACAAAAATAACCTACATATGGCCAAGAAGGAGCTTCTAAATCACTGAACCTCACTTAGTATGAAATTTTTGTTACTAAAGCATTATCATGGCCTTGTAATTAAGCTGGAAACAAGGGCCCTTGTTGGCCTTACTTCAATGACTCAAAAAAGGTCTTTGTATCAATGTAGAGAACCAAAAATGAAACGTTCGCTGTACCAAGAGCGGCCATACCGGTACCGTCAGAAAGGTATTTTGTTGTCATGCATAGCGAAAGACGAAGAGAATGGAAATGGATTCAAACTTGAAACAATAATCTGCTTCGACATAAAATTTCATTAGTTTTCAGGAAAGCGTGAGTGACAGAAAAATACTATACATATAATGATTTTGACTAAAAAATATACCCGAACGTTGCACAAAATCTATGCAGAACAGAGGCGAAGAAACCATCCTAAAAATCAGTATCCGTTGGGCGCTGGTGCTTGTCTCCGTTACAGGTCGGCTACGTTTAATTATCTCAGTTAACTGACGTAATTACATCAAATTTCTGATGGCGAACATATCCGCCGCAAAAAAAAAAAAAAAAAAAAATTAATAATAATAATAATAATAATAAGCTGACACTAAGCAAAATTTTAAAACACGTTTTTTTTACAAAAACATACTCTTTTTTTTTTCATAAGACGTCTAATTTTGGAGCTGAAGCTTTACGTTGTATGTGAGGCTTAAAACGTTATTAAGATATTCTTAAATTTACATCAGACTTTGTTTCACCTGATGACTTTGTTGGTGTTGAAGTTATTTTGGAATAATTATAAATAAGAACTGCCCACAATTACAAACTGTGTTGTGTATCATGCAATAAGAAAACCGTTGTTTAACAATTATTCGCCGAGGACTCGGTGAATAAAAGCAGAGACAAAGTCGAGGTTATTATTCACCAAGCCTGAAGTGAATAATAATTATTGTTTTAGTATAATTACATAGATGATTATTTCTTTAAAACAATGAATTTCTTCGTCTGTGACCTGGACAAAACAGCTTGCGGCCATTTTGAAAAAAATCGCATAATAATCATCTCTAGTGTAACCAATCAGCGCTGAGAATTTTCAATAATCACCTATGTAATGATACCAATATGTGATACAAAATATGCCCTTATAAGTATTTGGGTTAATTTACATTTTTTTATCTTTATTTTATGCTTTTATTTAAGATAAAAACGTTCTTAGTCGACCCTCAGCCTGAGGAATCGGTTGTTAATACGTTCTTATTTTTTGGTTAATCTCAGCGTCAACGTTTTAAAAAAGTGTGAACTAAGAACATACCCAGGCTGAGATTCAGTTAAGAACCTCTTTATTTTTCTCATTTGTTTTTATTTGTTTTTGTGATTGTAGTATATATTAAGATAAAGAAATGTAAAACTGTTGTCTAACAGGACGATCAATTCAAATACTTAGCGACGCTTTTCTTATTGCATGATGATAATGATGAAAAACTCTTTTTGCAGTCTTTGCATGCTACACAACTTTAAGAACATGTTGAGTACGTTCTTAAGAAAACAAAACCATTTGCCAAGCCTTAGCCTCTTAGACGTTCTGGAAAGAAATCACTCTATAGGCCTGTGATACCTCAAGGGCGGAACATTGTTCAATACGTAAATTACAGCTTCAGACTTTCCTTAGCCAAGTTAAGATCTACAGGCTTTTGTATTATCGCTTAAACAATCTATTTCAACGTAAATCAGGGGAGATGGCGGTTGCACAACTAAATCCGACAGGAAATGTGTACAATTTTATTATCAACGCAAAAAAATCAACACAATAGGCCTGTGATGCCTCAGAATAATCTAAGAGATCTGTCGGAGGAATCTTTAGAATTTCTTCGGCCAAGTTTGAGATCTACAGACCTTTGAAATATAGTTTAGATAAACGAACTCAACTTTAAATGAAGGAGCTGGTGCTTCCACTTTTTTCTCCGAGTGCGAATATTTGCTATGTATGTTATTATCACCTAGTATGAAACAAACAACTTCTGTGGCCTGTGATACCTCAAGAGAGGGCGCTTCTGTGATGATCCCGGCATGAGACTGACCAATAACGGAAGAAACTTTCTGGGTTCTTCTCTAGACTTCGTTCCGGCCAAGTTAAATAATCTCACCGTGACCCATTAAGCTGGAGACTGTGCAGAACTAACTTTTGATGGAGAAAACAAATACTGAAACTAACCTGACCAAGGAAACAATATTAAGACCGTTACCTTATACTAATAGGAAAAGGAAAACAAAAAGAAAAGATATATTGAATATGCTCGTCTATAGCAATGCTCTTAACGGATAAGAAAGCCCCTGATCTTCAAGCTCGATTGTGGACATTCAAGAGACCTGGGGACAAAGCCCTCCAGGGATCCCGTCTAAAAGGTCTTCTAATTATACAAATACCTGACCTCTTTAACCTAGAAGCGGATTGATGTCTTAAGGGTATTGTGCCAAAAAATGCTTCCACAGTCCAGACTTTTCCAAAAAGCAAGCACAAGGTGAAGCTCTTGGCCTTATTTCAGTAAAAAAAAAGGCGTTTTTTCTCGTGTTGTGGGAGGCGGCTTTAGACGCCTGAGAGATCGCAACTATGAATAGTAAACAAAATAAACAATAGGTGAATAGGGCAGAACAGATTTTAATGGCCTAAATCGAATATCAACAATCGAGAAAAGAAAGTGGTTTAGCCATCTAATTTTCTAATGGCAACCAAGAGTTTCTGGAAATTAAAACCCTACTTACACGTTCACGGAAACGGAGCGACACCGGTAATCAATCTTTAGAACACCTGGCGCAGATTTTAATTAATCAACCTTACTGTTGTTTTCGTTCACTGCATGTATGTACATTGTTCGACCACCTACAAGTTTTCATATATCCAAGATGGCGGCATTGATAAGGATTGCACTCATTAATCAGCACTCATCTGCACATGGAGACAATAGAACCTGACTTGTTAAATTAACCAGTTTCGAATTCTGCATTTTTCTATGTTTTAGAACGCGTTGGATTGACCGTATTCCGGAATAGGTATACATGGAATAGAAGTTGGAAATCCTTCGTTTTTACGAAGATTCACATTAACATTGTCAAACCTCTGCTAAAATGCTATATTAAACCATAGTTAATAGAGGAGAATGGTTAGGAAACCCGACAACTTTCTTTGTTGTAGGTTTTTGTTCACTTTTCTGGCCTTGACCGTGCACAAAACACAATGGTTGTTTACTCCGTACTGAAGAACTAACCAATAGAAACGTGTTGGTTACGTAATTCATGCATAGTGTATGAGCGCAAAACAAAAGATTGTGCACGGTAGTGGACTTTCCAACCTAAATCTTGGCTGCTTTGTTTGCTCCTTTGATGTTTGCCGAGCTTCCTAACCATTCTCCTCTATTAACTATGATTAAACATAGCTTTATTATCCTTGTTGCTGCAAACGCCACACATAGTGTTCTAAATCATCACTCCACGTATTCTTATTCCGGAATAGGGTCAATCGAACGCACCCGTAATGTACCTTATTAAAGTTATTCAACGTTTCAATGTGTCTCACATCATCCACTTTTATGCAACATCACTATTCAACTCTTTTAACAACTTTGGCACTCATCAATTTTTGATTCTTGATAATGATGTTTGAATTAATCTAGGCTTTTTTCGATATATTAAAATTCAGCTTGAAAGAGAGGGTTTGAGGACAAAGACAAAGGAAAGTGGATGATATGCAAAATATCTTTCACATTCATTCCAACCTGTTTCTATTGTTTTTGTCCTCACTGCCTCACTATCAAGCTGCACGTTAAAGAAACATTTATGATTGTTTGCTGCACCCTCTCAGATCACTGGCAGTTATTAGGTGGAACTCAGAAATAAATAGTCTTTGGCATAAGAGCAATAAATTCAGGGTTAGGGTTAGTGTACTTTAAATAAAATCAAAGACATACTAGACGTGATTTCAAATATTTTAAGTATTTTTATAGATCGTTTTCACTGTCACGCAATAAAAAAATAAATCGAAAACCATCCAGTGGAAAAAGTCAAGAATTCGTGATGTTGTAGAAGATAAATGAAGAAGACACTTCTCCAAGTTTTAGGCCTGTGCGTTTCCCCAAACTTCAGATATTCGTCGAAATGTTTCGCAGAAATTTACAGACCCCAGTATGAAAATGCCATGTTGGTGCACATCTGTGGTGCACCGATATGGCGGCCGGAAAATAGTGTCAACATCTGTTACTTACTTTGGCTATCTAGGCGAGTGATCATCTGTACTGAACAGACAGCTATTTACCTAGGCACTTTTCCTAATGCTTTAAATCTAAAAAGGCTCAAAACCATGAGATAAATATATATTTCTCAATAAACTCGATCGTCGCCTCGTGTCACACACCGCTATAACTCAGAAATTCAAAATGCTCTGGTTTCCAATTGAGCTATTGAGCTTTAAAATTGAGCTGGTTTCCAATTGAGCTATTGAGCTTTAAAATTGCAAATGGATACAAATTTACCGCCTCTTATGCCTGATGAGGATAAAAACTTTCGTGGCTCTTTAGTTTTGGATTTTAGAAAATGATGACGTCACGTGAAAACGATCTATGCCATGAGTCATATTTCAAAATCAGTATACAAAATTCCATTTGCCTTATGGCAAATGAAATTAAGGACAACTTTTAAACGTCACAAAAATTTGTTTATTTTACTACAAGAAAGGAAACTAATTTTCACAGATGGAAATTTTAAAACTGGCTGGAACACCTCTGTTCACAGTTAATCAACAACAACATAATAATATAATTAATGAAAATAATTTGGCATGTCATATATTCCATATAGGATGATGAAAAACACATATAATAATAATGATGATGATGATGATAATAATAATAACTAGTAGGTGCATTGGGTTCAGAGTCAAAGAAGCTGGCAGGCCACTTGGAGGAACTAGGAATTAAGGACCGAACAAGTCGGCACTCCTCGGATCGGCACATATCCTCAGAAAAGTGCATGAAGTCTGAGGTCTCAGGATGAGACTTGACTGGATATTTCTCCCCAGGGACAAACCCTGTGCTTAATTCTACATAGTAATAATAATAATAATAATAATAATAATAATAATAATAATAATAATAATAATAATAATAATAATAAATTCATAATTAACAACTGCATCGACCTTAGCGGAAGATGGTTGCCTGGGATGTCCAGGGGCCTCCACTGTGATCAGCCAGCCAATAGACAGTAAACGCTCCCATTGCTAGCAATCCCTGCAACCCAGCTGTGAGCCCACACACAGAGGCATCCGGGCACCTGTCACACTGTGATAACAGTGGAAAAAAAGGGGGGCTAGAGGGAGGGAGGGAAGCAGAAAAAATAAGAAAACGCTAACGATGAAAACAACCACTAAAAAACAAAGGCCACACAACACCCTCCCAATGCAGCTCCAAATGGCCACTTCACTGAGACAGCATGACCTACATAAGCCTGTGCACGTACGAATGAACCGCTGACCGCTAAGCAAACCGCTATATTGTGGACCTAAACACGTGAAAACCCAGCATGTTTGTTGCTAAACATTAGTAATAACAATTGTCTATTTACAGTGCAAACAGACAATCACCTTGAACACAAGAGACATTGTGGTCCGAAAAAGAGACAGTGTTGCATAAAAGGTTTTGTCCATCTCTTTGACATACAAGTGTGTTAAAAAGAATGAGAGAAAGTTGAAAAGTACCAAGACCTTAAGAGGGAGGTTAAGAAGATCTGGCATATTTGTAAAACAGTCACCATCATGCCAGTCACCATGGGGGCAAGTTCGTGTACTTTTTGGACAAAAAGTAAGACCTTAAAGAAACAACTAAAGAAAATAGGCTTGGATGGCAGCACTTCATTACTGCAGAAACGTTGCTTGTTGGGAACAGCAAAGAATCTTCAGAAAGACCCTCTTATAACAGTGAAGGCTATGGGTCATTTAGCTTGATGCCTAAGGCAAATATGAGAACCACTTTAGTGTGTTTAATTAAGTGAGATTTTGAAATGATAAAAAATACTGATACTAATAATGTTAATAATCATCATCATCATCCACGTCCTTAGAGTGAATGCAATTTGCAGTCTGAAAAAATTGAGTGCTAATTTATTCCAAATTGCACAAGAAAAATCATGTGATTTCTTACAAATAATAGACATGACAAAATATTGAGAAAGCCTCTAGTAACTGCAAGCAGAAGCAAGTCTCATGTATCACAAAATGATGCACAAATTGGGCCATGTGATTGGCTATCTGTGGCTTTGATCAATGATCAATCAGAATGCTCAGTTTATTACTCCTTTTTGCACTGATCGAATAACCTCTCTTCTGCATTTTTTACCAGAAACTGCATTTCCCTCAGCCAATCAGAATGGTTAAATGTTTTGATATATATTACTGTATTAGACAAAATAAATAAATAATATAGCAATCTACGTGATAAGCAAAGGAAGGCTTAATAAGCAACAACCAAATACTTGCTCTATAATGAGGCACAAAAGGAGGTTAAATGTCCATCATACAAAGACAGATGAAAGTGTTCAATACACAAGGAATTATATTTACCTCCTACTAATCAAGTTCAATGTCCATACTGTCAGTTACGAACCAAGTTTTTTCATTTTATGGTCCAAGTGTGAAGCACATGGACATGAAATCAATGATCCATAAATTACTGTAAGGACCTAGAAAACGAGCTTAGTAAGATATTTATTACAATATATATCTCTGAGGTATTTATAGCAGGAATGATGCAAAGGAAAATAGTTCAAAGTCGTGCAAGGTTGCCACAACAATTGCACATCAAAACCCGAAAAACAAATGAATCTTCTTGGCTTTTTGAAATATGTAGTTACTTCCAAGACTGAAACAGTTTTACAAGTTTACGTAACAACATGAAAAACTTGCTAAAGAATGTTTTATCAAAATTTCAAATTAAGTGGGCAGTACAGCATTCCATTCTCTGGAAAATTAATAAGCCTCAGTAAATCAGCCTATCACAGCACACATACATTATTATCTGAGAGATACAACAATCTTTTTTGTATATGCCTAACTTTAAATCAGACAAGGCTTTTCTTCTACCATGATCCTTTCCTATAAAGATCGCAAAGGAAAAACTGATCAAAAAGCAAAAATGTCATTTCATTGAGAATTTTTAACAGTCATGATGCCTGAATAAACATTACGCCAGATATTCCACAAACATGCTGCCTCAGATAAATGGGTTAAAAATTATTTATTCAAACTATGCAGTTTACATTGACCTTTTAAATAAAAGTTAATTTTTAAATATATTTTCCCAGAAACCATTATAATTATTAAAAGGTGAAAAGCCTAAGCTAATTGGCTTGTGGTATATCTTTCTTTACTCCTGTGCTTAATTAATTTAATTGACCATTAAAAAGGGTGTGTCGGCACAAAGGAAGAAATCTGTTGACTTACTGAAAAATACTGAACAAAAGTATAGTATTTGATTGAGTTTTAGAACTGAATATACAGGTAGCTGCTGATTTTACGCTCCATATAATTAGCGTAACATCTCCAAGTCTACTTTGCAATCATCAAATTCATATTGAAAGGAAGCGACCGTTCAACACTGACGTATTTGGGGCATTTTTGTTGCGTTTGAAATCGTCATTGTTCCTTTATAAAGCGCCAGCCTTCAAACGATGGTTGCAAAGGCGATGACTGTTGCTTCCGAGCGCAATCTTTTCAACTTGCATTGATCGCATGGGAATAACTTTCGGTCGCAATATATAATCTTGTACCTCTCCTTTTCGCCATTTCTGAGAAAACCCCTAGAAAAGCATCGTGTTCGAGAAAATTCGAGCAAAAAACGTGTCACTTTCCCTAACATCACAAACAATTGTTTTATTTATACTTTAAAGGGCGAGATAGAATTCCGACAACTTTAAAACAAGTTTCGATTCCTTTCCGGCTTGAATCGGTGTTGAAATAAACCGGTCTGAGTAAATGGATTATCGAGGGTAATTTCCATAATGGCGTCCACATTTTTCTAACTTCTCAAAGAGTATTATACCACTGAATTGCCGGTTTAAAGTAAAATTAGTTATGCGAATTTAACACAATGTGCTTTCCTGGGCTTTCGTGCTAAAAAGGTGATCACATATCTCAATTCACAAAGGACGGGTCTGTAAATATTGGAAAATGCTTGCGGATGACGCCTGACACAGAAAAAGCTGTTAGCAAAATAAACTTCTCGAAGTATCCAAGACAATTAATTCTCGATGAGACAGAAAAAAATACTTTTGTGCATTAATGGATTTTTTGTCTAGAAAGTGTGTTATTCACTAGGGTAAGGCCAAATCGCCGGGCGAAGGGATTTTCTGCAGCATGCATAATGTTCATTAGTTTTCATTCGATGACCCGAGAGTCTAATTATAGCAACAAGAAAAATCGACCTTGGGATCTTGAGGGCGACAGTTTCAAATGAAGTTTCACCCGCTTGTTTAGTGCATCTCACGGAAGATTGAAAACGTCAACTTCTTTCTCCTTTCTCGGAGAGAATTAGATATGCTCATATGCTTTCGGATCAAATTATCAAACACCAGCAGCTCTGATAAAAGCCAGAGTGAAAGAAGCGACGAAATCAAACCAAAAACATGACTTGAGGAATATTTTCAAACAACTTTTTCCATCCCGGCTAAAGAATTAAACTTACTTCTACTGTATCCGCTAACACCTTTGTTCGATGCAAACGTTTACAGATACAATGGCCAAATATTGTCACATAATGAGACGTGAATCGCAAACGACATGCAAGTTGGGTTTGGACAATAGGACAAAGGCATTTCATGAAAAAAAGAAGAGAAAGGTTGTAACCATTGAAACGAGAACTTTAGCATTGATAAACTACGAGAGAAGCTACTGTTTACCAAAGCTCGTGGGATTAAAGCTAAAAATGATACGAAAACTGACTAAAGATGAGCTTCTGTACGAAATGGAAAGTATGTCTTGCTAAATCAAAGGACCCACTTACCAGCAAAAGAATCCTTGATCAAAGTGAAGGACAGAAATCCCCAAAAGATAAATGAACATTTCGCCATTATTGCTAGTTACGTTACGAAACTTTTCCTTCGTGCGACTTCGATTATTTTTAAGTTGCAAATTCTGATGGCATTCGCATCTGACAAAGAAACATTCAAGAAAGCTATTGTGTTTCACTCTTCTAATCGTTGTTCATTTCGACTTTTTGATTGACAATCGCGTGGAAGTGACATAGGCAGAAACACAAACAACCTATCGAATGACATAATCCCGTAAAATCGGCAACAAATCCCCCAAACCAACAATATTTTTGATTTTCAAGAGGTTTGAATCTGCCATTGATATTTACTTAAAGTGTTAAACATTTCAAGTCGTTGAATTCGTCAAAAATTCTTCAACGGACCCCGGAACTGAGTCGCTAATGGAGACCAGACAATGAACACATGTGTGGGGTGAGTGATGTTTTAAATCATCAATCACCTTGGAAGTCTGGAGTAATCACAACTTCTTATAACACGAAAGGCAAAAATATACTAAGCAGTAGATGCACTACACTGTTCACTGGGAAAACATGAATAATAATGGAAACTGAAGCACTTTTCACGAAATGTTTTTACCGTGAGCTGAGTCTAAAAATTAACTTGCATTGTTCTTTCCTCGTCGGCAACTTGGGTTTTTGTCGCCGACATCTTTGTATGAAAAAACACAGGTTTTTAAAGGCCAGCTTCCAACTGGATTGATAAGTAATCAAAGAGTTGATTATTTTCTTAACTCAAACGGGTTGATTGAAAATCACTTTTGCCGAATTCCCTGCGCCCAAAAGAGTTCAAACAAATCGTGTCGCAATTTTAGCATACAGGTCACACCTTCGCAAATCTTTCAACAGCGGTGAAAGACCGGCGAATGTTGAATAGGGTATTTCCGTGCAAAAAGGAAAGAAAGCAAAAAGTCGAAAGCATACCTTTCGTACATACCTTATCTCGGTTCACAGCCTAAAGGTGGTTCAGTTGTTTGATGCGAGGATGATGCCATGATGACAAATTTGTCTGTAGTCATCTCTACCATTACAGAGGATCACATAGGCCAGTTTGCTTTGCGTCATTTTATAAATCTTTAGCGACGACTTACTCCTTAGAACGTTTCGACACGAAGTCAAAAGTAGGTCTGCGTCTTTTTCATCATAATGCACAGCAGCATTATTGGCTGCCAAATTTGTAACGTGCATTACTAAATGAATGATGATGATGATGATGATGATGAATCCGGCATAGCCAACCATGTACGCATGATTTGACAGTTTACGATTATAAAGGTTTTCCTCACTCGAGCAATTCAAATGAGCAGTTTTAATACTTGGATCGACAAAATAAAAAAAGTTAAAAACCTCACTCTCGGTTGTGAATATTAACCTGTGACTTATAATGCTTAAAAGGTAATTAAATTAGGAAATAACTTTACTTTCGTATTGCAAAATTTCACGAACCTTTACGAATACTAAACCACACAAGAAAAGAGAAAGAAATCGGAAGTGCACATCACGTTGCCACGTGACAAACATTTTCCCGCGTTTTGGCGTTTACCACCCGTGCTTGCATGCTTCTCTCTCGATGAGCGACTTTCCTGTTAACGCAAAACTGTTCCTCGCTTTTTCAGTGAATGGTTTGTTTATCGCAAGAGA
>NC_090878.1:23573296-23578296 GCF_036669935.1 Montipora foliosa
GATTGTAGAGTAGCTTGGGTAGCTAGAATCTCCAAACATTTACCCTCCCAACCACGATACACCACAGAAAACAGACCGCAACACCGGAAACTCCATGCCCTACTCTTTATTCAATGATTTGGGTTAAGGTTAAGGTGAACGTGTTTTTCGAAACGACGTAACATCATATCGATTAAGGAATACTGAAAATAAATTGGCTCTTGCGCAGCCCCGAACCAATTATTTAAGGAAGAGTTTCTTTTACAGCGGGGAACAGCCTATCCTGTGACCTTCGTGCAGCAACATCTTTTCGTGACTTTAAATTTAATCTACGTCACCGCAGTATTGAATGAGTTTTTACACGGCATCCTTGTAACGCAGCTTTTAGTATGTAGTTAATAGTATTTGAGGTTAGCTAGTTTAGTGAGGGATAATTTTAGTTAAATTTTTATTTTTTATCTCTTTAAAATCTTTGCTGAAGGATTTACCGTGTATAAATAAAGTTACTATACTGTACCAATTCAATAACGTGTGGGTTCTTTTACGTACCACAGGATTATAAACATTGAAGGGTTGTGAGACGGGGCCTACGGTTTATAGTTCTTATCCGAGGAAACTAGAGAGTCTAACTATTTGCATTTGTCATAAAGGGCAGCAATTTACCCTCAGTTATTTAAAGACCCTGAGTCTTGGTCCGGCCGGAGTCGCACTCACGACCCCCCGCATGGCATCCTGATGCTCAACCAACTGAGGCACCGGTGCGAGGTGAAAAGTAGTAAAAAAATGATTAAGGTAGTCAGAATCGAAGAAAACATATCTTCATGATGGAAAGGAGAAGAAAGACATACAACAGGAAAGGGAAAGGTGATCGTAACAAAAAATGTTTGTAGCGATGGACGAAGGTAAGAGGAGACAAGACCTGTGAATAGCTGAAGAAAAGTGGCGTGAAGAGACTAAAGGACTGATTATGGTTGCACAGGAGCAAGCATTGCAGACGAGAAACTGCGGAAAAAGTAGCCGACAAAGAAAATATCAAGGGCATGTGTGGAATGTGCGTCGGGAAGGAGGAGACGCCGTTGTTCACCTTCTTGGTCCGACATCGCTGTTTTGGGGTGTAGGGCTGACGTAGTGGTGAGAGCACTCGCCTCCCACCAATGTGGCCCGGGTACGATTCTCAGATTCGGCGTCATATGTGGGTTGAGTTTGTTGGTTGTCTACTCTGCACCGAGAGGTTTTTCTCTGCGGGGTACTCCGGTTTTCCACCCGCCCCAAAAGCCAACATTTGATTTACGGCAATTTGTTGATTTCATTTCGGTTTGCAGTGTCCCCAATAGGCTTTTGCAACTAACGATCACATGGTACAAAATCCGCCATGCTGGAGGGCAAGCTCATTATTTTTCCACCACTGGGGCATTAAAACAAAGAGATCTGAACCAGTCAAGCTTGACTTGCCTTTGTTTTAATGTCCCAATGGGGGAATAATAATGAGCTTGCCCTTCAGCATGGCGGATTTTGTATCATGTGATCGTTAGTTGCAAAAGGCCTATTAACGCCCCAGCGCTAGAAGACTAGACACTTGAATGACGGTTCCTTTCCTTTCCACAAAAAAAGCTACGTGAATGCGTATATAATAGAGAACGTAGCATGGGTGAATGAAAAGGAGACGGAACAGCATGAAAAGTATAAGGATTTGAAGTATGAGATCGGCACTCTATGAGAGTGTTAGAAATTTCGTGAAATCACATCTTGGTGTTCACCTGACATTCTGTCTGCATGGAAGCACGGATGGCACAGTCGCGGTCAGGAGACCACTCACCTCCCACCAATGTGGCCCGCGTTTTGTTGATTCTTAACTCTGATTCGTGAGGTTTTTTTCTCTGGGTACTCCGGTTTTACCCTTTCCTCAAAAACCGGCCTACCATTTGACGTAAGTGGTTTGATTTGATTTTATATACAGTGCACCCAATTAGTGCCTCAGTCTAAATACAGTTGACACTTACTAATGTTCGTTCATTCATTCATTCATTCATTCATTCATTCATTCATTCATTCACCTATACACTCACTCATTCACTCACTCACTCACTCACTCACTCACTCACTCACTCATGCACGCACTCACTCACTTAATGATGAGGATAAGATAGGGTATTTACTTACCCTAGAAAACGAAACCACTTCCAAGATAGTAGGTAAATACACATATTTAATGTTTCAGAAGAGAAAAGACATCCTAAATGCAAAATAATTAAAAATAATACTTTTATACCATTGTATTACAAGTAATTGTATGATCTTTTAGTTAATTAGTTATTCTAGTAGATATCATCACCTTTATTGTTTGGAGAGTAAGGCGCAATTGAAGATTTACTGTTACTGTTACTCACTCACTCACTCACTCACTCACTCACTTACTCACTCACTCACTCACTCACTCACTCACTCACTCACTCACTTGCTCACTCACTCACTGGCCATAGACGATAGATTTCGTACCCCGAGCCTCGAGTTGAAATGTTTGGGAACGAGTTTCGGTGTGGCAAAACAAACGTTTTCAATCCCTCGGGACTCAACATGGTTTTCGTGTGATTAAGGCCTATTTTTGCGCACCGTGTACCAAAAAGAGCGAACGAAGATAGTCGACTATATCATCACCTGATCAAACAGAATTAAGCACTTTGAATTCACTCGTCTGAAACTATACTTTATTTATTTGATGTCATTATAGCGACACATCGTCTAGTACTTACATCATAAAACTGAAACTACATACACCACAGTACTAAACTGACGATACTTACTTTATAATATTACAATATTACAAGAACTCGCCCAATACATTTACTTGTTAAGTGTACAGGTATACCCATAAGCACAGGTACAGTTTCAAGGAGAGTAATGTGTTGAAAGTATTCAGGTTTCATGACATCCCCATAGCGATACGTGTCATCCTTATTACCCTACAAAAAACAGTAGATTATGATTGATTTTAGATGTGTATATGAGTAATGAAACAAGCTGGGATAATGTTTACTGGTGCAGACAATAACAACAACAGCAATACTTTATTTTACCGTTCATTCGTGTGTATGGTTTTAAATGTATGCAGCTAATGTAAATTACTTAGATCATATAAGGCAGTGTTCCCACCTCCACCCCCTGAAATAAATGGGAAGTTAAACGAGTCAGAGAGCCAAACAAACCAATAAAAACACTATAATGGCAAAAAGGAGGCGTAATAACACTTGATAAATTTGGAGACAAAGACATACCCACAGGAAATAAAAACGGGAGTATTATTCATCATAGAGCAAAAGAGAGCATAAGAGAACAGACATAGCACTGTAAGTATTCCTTCATCATGCCTTCATTATGTTTTTTCATTAACTTTCCTTTTAAATACTCCAAGTCTAGTGGATTTGGTGGATACTTTGATAGCATTCTAAATCTTACGTTCTCTGAAATCGAACGTTAGTAAGCTCTGCTGGAGCAGTGACGGTTGAATGAAGAGCCACAAATAAGGCCAGGGGTGAATTGATCAATTTGTTTATCTAAGAAAATAATTGCTCAGAAACAAGCCTTTCACAAAACCCTGAAATACTCGATAAAATTGAAATCGCAATATCTGTTATTACCACTTCATCTATCAGAGCTTTTGCCCTAGAAATGGATATGGGCCCAAACATGGGTGGGGAAAAAGTACCCCTTCTCAAAACCGAGATCGGTCGATGATTTGCATCAGTCCTATTCCCACAATTTAAAGTGGTGATACTTCTGTTGCTTTCCAGTCAGAGGGGAACACTGGAAACGATAGCTAAATTTGAGTCAGTTTACAGTTTCTGTCATGCAAACCCTTGTAGATAACTGGAGCAGCGACTTTTAATGTTATAGATAATTTGCAATTTCCTTGAAACCAGTTGTTTACGATACCTTAACCCCGTTTACTATATTATCCCAAGAGAATGTGCTCGAATTGATCAGTGCTGAATTTTTGCCCATCCTGTCTGCTGTTGAGGCATCACGTGGAGATGAATGTAGGAATAGGCATACATGGAATATTCCTGTTCCTACTTCATCAAAAAAATGTGCTCTAAGTGATTAGTGCTGAATTTGTGTCCTCCCTATTTGCTGTTAACGTTGTGGCATCATGCGGGGATAAGGGATCTTCATCCATGGCGTGAGAGGTCCGCTTTAAATATCTGTTGCGCAAAAAAATGAAGTGAAAATATCTCATCGTAGCACCAATGTAACTCAGCAAGCTCACGTACAGAATCACCGGAAAAGAGAACCAGGTGAGAGAGAATTGGATGTGGAAGTAAACGAGTGTTACCATAGCAAGATTCTCAACAAGAAAAGGGAGATTGCAAAGCCACTGCATTCGTATTAACTGTCTCCGAGTGCTTTCATCGTGATCTTCAGCGTCAAAGTATAATCCTAATGACATATCATCTCTAAGCCAGTTGAGAAGTGAGAAACACGGAGCCACTAAGGCTGCTTTCGATGTAAGCTTGTTGCGACGGTGATGCCAAATAGTATCAACGAGCATTAATGTCATCGAGTGCAAGCCTAGCACAAGAATAATCCACCATTGGTAGCTTACAATGAAGACGGTGATAGCCAGCAACCGGCTTGTTACCAACACGAATTGCGTCACAGCGAGGAGGAGTTTGTCTTTCATGTCCAGAACACCAATCTCATCATCGTGCATCATTTCGTCAAGAGTTGTATTCGACAGCGAGAGGCCAATAACGGATATTGGTAACGAGATGAACTGAATGAGCTTTATGGGTTCCTGTTGAGAGCCTATTGCGTACAGCTGGATGATGATATGAGGAGCTGATTCAAGAAGACCCTCAAAAAGCGAGTCCAACCTATTTTGGAGCAGGAGTGCGTCAGCGTTTTCAGACGCCCAGTTTGGTCGAGATGGTGGTTCCGTCTCTTTGTATTCTCCTCTCCTCTTTCGAATGTTTTGAAAATTGTTGAAGCACAGCATAAAGACTCTTAATTTTACCAAGGCGGGA
>NC_090878.1:23583296-23590796 GCF_036669935.1 Montipora foliosa
GTTAAGTGAGAGTGTGTTGTCTACATCCGACTACATTCAAGGATTAGGATCTAACTGCATGTATGTATGTAGCTACAACCAGAAACAAAATTTAGCGGTTGAGATATTTCCCTAAAAGAGTCGCTTTCTTCCAATGCGCAAATTCCTCAGTCCCTGTTTTTGCTGTTTCTTTGTCCCCCCCCCCCCCCCACCCCCCCCCCCTTCCCCTTCCTTTTTCAATATTGCAACCATGTAACTTTCATGTTACTGTTATAACACCATTCAACCATGTAACGTTAAGTTATTTGGAGAAAATCGGTGTACTTGTTGCATAAGACGCCAAATCAACATTGTCTGTAACAGTGTCCATGTAAAGGGAGGGGGGGGGGGGAGGATGGGGGGAAGAGGTGGTTATTGATGTAAAGACAGATTTTTCTTCACTTCTACACTAAACAGGGCAAAAGGAATTCATTGCTAGGCAATTGACTTAGAATTCAGGATTCAAAACCTTTTTTATCGTGCCGTAGGATTGTGGATGGGAAATTGGTCATGACCGATTCCGAATTCACGTCATCGTTCCATAAGAGAAGAATACCTGTAGTCCATGAATCATAAGAATTGATACGTGAGAAAAGAGCGTTTAACTTTTAACACCTTGATAAATGTTATTGCTGAACGCAGTATTTAAAGTACGCAAGCTACAGCCTTTCCACTGAGCGCTATTTAAAGAGGAATAAAGAGAGATGGAGAGAGTTTTTCTGCTCTTATCATCGTTACCATTCTTTGCCGGTAATATTTTGCTTTTGTTGTCTTTAAAAAGCTAGAGCTATCTCGAACACATATTTCCGATCTCTTTTCCGTCGTTTGTCATTCAAAGATTTGCAGATGGTTAGTTCAGGAAAACGAGGAAACAGTTTTATCCTCTAACAAGCCGTCATTATTTGCTTCAATTTTCACCCATCTGTCAAATTGAGGAGCGCTTCTTCAACCGCGAAAAATGCCATCTATGTATGTTTAGTCTTAATGTTGTAGAGTCCCCCTTCAACCTTTAGAACATTATGAAAACTGAAACTGTACATGGGTTAAACAGCTCGTGACAGAGGGTCAAAGCTTGACAGCACAAGGTAATTGAGGAAGATTAATTATTACTTAGTTTCCCGACTTTAGAAGGATAAATTTACACCGCGGTTTATGAAAAACATCGATAACCTGAATTCACTAAATAACACTATTCAAAAGTTGTTTATTCCGCTGCACTGTGATATTTGGTCTTTGGCAAGTGCTATCTTGGAGCAGACATTAACTTAATGGCTCGGATTGCAATTGGAAGGACGGTTTCTTTCCTTTTCTTCTTCGTTCATAGCTGCAGTGCTGGTGAGTATTAAAAGCAGTAGACATGAAAACCTCAGTTTCGCTCTCGTAAGACAAATAAAAGTTGAGAAGCTCATAAAGAGAACACGCATGCTTGCCCATGTTAATAAGTTGCAATTGGTGATTAAATATGCTTGCGTACGTCTAACGTCAGTTCAGGGTACCAAATATACGTTGTTATGACCAGGAGGAGACTGAACCGAATTGAATTGGTCTCAGTGTTTTGTGTGGCTTTGGCTTTCAGAAGAACATTTAGTCTTTTTGCCACAAACTGACATAAAAAGCAATTGGTATTACTAGTATGAGCACTCGTCATAAAGAGAAAACTGTAAAATAGTCATGAACTCATTGGCAATTCTTATGAGCAACTTTGACGTACTTTGTAACTATATAATATGCCTTCGTTATGAACTTTTAGAGAACTACTTTTCCTTTTAGAGCACTGTGCAAGGGTTGATAATACCATTTGTAAGAGGAAATGCCACATTGAACCGTTTGAGAGCGTTCTGCTGTTAAATACAACTAAGTACATCTAGTCGGTAACCTTTGGCACTATTCTTAATTCGAGTTCCCTGCATAACATGGTTTTAATGCATTATCAATCTGTCTCTTGTGTTCTAATATAAAGGTCTGTATTATCATTTGCTGTGCCTGTATTAGCTTGTTTTTAAATCTAGTCGGTTCTGATCGACGGTTTCCAACAATGGAAGCGTTTTCCTTGCTTGATAATTACAGGGATTAGAAAAGGATTTGTCACCTTGTTAGAACGTCTCTGAGCTCCATTCTCGTGTCAACTTTAAAGTGGTGCGTGAACTTTTGTATCTTGAAATTTCTTTAGTTGAGACGGAGAAGGAAATAGAGAAATCTGCACCTTCTAGTATTGAGTCAGATTCAGTTCTGAGCTTTGTCCTTTTATTTTAGTATTAGTAGTATTATTAAGATTATTGTGGAGTTCCAAAGTGCTATCTTCTCGGCATTCAGTTTGCATTTCAAAAGTTCATGCCAGAATTCAAACTTTAAATTGGTGCTTTCATAGTAAACCTTCGAGTATTGTTGAGTTGTTTTAATTTCCCCCTATTTCAGTGCCGATTTATTTGCTCGCCTTAAGGAGGCTCTTCATCTCTGCATCACAGAGATTGAGGGAAATTTAAGGGACGTCTGTTCATTTGAGATTTCCAAAAGATTAATGACCTGTTTGACTGCTCATTCGATGACTCAAAGCGAGACGTCAATACGGCAAAACCGGAACCCACCTAAATACCAACTGTCAAATACTATGATTAATGATTATTAATTACTGTCATCGGTTTCACATCAAAGAAGTTCCTTGTGAAAGCCGGCAGGTCCTTTGCACACGCGCATTACGGGTCACGGAATCGAACACCCAACTCGCCTCTTCGTTTCCGTCAAAGAAGAGAGTTACTATAGGTTTGACCCATGCAGTTCGACGCAAACGCCACTTCCAACTAAATATTTATGCTATTAAAACTAATTGGTAAGTTCATTTTCAATGTGGCAAATTTAAAGCATTATTTAGGAAATGAAACGAAAGATTCATGTATCGCAGAGGGGTTTTGTACGATGCTTATTTTTCGACATGCTTTAACAATCTATGAATCATTCAGGCAAATTTTTGTCATAAAGGCTGCTGAAAAAGCATTTGTTCATTCAAGAATTCTGTTTTCACTGTGCATATCTGCGCGTTGGCAGATTTCACATTATAATTTTTTGGACATTTTGTTTACGATTATAACTGTTACAGCAAGCACGATAAAAATCAGAATACATTAAAAATGCAAACATATACACAGAAGAAGAAATGAAGCGTACACCGTAACTAAATTAAAGTGTAAAAATATCTGGTCTGTAGCCAGGCATTTCTGTTAATGAAATGAGAAACTATCCGGTAAAAGTTGACCAGGCTAAAAAAGACGAATACCTTGGACGTTTCGGTTACTCCAGTAATCTTCTTCAGCAAAATTAAAGTCGTTAGAAGGTAGCTAAGAATTAGTCACTGTCACATTAAATTAACTGTCGCAGGCGACGTTGTCGAAAATAAAAAGAGAAATAGAGAAGAAAATGCAGAGCAATACACGAAATTTAATCATTTTTGCCATATCATTGAAATGTAGTTTAGATAGGAAAAGATGATTGAGGTTTTCGAAACAAATGTGGCTGTAAAGAGGTGTACGGAGAGTGAATCCAAAAGAGAAACTATAACAAATGATTTGGTCGGGAAGGAGGTACGTGAGATGGAATGCTGGAGGAAGTGAAAAAGAGAAAGCTCAGAAATGTGACAACTGGAAGAGACGAAGGTACAGCTTAGTTATGGAAACGGTAGAAGGAGAAGTATGCTCAAACGGAAATCAAGGAAGAAGGAGAACTGAATAGATAAATAACATAAAGTGGAGGCAGGATTTAAATTCAGCCAGGAATGCTGTTTTCGAAATGGAATACCAACTGTCTTCACAGGGCTAGGACCAACTTATTTTAGATTTTAATGTGTATTCAAGATTTTTGTAATTTACTGGGTCGTTATTGAGGGCCACAGAGTTCACAGATTTATCAGGTTTATCAGCCTTTATCCATTACCAGCTACCCTTGGTAGATAAACAATTGCTCAGTTTGGAAGTGGCTAAATTCTGCGCTTCATTTGACCAGTTGCAATCCTTTTTGGGACTAAAGTTGTCTTTCACGACACATTCACAGATGTTTTCTGTATGATTTTAAGCTTTGCTTATCGTGTGTTTGTGAAGAAATCAGAGAAGAACTTTTCATTTTAGTTGTGCTTCACCTCAATCGCAATGGTCCTGAAATTACTCTAAAAAAATTCCCTTCTTCTGCTAATCTCTTTACAAAGCCTTAAATTTTGTTGTTTTGCTCAGAACGGTAATTAAAAACGCACTAACAGAGCGGCTAAGATTTTCATTAACCTTTTCGTGTAAATTTTACAATGCCTCTTCAGGGCTTTAGATGCTTTTGGCAACGAAGAGCTACTGAAAAAAGTTGTGTGTGAACATGAAAACGTTAGTTGAACGTTTTCAAGTCTTGGTGTTGAAACTCATATAAAGATAAGTTGATTAACCCTTCTGTTCTATGTTCACTTGAATCCTGATAGAAATGATGACAAAAAAACAAGAGTTGAAAGCCATCATGGTGTTTTAACTGAAGATGAAATTTATTGATTACTTATTAAGAATAAAAAGTAACAACACTATCCGACGTTTCGGAGTCAGACTTGACCCCATTATCAAGGTTAAACTGTACTGGAAAAATTCGCAATTTAAATACAACGGGCGTTAGGTCAAAACAAAGACATGCATAGATGGAAATTAAACGATAGTTGACACTAAGATATTTACAATTTTTGCTAGAATACAAAAGGCGAAGGTCAAACAAAAACTTTAGCACGAATGGAATCTGACTGCTTATTTAGTGATGGTTGACGCTCACGTATCAAAAGCATCTCGTGAACGAGACAGTCAAATTTCGATTTGCATTTCTTTAGGATCGTAAAATGTGCTTTACGAACTGAACTGCTTTACGAACCTGAACTTAAAGCACATTTTACGATCCTAAAGAAATGCAAATCGAAATTTGACTGTCTCGTTCACGAGATGCTTTTGATACGTGAGCGTCAACCATCACTAAATAAGCAGTCAGATTCCATTCGTGCTAAAGTTTTTGTTTGACCTTCGCCTTTTGTATTCTAGCAAAAATTGTAAATATCTTAGTGTCAACTATCGTTTAATTTCCATCTATGCATGTCTTTGTTTTGACCTAACGCCCGTTGTATTTAAATTGCGAATTTTTCCAGTACAGTTTAACCTTGATAATGGGGTCAAGTCTGACTCCGAAACGTCGGATAGTGTTGTTACTTTTTATTCTTAATACGTTTTCTAAATCGATCCTTCTTAAAGTTATTGATTACTGCCCAGAAATCGTTATGAACGCTATGACAGTGTCCCCTGAGCTTGAACTTAACGTATTTTGCGGTGACCTGTCATCTTCGTTGTTATCATCGTCATTTTCAACAGAATCAGAGATCAAAACCAATAAAAGTTCTCAAAAAGAAAAGAGTATTTATAGTAGTACATTTATGACTCTCAAATAGGAAAAGGTAGGTTCTCTCTGAAAGCGCACTGGGCGCACTGGACAAACGACAATGCAAAAGAGCGAAGCTTGACAAGCTGAACGTCATGCCTCTTGATTAAGAGGACTCACGGTACTTACGTGTACTTCAATTGCTTTAATGCACCTTATCGTAAATTAAAATGTGTTTAAAAACAAACAAAAAGCAATGATCAAATACAGTATTTGGTCTGTAATGTGTCACAAGTAAATATAAACCCGAGCAAACGTCTTTGAAAGGGAAAATAAATGCATAAATGTATTATCCAGGTGCCAAAATGACCGCGTTTCAGTAAAGTGGTGAAAATAGGATTTGCGAAGATTCTGTTCGAAAAGGTGACAAGTGGGGTCAAAGAACGTTTTTCACCGAATAATCTTAACCGATAGAACGGTAAGTAATTCAAGAAAGTCAGCAAGGCCTTTCTTAAAATAGAAAAAAAAAATGTCAAGTATTTGCCAAAATGACCGCGTTTCAGCAAAGTGGTGAAAATAGGATTTGCGAAGATTCTGTTCGAAAAGGTGACAAGTGGGGTCAAAGAACGTTTTTCACCGAATAATCTTAACCGATAGAATGGTAAGTAATTCAAGAAAGACAGCAAGGCCTTTCTTAAAATAGAAAAAAACAATGTCAAGTATTTGTTCTGCAATGTCTGCAATGTGACAGGGCTCTTTATACAAAATAAATTAATGAAGAAATATAGTTTTTGCAATTAACTAAAGAAAAAATAGGTAATAACCATAAAGATTATTTAAATGTTGTATTAAATCCGCTGCTAAATTGTGAATACAAATAAAAATTTGATCTTGGGACAGAACTGTTTTACCTGCCTCTCAGGGGATTTTTTGACCTTGGGCATCAATGAGGCCAAGGGGTGTTTTTCCATATCTTTAGCTGTTTTAAAAACATTTAAATCCGATTTTTCTAAATGACATAACTGTCAATATTTCATAAAGTGTATTTACAAACAAAAATTGGAGGGTTGGAGTTTTATTGACTAAAACCCGAGCTCCTTGAACGTGTCGGCCGGAGTCGAGAGAGGCAAAACGGCTTTGTAGAAGAGAGACCAGGCTTCGTGTTTGCGGGCGATGGTGAAGGAAAGGGTGCTGCTTGTCGTAAAAAGATTGAAGATTCTATTCTTTTTTTTTAGCTTTTCAGTTCTTACTCGATAGGTGTGGTCCACAGGAAAGAAAGTAGCTGAAATAATGTACGTTTTATTTACTTCTAAGTTATAAGCAAACAGCCAAACTAAGGGTGCGTTCTATTGACCCTATTCCGGAAAAAGAATACGTGCAGTGATGATTTAAAACGATATATTTTGCGTTTTGAGGCAACAAGGATAATGAAGATATGTTTAAAATAGCATTTAAGCGGGTGTTTGACAATTTTAATGTGAATATTCGTAAAAACGAAGGATTTCTAACTTCTATTCCACTTTTTCCTATTTCGGAATACGGTCAATCGACCACACCCTAAATCTCTCTTTCAATCTTGGAACTGGAAGACACGCCAGGTGGTCAGGAGAGATGACTCCTGCACCCAACTCGTGTTGATCTAAAAATCTTCATCATTTGGGACTCTTAAACTGAACTGGCTTAAGTTACAGTTAAATATAGTCCGGAAACTAAAAAGGAGGATCTGAATTCTTTATAATCAACAAACCGCATCTGTTATCTCAATGCCAATGAATAATCTATCATTGAAATACATACGAAACACATGACCGAGGACAAATCATAAATCAGTTTTTGATCTGAATTCTTTAGAATGCGAAAACCACACCTGTCACCTCACAGACACTTAAGTAAATACGAAACTCTCAAATGACAGAACAAATCATAAATCAGTTTGATCTGACACTGAGTCGCACTACTAACGCCATGACAAACAAATCGCGGTGATTAACATTGCGAAGCAACGCATTTTTATAAAGTTGAAGTTTGGTATGCTTGATGTTTCGTTTACTTTTGAAAATGTTTGTTGTAGCATACAAAAGCTCTAGAATAGAGTTTATTCTTACG
>NC_090878.1:23600796-23608296 GCF_036669935.1 Montipora foliosa
TCAATATGCCGGGTCAGTTTCTGAAGAAACTATGGTGCTGGGTTGATAGAGATGGAAACACGGAAATTTGATTTTATCAACCGACGAAAGGTAGAAGTCATCTTCGCAATTAACTGGACAACGTAAGCAATTGTCTCTTATTAAGTCACCTGAAAAAATCAGGTGGCTCCAACGGGATTCGAACCCATGACCCTGTGAGATGCTGGTGCAATGCACTACAAACTGAGCTTTGAAGCCACTCAGTTGGGAGCAGGTCAATTTGTTGGGCTCATTTGTTCCTGTGAAAGGATTCGGTGAAATAGATGTATGTTATTTGCCAGCTGGGAGGACTGTATAGCGAAAAACTGTGACCCAGGTGTTGAAAATGCTGCCCGATGCCGCAGGCCGAGGGCAGCTTTTTGAAGACCGAGGTCACAGTTTTTCGCTATACGGACCGACTTTATTTTTTTCCTCTCTCTCTCCCTTACTCTCTGAAATCACTTTTTCAATTGTTGACTCGCACCGAGCTTGATAGCGAATGCAGCATTAAAGCAACTTACAAACTGAACTTTTCAAAAAGAAATATTTTTATTTGAATTCTATTTCCAAACCTCTTGTCTCATAAAAACTACATTCTGTATGTAAACGAGATTCGGTGTCAAAAAAGAATGGAAATTTAAGGTGACCAAGCATGCTCACGCAAGTAAGGATAGGATTCCGTCGGCCGTGAGCTGACCGGATGAAAAAATGTCGCCCGCTCCCGGAACCAATCCAATTGCAGGATTTGTTGAATTCCGCCCCCTCACGCACTGACAAAAAACATAAATGTTTTTATTTGTAGTGCGTGTTATAGACGAACGGTAGAAGTGATCTTCGCACTTAGAGCTGTTGCGTGTCGAAAGTAATTAGCAAATTACTTTGGTTTTGCATTACTTCACTCAGTGATTGGTTCAAAGTTTTCTCGCCATTTTTTTTTAACTAATCAGAACTGAAACCAAAACCAATCGTGGCTCGCGCGTGCACATTTTCCCGCGCTATTTGTCGGCTACGTGTAATTACTTCGAGTTTTGATTGGTTTACTGGGTTGTCTCCGTCCTTTTTGATTGGCCAAAGTAATTACTTTGGTTTTGGTTTTACGACACTCATTTGAAAACCGCTCTAACTTGACAATTTAAGCAATTGTCTTTCTTAAAGACGCCTGAGAATTATATACATTCATTTATTTCATTCATAGAGTCCATCACCGGAACAAATGAGCCCAACAAATTGACCTGCTCCCAACTGAGTGGCTTCAAAGCTCAGTTTGTAGTGCATTGCACCAGCATCGCAGAGGGTCATGGGTTCGAATCCCGTTGAGACCACCCGAGGAATTTTTTGGTGCCTACCAATATTTGTAAAATGCTTTAAATTACAAAGCAATGTATGGCGTACTTTTCGAAAGTGAAGTTTAAGTATCTCTGAAAAATGCGTGGTTACCCCCAATTTTTTCTTTTGAGTTTTTTTCTCCGGGTACCCCGGTTTTCCCTTCTCCTCAAAAACCAACTCTGCCAAATTCCAATTCGATCCGGAATGCACAGACACATGTTGAACGAACTCCTGAGCTCTCTTAAGATATTCCGTGGGTAAACAATTTCCATTTCCATTTCCGAGAGCACTTGCTAAGTTTACCTTTCGCCGTATGGTTTTAAGCCGCGCTAAAATATCCCTTTTTTAATAGGCACCACCCATGGGAAACCCGAGTATATCGAGATACGCAGAACGTACGCGCAATAACAATTATAGTAGGCACCTTCCTTAAGAGGTAATTGCATTCAGAGAAGCGCGAGGACACTTCTACCTTTCTTTTATAACCCGCAATTCAAATATATACATTTATTTCATTTATCAAACGAGTTGATAAAGGTAAATTAACCACCATAAGAAAAATGACTTTGAAGTGTTAACCCTTCGTAAGAGGGAAGGGATACCGAACCGTTCATGTTTTATTATCACAATCAGTTAAGCTGCCAAGTGCACAATTACGGTACTAGAACAGCTAACAATTATCGGCCACATTTTTGTCGCACTAACATCCAGGTCCAATAATCAAGGTCCAATAATCTGGAACTCTCTTCCTTCTTCCTGGATCAATTATTAATTCATCTAGCTATCTGAACTTTAAGAAAAATATGCTAGGGTTTCTTTTTAAAAAAGCTGAGTTAGTTATGCCGCATAAGCATTGCGTAAGATTATTTAGATTAATCATAAGCATATGAGGAGGCCCCTCTTATAAGCCCGGTGGTTTCTTGGGGTCTCCTCGCCACAATTATTGTAATATCCATCCTTTTTTTTTATATTAATGACTTTACTCTTATTATTGATTGTCTTTGTAATATTATTGTGTGGCAAATAACCATTCATTCATTCATTCATTCAACGCCCTGACTAAGGGCTAGCAGTTCACAAATCCTTCTTATTGTGGTTAATATACCTTTTATCACTTCGTTTGATAAAGCCAAAAGTTTACGTTCAATATCGTACATTGTCCAAATTATTTCAACTCTTGTAAGACAAAACATGTTTGCACAGAAACCAGGAACTCATGACTGGGAGTGGACAAATGAGACACACCCCTCCCCACCCTGAGAGATCGTTCTCTCAGATCTGGGGAGGTTTTTACAGTTACATTTCGGCGAGGGGTGGGCGTCAATATAATTCCGTCGAATACAAAACTTGTCCGAAGTACTACTGGTACTCATTTTACCTACTTAAAGTGGATGGAAAGTTGTGTGAACTTTGCCGCGCACTTGCTGGGATTCAACTTCGGAGCGCTGAGATGCCCTTTTGCGGGCACACCGTGCGGGAACAGATATTTTCATTGGTTAATTTAAACGCTCGTGCCCATTTGTTCATTTAAACTTTTGAAATTGCTGACGAATTGTTTCTCTGTTTTTTTTTTCGGTAAAGGGGAAATCGAGGAATTAATTTTGAAACAGTTTTCTTGGGATTATCTGCGAAACAACCGAATTGAGTTTAACGCAAAGCACTGTTGCCCAATGAATCATACAGCATTAGACCATTCACGCACAATTCCATGCGAGTTTAAAGCGTGGCTAATGGACTATTTCGCAAATAGTAATTTTCCTAGTGAATACTCGGTCGTTCCAGTCTTTGATGAGGTACGAACGGACAAATGGTTATTTCAAATTAATAAACCGCTTCACTGGCCTCTAGCCCCCACAAAGGACTGGAACGCCCATCTTTCATAAGAAACTAACTACTGGAAAAATAGTCTGTTGGCAACCCTTTATGTTAAAATGTTCTCTTAAGTTCGCTTACGTCCAGAAAGTACTTAGCTAGACGCAGGCACAATTTTGATATCCAACACGAAGTGTCCCTGTAAGTGTACTGTAAGCATTTTGCTATCTAATACTTTTACAACAATATTCAACATGTATTCAAAAATCTAAGTCTTGAAAAGGGGCAACCACCACGCAAAACAAGGTGTTAAGGTTATCGTTACTTTAAGGGGTAAATCCTGCAGTTTATCTTTACTTAAGAATTTTAGGGTACACTCTGTGACGTCAATTGTCTGCATTACTTTAAACAAGTGATGTTGAAGTTATGGGAGAAGAGACCGAGGACATTTGGTGACCCCATAGACATCGACTTACATCTAAATATCTGTTAAAGTTAGTAGAAAATGAGTCCACAAGGATCGGATGAGCAATGTTTAGTGATTTACAATAACACTGGAAAAATAACCTCTTTGTCTTTTTCTTGCCAGGTTGATCTTGCAGAAGTTAAAAATGTATCTGGAGTTGCGACTCAGGGATCTGTCATGGGGACCTGGGTGACAAAATACATGCTTAATTACAGCTCAGACGGATATCAATGGGAAACTTACAGCAATCACAGTGACAGCGGACCACAGGTAGGAACTCATGCGCAAATGACATCTACAATTTGGTGCCTTCAGTGAGGAAAACGTGGGATCCACGTTTGATTTAACGAAAAAAATGCTTCAAATTGAAGGAACACGAATTAAGTTGATAGAGCGATTAAAACTGTTTTCCGGCCAATTTGGAACCACCTACAATCTTTGACAAACTCTCGGGAAAAATTCCAGCTGATACTTCATAGACCAATTCGGCTAACTCAATGTTGTACCCAATTGAAATCCTTTGGGAATAAAACGTTTTGTTCCAAGTAGTACCATATCATTTAAATGTGAATGCTACTTTATCATGCAAATGCAATACACAAAGCATCTTAACCCCTGGAGATTTGAATTGGGTACAACATTGAGTTAGCTGAATTGGTCTATTTGGCATTTATCACGCAGACAAATTAGGGAATGATCATTTTATGGTGGTGTCACATTATCCCAATGAGTTTTGTCCAAGATTGTAGGTTGTTATACTCAAGTTTTTGCTGCACTTTTGTTCCATTACCCTCTTTGAAATTATCTCTACAACTGTTCGCCTTTTTATTCGCTTTTCTCTCAAAAGATTCTTCAAGGGAACAAAGACGGGTTAACCGTCCATAAGAACATGTTTCCTCAGACTATCACCGCACGTTACATTCGGTTCAACCCGAGAGGCTGGGTACCACTTGGACATATTTGCATGAGAGTCGAGATTTACTTGTGCCGAACTTATCAAGGTTAGTTGCAATAAATTAAATGCACGAACAAACGATGAATGAATGAATGGTGAATGATTGATTGATGCATGGATGGATTGACTGATTGATTGATTGATTGATTGATTGATTAAATGAATGAAGGCATGAATGATTGATTGAATCATTGAATGATTGAGGATCGAATGATTTAGTGATTGAATGATTAAATGAGTGAATGATTGAGTGAATGAATCATTGAGTGATTGAATGATTGAATCATTTAATGATTAAATTATTGAATGAGTGAATGAGTGAATGAGTGAATGAGTGAATGAGTGAGTGATTGAATGATTGATTGATTGAGTGATGGAATGATTGAGTGATGGAATGATATCGATTGAGTGATGAAATCATTGAGTGATTAAATGATTGAATCATTTAATGATTAAATTATTGAATGAGTGAATGAGTGAGTGATTGAATGATTGAGTGATTGAGTGATAGAATGATTGAGTAATGGAATCATTGAGTGATTAAATGATTGAATGATTGAACGATTTCTTGATTGAATCATTTATTTATTTATTGAATGAATAATTGAATGATTAAATGATTGAATGATTGAATGATTGAATGATGGAGTGATTGAATTATTGAATGATGGAGTGATTGAATGATTGAATGATTGAATGATTAAATGATTGAATGATGGAATGATTGAATGATGGAGTAATTGAATGATTGAATGATGGAGTGAATGAATGATTGAATGATTGAATGATGGAATGATTGAGTGATGAAATCATTAAGTGATTAAATGATTGAATCATTAAATAATTGAATGAGTGAATGGTTGAGTGATTGAGTGATGGAATGATTGAGTGATGGAATGATTGAGTGATTAAATGATTGAATAATTTATTTATTTTTTTATTAAAAGGTTAAATGATTAAATGATTGAATGATGGAGTGATTGAATGATTGAATCATTTAAATTATTGAATGAGTGAATGAGTGAGTGATTGAATGATTGAGTGATTGAGTGATGGAATCATTGAGCGATTAAATGATTGAATGATTGAATAATTTTATGATTGAATCATTTATTTATTTATTGAATGATTGAATGATCAAATGATTGAATGATTTAATGATTTAATGATTTAATGATTGAATGATTGAATGATGGAGTGATTGAATGATTGAATGATGGAGTGATTGAATGATTGAATGATGGAGTGATTGAATGATTGAATGATGGAATGATTGAATGATTGAATGATGGAGTGATTGAATGATTGAATGCTTAACTGATTGAATGATTGCATGATTGAATGAATGAATGATTAAATGATGGAATGATTGAATGATGGAGTGAATGAATTATTGAATGATTGAATGATTGGATGATTGAATGATTAAGTAATTGAGTGATTGGCAAATTCCCATTCTAGCACCCCCCCCCCCCCCCCTCCACCCTCTCTCTCAGAGCCTGGTTCCAGCCCGTTGTACTGGTCTCTCAGTTCCTCCAATTTTAACATGCCCCTAATTCGATGCACGCTGATTTCAATAAGCGTCTCGAAGTGTCCCCTTGTTTTTCTCCCCATCTTCAACTTTCACTCGTGTCTCAGAATATACGCGATTAACGTTGCAGTGTCCCCTAAATCCGTTCTCCTCAAGTAACGATAAGCAGCCGCATTTATCCCAGGCTAAAATAACGCTAAACTTTACTCTTACCTTATTGTTGGCACTAGGGTCTAACAAACAGGTAACAGGTCAAGGGCTAGTGTACATGTCACTGTGCTACAGACAAATAAACAACACCAAAAGTGTCTCCTAGCCCTAATCACTCAACAAAAATGTTGTTTCAGGTCATCAGTGGAGCAGACTTCTAGTCCTGGTCTGCGGAATGTGACCTGTGTTTTAGACCTCCCTTGAGCCTTATTGACTGCAATGACGTACTTTTCTGTTCCACAGGATGCCCAAGACTGGTCCAGGCTCCAAGAACAACAACTATGCCAACGTCACGCAATGTTTTCAGTGACGAAAGAAACAATCAAGCAACTTCTAAAACAAACGAGCAAATACGAACCGACAGCGAGACTCCACACATAGACTTTGAGTGGGAGGCTTATTCAGGAGGATTAAGAAACACTGCCGGTGTCATCCCGTGGATATCATTATTAATTAAGCTGGTTTCTCTCTACATGATGACGTAATAGGAATGACGTTTTGAATAACAAGGACAAAGTAAGAAAATCGAATGACGATGGATATGCAAAGACCTTTAAAATGTTACTGGGAAGCGAATTTATGCAGATCAATACACCTCCAAGAAGTTTGCCTCATTTTGTTCTCACCGCCTCTAATCATCTAAACTAAATTGAACAACATTATGCCTACATTGGCCTAACATTGGATTGCGTTTATAAACCCATATTGGACTTCACTATCATTGGACTCCATCCAACTAAGAGCTTAAATTAGAAAGACTAGATAACCTTGGGAGCACCTCTAAAATATGCTTAACGTTTACGTTGCTAATTATGGTCGTATTCATCTTGGAAAGAGCTAAACTATTGTGGTTGCATTAATAAACTTAAAGGCCGTGAAGACGAATAATTGAGACGCAAAATTCCTCTCAGAAGAAAACTTCTGCTGATGCCTCTAACGCAACAAAATATCTCTAGCTCGAACCAATGATCTTTTTTCAACTTAATCACCTCGGACAATGTCTAATGCATGAAGACTTATATTTTGAGTGAAAATAGGTGAATTTGAATTTACTATCCGTGACTTGTTTTGGAACTGCGGATAAAGTTCTTTTATGATGACTTGCGGCTTATTGGCCGGCAAAGTCTTCCGTATGAAGGAGAAAAACTTAAGAGTCGTCTTTTGTGAAATACGCAACTACAT
>NC_090878.1:23615796-23748296 GCF_036669935.1 Montipora foliosa
AGCTGAAAGTCGAGTGATGAGAAAATTATAGGGATCAAAACTGACCTTACCCAAAAATTCTAGGTGACCTTTTTAGGGTAGAAATCCGTTAAAAATGGACAATTATACCATTTTTTAGATGTTCGAAAATCCTAGGGCAGGCAGGCAAGCAAGAAATTTTACAACAAATGTTTCGAGAATTCTAGATCTCAAATCGTCTTCCGAATAGATATTTTCCCTAAAATTAACGTTGGGTGCCCCTGCGCTCATGGTTCCTTATTCCCTACGGCGAAAAACATAAACAACAATAAAGAGTTGAACCTTCGTCAACTCGTCATTTCTAAGATAATCTCCCATTAGCATTTTTTTTCTTTTCTTTCTTTTTTTTTTGCTTGGATTCATTTAATAATGACGTTTTGTTTTATCCTGTCACAGAACAAAACGCAGTACTGGCCAAGTAAACTTCTGACGTCAAAATCAAACAAGATGGAACATTCAAGATGCCCGTAGAGACAAGCAAAGGTTAGAGTAGTTTGTAAGTTAGACAGTAAAATAATAAAAGAACTATTAAGTAAAGAGAACTGCAGAGATCAAGCAAGACAGCAAGATGATGATGATAAAGCAGAAGCAAGCAAAGGTAATTAAAGACAAGAAGGGAACTATCTGGTACCGTATTAGCCCATGGTGAGGCCACGCTTTGTGACATAAAAACAACCGCGGCAATGAGCAATAACATTCGCATTCATAGATACTTAATTGACCTCTCCCTAACGTGGCTTTCCAGAGCCAAAATGCAATGAAAAGAAACAATAAGAACAATTGTTAAGACCCCCAACTGGCCGGAGGCAAACCGGTTGGCTATTTACAAGTGCAGCCGACAAGTTGAACCAGGGACTACCAGGAACAAATTCAAAGAGTGGTCATGATGGATAGTGAACCATAACGCATTTAGGCAGAGGCTTTCACATTTCCAAGGTTTAATGATACACTCACTAATTATAACGAAACAACAGCCAAGGACACTGGAATTTGTTTGAGATATTATTACTGACCTGACTAGCGGAGTATAATATAACCTCATTCAGTAAGGGGTATTTGAATATGGAGCTCAGTTACTGTACAATTGGAAATCACCATATGTCTACTACATTTTTGTAAATTTACGCTGCGTTAGCATAAGAGAGGGTGACGTCAAATTGTGATTGGCAATCGATGGAAGACCGATAAATTTCCGTCTCATCAGGAGAAGATGATGTATCCGGTGGAGCTGTGTCGAATTATCGTCGGAAATCGATTTCTTATCGTGGCATTTAATAACAAAATCGTCAAGTGTTGTAGGGGTGATTGAAACAGGGGCGTTTACAATTTTAATTGGCAGTCATGGAAGGACCAGTAAATTTCTTTCTTCTACGCTGGAGGGTAGTATTGGGAGGGTACTATCAAATTATGATTGGAAATTACTAGTGAACCATTACGTATCAAGGGTTTGAAGACATTGTTAGCAACAGAAGGGGATTAGTGTCGGGGTATCAAGGAGATGGTAGCATTAAATTGTGATAGGAATAATTAGCAAGTCACCATTAGCGGTCCATTGATTTCAGTGCTGCCAAAGGTATTGCAGCATTAACGGAATAATCACTGGTTGAAATTAAATTTGAGTTATGGTATAACGAGCGGAATGGCATTAAAAATGATCGGCAAATTTCTGTAATATAAAAGGTTGGGCTGAGGACAAACCGAATTTGATGGGGGGGGGGGGGGACGAAATGTCACCTGTGTTAATGGAGTGCATCTTAAAAGTTGATTGAAAGTGACATTGACAAAATAGAGATGCGACGAAAAACTGCCTTACAAATGTAACTTTAATGAAAGTTTTCGCGTTTTAAGATTCTTTCAACTGAAATAGAGATTCGGGGGCACTGAACGAAAAAAAACGTTGTTGGTCGCAACAAAATTAAAAAATATTAAGTTACTCGTTTCTTAGGACGAGAAAAAAAGAGATGGAAATAAGAACGTTTTTCAAGTACATTGTCAGGTGGTTTTGGATATTGAGTCTTTCCACGAGGATGCGGTGCGCACGTGCTTAAGACGCGGCCGAGACGCAGTTATTAAAGGCGCTAACATCATGGCTAATACTGTACTTAATGGTAGTGCCTCTTATAGTTTTAAAGATATATTGATCAGTGCAACCTTTGATATAACGAACTTGAGTCTTTGTAGTTTCCGTTATGTAAAACGAAGACAAGCACAAGAAATTGCATTGAGGGTTCAAACATTTTTTATCTTCGTAAAACAATGATGACGATGACGATGACAGTAAATTGTGACGTAAAAGATAATGTAAACGGCAATGGTGTCTTCATACTTGACAATGTTGATAGCCTGAATAACGATGACGATGACGATGACGATTACGATGACGATGACGATGACAATGATGTCAACAATGATGATGACGATGCTGATAATAAAAACGATAAGGATGAAAATGATGATCTGGATGATATAGCTAATGATGGACAAGATGAAAATGACCATGTTGCCAACAGTGATGATGACGATATTGATGACGCTGATGACTATGACAATGACGATGATGATGACGATGACGATTATGCTTTTGATAACGAGACAATGATGATGAAGATAATGATGATTATGACGATAACAATGACGATATTGCCAATAGCAATGATGACGTTGACGATATCGATATCGATGATGATGTTGGTGGTGATGATGTGATGATGATGATAACGATGATGATGACGATATCGATGACGATGACGATGATGACGATAATGACAATGACAATGACGATGATGACGTGAACGATGATGATGATGGTGGTGGTGATATGATGATGACGATGACGACGATGACGATGACAATTATGACGAGAACGATCACGATGATGATGATGATCAGACTCCTGCTGCTGATGATGATGATGAAGATGGCGTTAATCTCGACAGTGACAGGGATGACGATGATGATGACAACAGCGATGTTGACAATGCCGACAGAAATGGCGACCTTAGTGATGATGACGATGATGAATGATACTGCGCTGATCAATGTCTGTTTAAGAAATTTGCAAATAGTTCTTGTTTATGAAATTTTGAAATCTCGGCAGCGTTTAGGTACTGCTTTCAGGGCAAGAACAAGTAGTCTCCAGCTTGTTTGTTATATCTTGGTTGCACTGTCGGTATAAATAGTAAGGACCTATCAGCACTGGAGGGTGATTTGCCTCACAAAACAAGCGAAATTAAAATGATAATCTTGTGCTTTGATGTTATTATGACGCTGTTGCTATGGTCACTGCGTAAAGATGCTGCAAGTGCTTTAAATTATGCCAAACATGGAATTAAGTTTAAAAAACTAGATATTCACCTGCATTTGAGTCCGATGATACCTTGAGCTTGGCTTAGGATTTTTTTTTTCATACACCAAGCATTTTTCTGAGAACGAATGTACATACTCATTTGGGACTTAAGAGGGCTGACCCTTAGACTGACTGACTGACTGACTGACTGACTGACTGGCTGATTCAATCCTTGACTCATTCAATGAATCAGATGATTTACTAATTCAATCATTCACTCATTGACTCATTCATGCTCACTCACTAGCTCAATCACTCATTCACTCACTGACTCATTCAATGATTCACTCATTTAAATATACTCATTCAATCCTTGACTCATAATTTTGATGAATTAATCATTCATATGCAGTCATTCACTCTCTAACTCAATCACTCACTCATCCAACCTTCACTCATTCAATCATTCACTCATTAAATCACTGACTCACTTAATGACTTGTTCAATGATTCACTCACATTTACTGTTTACTGTTTACTCACTCACTCATTCACTCATTCACTCATTCATTCATTTATTCATTTATTCATTTATTCATTCATTCATTCATCCATTCATTTATTCATTTACTCATTTATTCATTCACTTACTCATTCCCTTATTCAGTGACTGTCATAATCACTCATTGAGCCATTGAACCATTGAACCATTGAACCATTAAATCCTTGACTCATTCAATGATTCACTAGCTCTTTCACTCATTCACCATTCACTCAGTTTTCACTCATTCACTTAATCGCTCACTCACTCAGTCACCCAATCAGTCAGTCATCAGTCATAGACTCATTCAATTCTTGACTCATTCAATATTGATTCACTTATTGGCATTTATTCTATGATTCACTCATTCACTCATTCACTCATTCACTCATTCACCATTTGCCTGCCACTCAGCCACTCAGCTACTGACTCATTCAATCCTTGACTCATTCAATCCTTGACTCATTCAATCCTTGACTCATTCAATGATTCATTCGTTCATTCGTTCGTTTACTTCTTGACTGATTCACTCATTCGCTCCATGGCTCTTTCGCTCCATGGCTCTTTCGCTCCATGGCTCCTTGACTCCTTGGCTCTTTCACTCTTTCACTCGTTTACTTCTTGACTGATTCACTCATTCGCTCCATGGCTCATTCGCTCCATGGCTCTTTCGCTCCATGGCTCTTTCGCTCCATGGCTCTTTCGCTCCATGGCTCTTTCGCTCCATGGCTCTTTCGCTCCATGGCTCCTTGACTCCTTGGCTCTTTCACTCTTTCACTCTTTCACTCTTTCACTCTTTCACTCTTTCACTCTTTCACTCCTCGATTCATTGATTCGTTGATTCACACATTCACCCACCCATCCATTCCCCAATGGACACGCACGTTCACCCATGGACACGCGCCATTCACCCATTCACTTCAAAATGCCGCTAAGAGGAAAAGCATCTGCTATTTGTTTCCAAATTGAAAAGACGATACATGTAAATCTATTACGCTTTTATTGTGAAACTCACAAATCGGGGTCATACATATCCCAGACAGCTCCAGGTGCTGAGTCCACGCTATGGGGTCAGCTTTTAACAGATAGGAAAGTTTGTGCTTATTGTTGTTGTTTTCCATACCGTATCTTTTTATGTTTCATGGCATAATTTATTGCAACTGGAGAATGTTTACCATTGCGTCATGCTGGCAACTTAATGGTAGCTTTGTTTATTTTTGTGCGCGAATTCATGGTATAAATGCTTTTCCATCTGCTCATGCAAGAATTGGTCGTGGTAGTGCCTTTAAGATTGGAGGCAATGAAATGCTCTGTGAGGATGGGTCCTTTGAAAGTAAAGTAAAAGAGTGGTTTTCAATCTTTTTTTGTGAAGAGCAATTACGGTACGGGATTCATTCTCCTAAAAATCTCGCGCCAACTGCGCCACTGCGCCAACTTAGATGCATCTTAAATCGCACCCGCACCCGCACCCGCACCCGCACCCGCACATACTGAAAGGCACATCGAGCTCTCTGCTACCGTGATTGTTCAGGGTAATTACTCTGCTTTTAATTTTTCGAAACTCAGTATGAAAACTACCCTGTTAAAGTTCATCTAAACTCAAATATTTTTAGTCTACAATATTGATCTCCCCACTAAAAGCAAACACGTTTGACGATTCTTACCTCAAAATCACGCTTTTTATCTGCCGGGCAAGAAGCGCAAAGTTAGCAGCAATTTGGACCCACGACCGTGATGTGAGAGGCATGGGTCTACTCTCGATTTTACGTCACAAACTGCTTTGCAATGCAAAGCAAAGCAGATTGTGACGTAAAATCGAGAATAGACCCCTGCCTCTCACATCACGGTCGTGGGTCCAAATTACTGCTTGTTCTGCCAAGTTTACGTGGCTTGGACGGCACAGAAAAAGCGAGATTCTGGTTAACAATTTTAAGATATGTTTGCTTTGGATGGGGAAATCAACATTAGAAACAAAAAAGATTGGAGTCTAGGTGCACTTTAATGTTTAGCAACATGTAAATTATGCCATGATGGTATTTGAAGGCTTGTAAGCAATATGGGTCTAAGTTGACTATTCGTGCATCTTTACTCCAAAATTGTCCGTTGTTAAGATAAATTTTTGAACCCAAAGCAACCACGATGTACCATTTTCATCTCGAAATTTCGCTTTTTACGGGCCGTGCAAGTTACGTAAAACTCGCAATACTAGCGTCATTTGACTCACTACTGATACCTGATAGCCATGGCATTATTCTGAGTCTTACGACACAAACGGATTTGCATTTCTGCTTGCAAATAAATTATGTATTGCAAAACACTTTGTGACGTAAGTCGAGAAAGGGACCACGCTTCTCACAGCTCGGTGGTGAGCCTAATGTAGCCAGCTTTTCGTAACTAGTTCGGCAATCAAATTTGACAAATTTTAAGTTGAAAATGGCGAGACCTGTTTCCTTTGGTTCGAAGATTTAAAAATATTTTCTTTACTGAGCTAAATCTTTTCCACCTTCACCAAGCATGATTTTATTATTTTCCCTCGAAATTTCACTTTTTGTGTGCCAAAGTTACGCAAGTCAGCAAAAACAGCGTTTATTTTCTACCCACGACCGAGCTGAAAGAGGCATGGGACTAATCTGTATTCGACGCCACAAAAAGCGGGATGAAACGCACTTTGTGACGTCAAATACAGAATAGACCCATGCCTCTTGCAGCTCGGTCGTGTGTTAAAATTACGTAACTTTTTGGCAAACAAAGAGTGAGATTTCCAGGAATTCAAACTCTTATCTCAAAGCAAAATGAATTCTGGGGGAGTGTTAACCAAGGTGGACTTTGACCTTTTGTCTAAAATGACACTTAGAAAAGAAAAAAAAAAACGGCGTCCCAAATACGCATGCGCCGTATATTTTTTTAAAAAATAATTCTCAGAAGATCTCAAACAATAAAAGTTTCAACAAGATTGTATTCATTTGTGTTGTTTTATTAATTTCATAGAAGATAATTCTTAAGTACGAGCAGTGAAAAACAATAAGTTTCAACAAGTAGTTTCATAAGACAATTCTATTTACAATGAATATAACTTTTTTTAAAAAAATTGGCGCATGCGTATTTTGAGCGCCCGTATTTTTCTAAGTCTTTTGGCGGGAAAATTTGACTAAATTTGCACAGCGTTTCCCCTGACAACTATGCTTTCAAACAAGTTAAAAAGAGGTTACTATGAATATTTCTGTATCTACAAAAATGTTGAAATATCATGTTAAATTGAGAGTGAAAAATTAAGTTAAGTTGAAAAACTGAACGTCTTTCTCTCGCAATAAACTTTCCCTACCTCAAATATGTTGTTCACTTTTGTTTTGTTTTCATTCATTAGCCACTGCTGATATAGTGAAATCAGTACTCGTTTATACACTCTCAAGTGAAGTTTGTAAACGAGTACTGATTTCACTATATCAGCAATGGCTAATGAATGGACACAAAACAAAAGTTAGGGAAACTTTATTGCGAGAGAAAGACGTTCAGTTTTTAAACTTTATTACTATATAATAGTTATGCACTTCAAAATCGCGTTGTGACCTTGGGGCGCCAGTGAGTCCCTAAGTTATAAGGGAAAAGGTTTGTCTCTGACTTTTGATATTTTTCAACAGACGCTTCGGCTAATTCTTAAGCCTTCACCAGTAATCTGAAAGCGAAGTTCGTTGTCATACGCTATTTAAATTAATGTAGCGCGAAGGTTGTGCGCGTGACCTTACAATTCATGCTCGCGTGATGTCTTTGTAGGCTTCTGGAACGCTCAAATACTTCCAGAAGCCTACAACGGCATCGCACGAGCATGGATTGTATGGTCACGCGCGCATCCTTCGCGATTCATTAATTCAAATAGCGTATGACAACGAACTTCGCTTTCAGGTCACTGATGAAGGCTTAAATCATTAGCCGAAATGTCTGTGGAAAAATATCAAGTGTCAGAGGCAAACCTTTTTCCACAAAACGTTTGACATCTCCTGACTACTTTCTCCGTTTTAAAATGGCTTAGTCCCTATCAGCGACAGAAAAGTTTCTATTTGTAATCCACGTTTTGCGGAAAAATAAACAATTGACCAAATCGCCTAACTCAATGTTGGACCCAATTCAAACCCTTCGGGAATAAAATGTTTTGATCCAGGTATTTTCATATCATTTAAACGTGTAAATTATAATGTAAATACAATTAGCCAGTATCAAATACAATAATACTCTTTTTTTGTCCCTCCAAACTCTTGCATAAGCATTGTTTTCATTTTCTCTTGGGACTTACAATGGTCCCAAGAGAAACTTGAAACGATGCTTATGAAAAAGTTTGGGATGGACAAACAAAGAGTATTATGGTATTTTTGATACTGGCTTATATGCAAAGAATATTAACCCCGGGAGATTTTTGAATTGGGTACAACATTGAGTTAGCCTACTTGGTTCAAAAAATATGCAATTTTCTGACGCTAATGGGGACAAACCTAATACCAGATGCTTACTCTTGGGTATTGGGCTGTTGCAGTTTGATCCTTCTCCCTTTTTTGACCTCGCCATTGAAAACTAGTCTTACAAAAGGATTTTTATGCATGGGCAATACAAATTGAGACCGTTGGACGAAAAATATAGAAATTGTCATTAAAAAGAGTTTGCCTAGTAGGTATCATGTCTTTAGAAAAGCGTTCCTGTAGCCTGTAAATTCTCTAGTTAACATCTCTTGGTGTTCTGAAAGTATTTTCATGGGTTCGCATTTGGAGGTGTACTAGGTGCTAAACAAAATCTAAACAGGGGTAGGCCTGTCCCGTTGCGCTCAAAAAGCCACAAAATAGTGCTTAATGGGTGTATCGAAGGATGTCATTCTAGACTTAGTTGAATGGTTTTGGAAAAATTCCCTGGGAGATTTCCATCAGTATGCCTATTTTTCTTTTTACTAAAGAAATGCCCTTCCGTTGTTTTTAGATGTTCAGAAGTAAAAACCATGTTTTTCAACAAAAATACTTTGTAATATATGCGTTGAAGACTGACATGTTTTGACGACACCAAACGTAACAAGGACCCGAGGTCATCTCAATCCACGAATCTTTTTGCGTATTCAAGAATTCAATTTTACCATCATAAACGAATCTCGTTTTGCTGAAAACTAAACTGTTCTTCAAGACAAAATGCAACTATGAACTAGCCTAGAATACAAATGAAAGAGCTCAAATGTTTGCCACTGTGTAGAAAAGTGCTCCAGACAGCTCAAAATGAAAAATAGTTCGATCTCCAAAAACGAAAAAAGCGCAATCGCGATTTGTCGTGTGCACCCTTTGGGATTTTATTTCGTAGATAGTATTCCTCCAAACGAAAACTCCATTAAATACGTTTGAACACCAATAGATGCTGCAGGTACAGAAGGAAATTAAAGATCATAATACATAATAGAAGCCACTTTTAATGACAATTTCTTCGCAATTCTCTTAAATTATTTTAAATTCCCATTTCCGGACCACAGAAATCCATTAGTAGTATCCTAGCTTGTGCTCTCTAACCATTACTAAGGTCAAATTCTTTTGTGTTGCTTGAAATGGCGCTTGGAAGCTGGCAAAGGTCTAGTGCGCGAACAAACTATCCTAAACGTCGTAGCTTCAAAAAAGCGATATGCACGCAAAAGCCCCAAAAGAAAGTACTTTTCTCTAATCGAAAATCCTAAGTCGAATTCTTCAAACAAATCACCTGAGGCAAACCAAGCTGAATCAATTAATTGATGATGACTTAAAAAATTATAGTTGAAATTTCTCTCGTAAAATTGTATTAATTAAGCAGTTATCAACTGAGGTGACATTTTAACTCGCTTTGTTGGTTAGTTTTATCAGGACCTTAAATTGAAAACTTTACTGTGGAATAGAAATCTCGTATTTCCGTATTTATGTCTTAAAATCGTGAACAGAGGCTATAATAGGTCATCGTGGTGGTAAATAAGTAATAATATTGTCCTACAATGTAGTCACTTAGCTTGTATATCGCAACGTTTGGCCTGGTTACGCGTGGTAGGCGGTGATCGGCTGTGATTGGTGGACTTGACCCTCCAATATCTCTCTAGTGAGCTCCTCTAGTGTGATACATATATTAGCGTGTAACCAATCGACTTTGTCGTCTGAAGACAAGCTTTAAGCGGTCAAAACGTCGCGATTTACAACCTAAGGGACTACATCGAGAGACAGATCGCCCGTCATATGTTTTATTTAGTTATGTGTTAAAAGTTAGAGAAGAACAGTTGTCATATGCATTACCAATGAGCCAATGAGAGGCATGAGACCATTCCTTATTTGATATCACAAACCCTATGCTATACAAGCAATTAATGCACAAGATTGCATAGCAGTTTGTGGTGCCAAATGGGGAATTGACCCATTCTTCTCATTGTTCGGTCGTGAGATAACTTTCCCGCCTTTTTGTTAACGTTAAGTTACTTTTGCGGCAAGTTAAATGAAATCTTGAGGACAAAAGGTTAAAGTTTTCAGAACTTAGCCTGTGTGTGATTTACTTTTAATCTTTTTCATGAAAAATACTCGTACAAACTTTAATTTAAAGAGATTTACTTCTCGATGTTAACTCGGGGATACTCGGAAAAAGTCCGAGTGCTCCTTTACTGGAGTCGAAGTTACCACCTTCCGATTACTAGTTCGGACGCTCCACTTAAGCAAAAGGAGACTCGTGGAAGAGCGTCCGAACTAGTAATCGGAAGGTGGTAGGTTCGAGCACTCGGGTTTTTTTTCCGATTATCCCCGAGTAACCAACGATGAATAAATCTCCTCATTTCATTCACCGGGTTTAACATATAACCGTATCTTTCGGTACAAACTTTAAGAGGTCATTTCCGAGTTCATGTCTGCCTCCTCCTCCAAGCGAGTCTAAGTGGAAAGTATTTGTGGTGGTCATTAGTTCGTCTTTTCATGATATGAATGAAAACTAATTTTCATAACAAAAACTTCGCACTTAAGACTCGCTTTGAAGAGAGGCAGACATGAACTTGAATTGAACTGATGATAGCGTAATTCGTTCAAAGCATAACCGAGTGTCAGAATTCCTTAACCCACAAGTCTAAACGAAACAAATATTTGGCCATTTTTTTAATCCTACGATTTAACAAAGGTCGTCAGTAAGTATTTGATTACACTACTTCATTTGATCTAAACTCATCGAGATAAAATTAATGGGATTTTTTTATTTTCATAACTGTCAATTTGATCGTGGTGGTAAATAAAATAAATAATAAGATGTATGATCGTTTGTCACACGACGTAGTCATTTAGATTGTAGATCGCTTGCTAGTCTTTATCAGGCGACAAGATTGACAAGTTACTCGTTGCTATGAGTATCACGATGGTCGGCTGTGATTGGTTGGACTTGATCCTTATTTTTCTGTTAAGTAATTTGCCGGGAGGCCCAATTAGAAATTTTTCCCTCAGTGGTTAATTGACGTAAAAAAACAAAACTGTGGTGGTTTCAACCCATGTTGCTGTTTCTACGCTGGGGTCATCCTTTCTTGTTTTCGTAACCTTCTGTACAAAGGAGTAAAGATAATCGCTAGAATCAAGAACAAATGATAATGTTTCTTTTTCTAAGAGATGTCGCTGGTGCGGTGACGAGAAGTTTGGTCCAGCCATACAGACACCTAACAATACCGCGCTTTACTGATTGAGGGTGGTGTAATCATCATAAGAACTGATCAGTGTGAGTTGGTTTTCCGTAGACACTGGTGGTAACGAGTACGTCTGGTTCTCTTGAGACTGACGTGCCGAGGAGGGCGATCTTGAGATGTTGCAGGAAGTAGATTACTGTGATTCAGGATGATGAAGGTATCATCAACGTAACGTTTCCAGATCTTCGTCTTGTAGGTTGCGGATACCTACAAGCCGCGTAAGTACAAGTCGACCTTATCGCCTGAAGACCGGCAGAAAATGGTCGAAACGTCGCGATTTACAACATAAGTGATTACATCGTGGGACAAATGATCATATGTTTTATTATTAAAAATGAATCCCCTTTTTCAAGAATTGTCCCTCTCAAATAATGTCATATTAAGATAAAAGGCAGAAAAGAATAATTTGGCATTTGAATTAATTATTTAATTTTAATTTATTTAATTTTAAATATAGTTTAAAGGAGAAATTTTTTCCCATTACCGAGTTTTTATGTTGATACAAGTTGACTGAATTTTAATTGTTGCTTATGTGGCGCGCCTGGTATTTTTCGACCAAGGAGTGCATTTTCGGAATAATCAGGTTTAAAAGATACAATCCTTAGTACATCAGTATCCTTGCTTTCTTTAATTAACTTATTTTGTTGCACTATGCTTGGTTTGCTTTTGTGATCCGTGCAAATGTGACGTTTCTAAATTAATGGGTGGGAATTAAAACATCGATTTGCAAAAAACGTGACTGTAAACCAAACAAACTTCTTACTAAATCTAAGATGGTGTAACGAAGAAGTAGACATTCCAATTAAGGAGGCATTATTAATTAACGAGTTATTGCAATCGCAAGCAATAGTCCAGTTGCTAATTGAATGTTAATCATTGTGACTTCATTTTAAGGCGAAAAGCACTGAGCGTTTCATAACTGAACTTACTTAAAGATGAAAAGCAATCATGAGCTTTTACTTAAGGTTCTTTTTAATCTGCAACAAGGCTTTATATTATCATAAGATGAACAAAGCTCTTCATATTTCCAAAATTCTTCAATTTTCATATAGAGGTTAAAAGGAGAACTTCTATGAAGTCCGGCCTTTGCTGGTCGAAAGCAGCTTTTGCATTTTTTGAAAATACAAAGCCAGAGTTGTATTTCATCACCGGAAAAAAAGACATTTGATTCCTTCAATTCCATTATCGTTTCCAAATGTCTCGAGTTCCGCCATTTTCGTTTTAAATGTTAAAAAAGAAAATAATACTTCCTCGTAGATTCCATACATTTTAGGCCTTAATTAGCAGTAATTTACACAATTTAACTTGAATTCATTCTAACGTTGGAGATCTTTTCAAACATACAACTTTGTAGCCAAACGTTGCTTTTCTTATTAAACCATAAAGCCCTACTTAAAAAACAAAACAAAATCAATGTCTATACAAACGAAGACACCTGTCATATATTATCCATGAATACTTGGCTTAATACACCGTCAAAATTTCACACCTTCGCACCTGTCAAAAGTAATCTAAATAAAATAGATTTGAACGAAGAATCGTGGAAATAGACGTAACAGAGCACATTTCTCATATTTAAATGACGATGCACTAAATGTTAATATTTGCAGTTTCATCAGTAAAATTTTAAGTCTTATTTCTATCTGAGAATTCTTATTTTGAAGTCTTTGCTAAAAGAGAATCTCCACTCTTACTAAAGGAGAACTTTAAACTTTAGAGGAAATGATGTTTGAAATTAAATTTCTTACTGTATTTGATCAAAATTAAAAAATTAGAATCGTTTATTTTAATTTCAAAATCTCTTTGGGGGCCACTATCTTGAATAAGTGTGACGTGAAGCCGTTTTCCTATTGTAAGGCCTAAAAAAGCTTTTGTTTTATAACATGGAAACCGTAACACTTCAAAATTATTCAAGATGGCGGTGCTCGAAGAATTTGAAAAAAAAAAGCGATTCTACTATTCATTTCTTTCAGATACAGACCCTTTCTTTTAAAGAAATATAATCAAATTTTGTTGTAAATAGTATTTCCTATGCCTTAAAGTTATATTTTGTTAGAGTGGATTTTATTCTTTAAACAAAAAACAGTTTTCAGCTTTTAAATTAATATTATAATGATAAACTTGTTCAGTTTTTTTTTTTTGTATCCAAACGGTAATCTGTTTTGTCTTGCTCGTTGATGTTATCGAAACATTAAGGTATGGTTAAATCTCTTTTCGTGAATATAAGCAAACGTCTATATTGCTGTTTAAAATCATCAAATCCTACAAGGCTTCAAAACACTTTTCCACTTAACAAAAGGAAAAGATTTGATAATGAAAGAAATGGAAATAAGCGCTAAATTGTTGGAAGTACTGACTGATTTTTGTATAGAGAATATATTTTTGCCGTTGAGGAAGAAAACTGAATCATTACTCAATTTTCCTGAACGCCCCCATTTTGGATTTCATGACATGTTTCGCTTGCGTCCGAGGTTTCACCCAGAAGATTTTCTCTCCAAATAGACGGTCAAATGACAGAAAAAGAAGGGTGGCACTTTCCTTAAGAACGCAGAATCAGTTCTTTATTTTAAATGGCAATCCGGATCACTCTCTTGTAATCGAGGCTTAAAGTAGGCTTCAATATGGTTTAATGTTGCAAGATTTTAAAGGAAACCTTTACTCCTACAAGAAAATAACTTCAATTAAGGTAGATTAGTAATGCTTGCAATTAAATTTGTTTGAAAAATGTTCGAGAAAGTGTGTGTAAAAATTGAATTTCAGAATCGTTTATTTTCACTCTCAAATTTTTCGGGAGCGGCCATCTTGAATCATTAAGGCATGCTGTCGTCAACCTGTTTCTCGAAAGCGAAGCTTCTGTACAATGACAATAGGGAAACCTACACTAGGTCTGTGACGATTGCGCAGTGAAAATCGACAAAAAGTGCTTAAAAATCTTCAAATGGTGCTCAAATTTTCTGCGTAGTGCCCAAAATTTCCTAAAAAATATTTAAACATTTCCTTTGAGATTTTCATAAGCATGCTGATTTGTTACCACAGAAATGGCCTTCCGTTGTTTTTAAATGATCATAGAAGTAAAATACCAACGGTTTTCGAACAAAAAAAGGTACTTTAGTAATACACATTTTGAAGATGGTTTCTAATTTCTTTTCGTTATTCATCGCAATAAGGACTCAGGCCCATTTCTACAGTGAAAGTTTGTTTTTGTGTGTGTTTAGTTATTAAATTACACGATCTTGACTTTCTTAAATATGTTCTTGAACTCCGAAAGTTGCTCTAAAGTTTCCCAAAACACGAAAAACTGAAATGATTCAAATGCTGAGCAAAATGCAAAAAAGTACGCAAGAGAGCTCGAAATGTAAAATAGTGCTCGAAACAGACAGGGACTGGGACAGGCCTAACCTTGACACGTCACAACTATCCAAGATGGCGGCGCCAAGAAAATTTGAAAACAAAAATAAGCGATTCTGAAATTTATTTCTCCCGCATAAGAAAGCTTTCTTTTTAAAAATGTAAATGAGTTTGGCTTTAAACGTTAATTACTGTGCAAGTGCGTGTTGTCCTAAGTAGCGTGTGTATGCATATATGGAAAGAACTCAAGTGAGGCCATCGCTACTGTGTGCATGTGATGGATGAAGAACCTTCGCTGATCCACAGCATCAGGAACTTCTTATGCAAAACCCAAGGACAGAGAAAAATCTCAATCCCAATTGCAAGGACAGAGAAAAATCTCTCACCTATGAAAACAGGCCAGAGATTTTTCTCTGTGCTTGGGTGTTGCATAAGAAGTTCCTGATGCTGTGGATCAGCGAAGGTTCTTCATCCATCACATGTACACAGTAGCGATGGCCTCACTGGAGTTCTTTCCGTATATTAATTACTGTGATTTAAAGTTGTTTTTTGTTGAAATGGAGTTTCTTTTTTCACTTTTAATTGTAACTTAATTATTTTCCACGGTTTAAATAATATTTTTGGCTGTTGATGCTATTGTGTAAATAACAGTCATTTATGAATTGATTGTTAGCATAATAGCGCAACAAAAAGGCCCTGTTGTCTTCTTTGAACCCTCAAGAATTCGAGAATTTCTTAGACTGAAAAAGAAATTGCCGGAAAAGTGTCTTTAAAACTTTTCAATCAATCTTTTTTGTGAATATTATCTTAGAAAGGCGAATATTTAGTAATTATTGCCTTATTGCCCTTACCAGGACAATATCAAAGCTAAAGAATCAAATTTATTATTCGACTTAAGTAGCCTCAGTATCTTTTAGGAGAAGGAGTCCACTCTTTCAAACTCAGTTAAAAATTTCAGAAACTTTTCATGGTGACCTTTTAATTAGTCTCCAGGAACAAAAAGAATTGGCATCAATTTGTGAAGGGTACAAGAAACTTAAGTCAATAGAAAGATCGAGCTCTCGCGGCCATAGAAACGAACTGCGGTACCAAAAAGGATTAAGTCTTATTAAGGGTATTTTACGAGGTACCATAAAATTATTGAAGGATAAAGCGCGGTGCTATAAATTTATGAGAGATTCGGGTTATCTAATCTTAAAGCTGGTAGGCGACACCTGACGATTTTATCGTTTTACTGTAACTTGAGTTCGATTCGTTAAGCTACATTGACTCATTATAAACAAAACTACAGCAACTGAAAAAAATAACTATTTGAAAGGCTAAAAGTATTTCAAAAAGTTAAATTGTTTTTAGAAAAACCATACTTCGACACTACGTCATCTTCAGGGTACAAAAAACCGGAATTAAAAATTCCCGCCAAATTAATGGAAAGAAATTGTATTACTGCTGACTAAATGCATCTCTTTTGACTTTGACATCGATGTTAAAACAATCGAGACGCCTTTTTAAAAATTAATGCATGATACCCTCAGCGTTGTAATATATTATTAATATTATTATATTATAAATTGTTTTTTCCACAAAGTGAACAGTTTTCTGGAATTCCTACCTGAAGATGCTATTTTGATTCCTAATAATAATAATAATAATAATAATATTATTATTATTATTATTATTATTATTATTATTGTTATTATTAATGATAATCATCATCATCATCATCTAGGGAGCCCACTCACTGCTCAACTGATGAACAACTCTTAAGCAAATAGTTTCCCCCAGACCTAATACAACAAATAGTCGAGTGGTCAGCGCTGATTATTTATCTGGAGCACAGCAGTGACAAGTACACTTCCCTGTTACACATGACTTGTTTTAGACCCCCGCTGCGTTAGCATTCTTTTATCTGGCGCATTCTTTGCGCGTCTCAATATTCCTACAAGTGCAGAATTTTGAAGAGTTTTATGATCCAACAATGGAAACCTACTTTAAACAAATTCATTCTTACGTATAGAAACTGTTCGAATCGGGAGTTACTTGCATGATAGTTATAAAACTTGCAATTTGCGGAGGGTCCTTTCTTACCCCGAAGATCGCTTGAAATTCTAAAAACGGAGGTTTAAGAGCAGTTAAGAATAAAAATCATTGGTAGCAGGTCAGTTATAATGACGTTTCGACGACTCACTCATCATTTGTAAATTCGAGCAACTAGAGTCGGATCTCATTATATAACAAAATACTTGTGAAAAAGGTGTTGCATGCACTTTAAAAGAAATTTAATGTGCATGGAATGTACCGAGTGTCTGAATAGTGCTACACGTTTTTCACAAGCATTTTGTTATATAATGAGATCAGACTCTATATAGTTTCACGAATTTGAAAATGATGAGTGAACCATCGGAACGTCATTCTAACCTACTATGGCTGATTTCTATTCTTGACTTAAGATGTCTTAGTTTCGATAACGTTGGTTTTTATAAAAAAAAAATTTTCGAAATACTTTTAGCCTTGTAAATAGTTATTGAACTCGAAGAAAATATTATGGACAAAAATACTGTTGATTTGCCAACTTTATCATCATCAGCGTTATCATATCGCCTAGGTCCATAACTTAGCATACTTTACTAACTTAGTTTTAAATGCCTCCTCAACAATATCACTTTCTTCGTTACACCAAAGGGCTAAATTTCAGAATACCCCGCCACTTATTTGCATCTCCCACCAAAGACCTAATGATTAAATCTCGACGCTGAGCGATCAATGAGAGATTTCTGTGGCCGGAATGAGTAAAGGCAGTCAGTGTAAAGAACCTCGATACTGGCCAGGTCTTCTCTAAATCGTCTTTAAAAACTGTGTTTCAAGCTGAGTTTTCATAGAGAAAGGCCGTTTTTATACTAGAGACGCATAATTCGTCTGGGACGAACTTGGGCAAACATTTTTTCTGCGTCTGTTAAATACGTCTAGTATAAAGACGGCCACAAGACGCATTATGCGTCTGGACGAAGAATCTATTTTAGTGCGTCTTGGAAGACGCATTAAACTGGAAAGTTCGTCCAGACGCATTATGCGTCTAGTGCCCGTCTTTATACCAGACGAAATTAACAGACGCAGAAAAAATGTTTGCCCACGTTCGTCCAAGACGAATTATGCGTCTCATATAGTTCGTCCCGTCTTTACACTAGACGGATAACATGAGAGACGCATAATTCGTCTGGACGGATTATGCGTCTCTAGTATAAAAACGGCCAAAGTCTAAATGGTGGCTGAGGAAAAAGTCTAAATTATCCTAATTTTCATTACCCTTAAGGAAATTAGCGTAGACGTCAAAAACTACGGTAAAAAAAATCGACGATATTCCGCACACGTACAAGATTGAGGTCCTCAGAGGTGTCCAAAGTCATCAGATTCTCCTTCTCTCCTGATCCGTTTGTGGTGCGCAAGATTAATTAAACTGAAGTTTCTTACTTAAGACAGATAATCATCGTTGCTAAGCTTCTGATTACGTAGTAATCGGGACAAGGTAAACTAATCTAGATTCAAAACTGATTAGGCTAAATGAAATTTTCAGCCACCATTATTTAACTGATAGCAATATTTAAGTCCTTATCTTTGACGATCTCCTTCCAGCAGTTCTGCAGATTAAAATATTTCTTCTGGTCCTCTTTGTTCTTTCAGTGAAAATTCCCGTCAACTTTGATAGTATCCTGAAATATCAGTTAGAAGTACAATTGACCAGATGAAATACTCAGCGTTAGGACTAAATATAAGTGGGGTCATTCAATGGGTCGTTTCGTTAAGAATCTATCTGTTCGGGAGTCCTAGGAAAATTTGGGTATCTCTTACAAGTTAAATTAAGAAAAAGTGATAATTATGGTAGCCTTTCTGCTTTCGAAAGCTGAATATTTTTTCGACAAAAAGGTCAGCTAGCATTTTGGTACATCCAAAATCAATTTGAAACTTGTCCTTTTTTGGGGCTAACCCTAGAGTTTTATTTTATCACATATTCAGCGAAAGTCTTTGTAGCTTCTCAAAGTAAACGGGCGGTGGATTAAACCTACAACAGAGCGTCCACACCGCGTTATTTAGCCACAAACATTTAGCGCTAGGTACCTTTCTCAAAGGATAAGTCTCTCACGACAATTATTGCATTAATGTTCACAACACAAATAATTATAACTACCTTCAACGAATATGATGGCACGGTTTTCCTCATTGAAAGCCTTCACTCTTATGGTTTCCTGGGGAAAAAAAGCTCATTATTCCTTGCAGGTTACAAGACGCGAAGAAGCTTCCTGAAGATTAACTTTCTTACAGGACAAAATGGATTTACCAATTTAATTAAACAACTTGTGCTTCGAAAGTTAGCAAAATGACTCTCCAAAGTTGTCTTGAGTTAAATCCGTCAAATAAATCTATCAATTTGAGAACTTATTCCCTATACAGAAGACGTTATCATTTCAGAATTGTATCTGTAGTGAAGCAATTCAAACTGACAAAGGTGGAACGCACGTGTTTCCGTAAAGTAACGTTTATTTGCTTTCTTTGCCGAAAGATAAAACCAAAAAATTGTGGAATATTGTCAATACTTACCGGAATGGAGGAAAACGGCAAATAGAATTCTTGCATTCCTCTTGGCCAAACGGACGCCGGCTTAAAGTTTCTTGGCAAGTTCGTAACAACGTCCGACGGAACAGCACATCTTTCCACCATGACGGTCAGCGTAGAATGAGGAAAAAATTGCAATTTGTATTGAATATGCATTAGACGGACGTGAACCAATCAGTGATGAGTAGGTCATAGATTCTAATGAGAACTTTTGTTCACACCTTTCAAGCAATTTGTAGAGTAAGCGACAAGAAAAACACAAGAAGAAGCTATTTAGTACGGTTTCACCCAAGTAAATTAACTTTTCTTCATGTTTTCGAACGTTTGCTTTTAAAAAAAAAGTAAAAAAAAAGGTTCTCCAACGGAAAGGAAGACTTCGTAATCAATAACCCGCACACTAATCTATTGCGCTATGCTAGATGTGTGAATACCACGTTCGAATATTAATTGTCATAAACTTTCATCTAAATTGTGCAGCATGGTTTGGAGCTTCGATTGGAGCAAAAAAAAAGGTTAATTTGCACTTAAAGCCTAGCAATAAGCAATAATTATTGTTATTTTCCTTATTAAATTAAGAAAGAAATGATTTGGGAAAGAGATAATAAAAAAAATTAAGGAAAAAGGAATTGACGTATACCTCGAACTCAATACCTCGTTTATTTCATGAAGCAGTGTTCGTATGTACTTTACCATCGAAGCAGTTACGGGGTATCATGTAATTTTTTGAGGGTTTTATCGAAAGAGTGGAGTTCAACAGCCGTGAACAATAATTATGTAATATTAAATATTTTGAGCTTCCAAATGAAATACAGTTGCGTTTTCTCGTAAGTAAAAGGCATATTTGAAAACAAAGCTCAACTTCCCAATCCAACACCTTTAGCTTGTTGCCTCATTTTAAATGTCTCAACGACTTAATTGTACAGGAACCATTTTGGGAGGATTTGGAAATACATGGGTCCTTCAAGTTAACTTTTATAGAGCGTTGTAAGTCTAAACAATGAGAACGCCTTGCAGTAGCGGAACACTTGAAATCCTGGCCCCTTTTCCGTTACACATTGACCATTGGACATTGGACGTTCAAGATGATCTCCCTTCTAATAATGAGAAATGATGCCATTTTTAAAGTCATTTTGTGATATTCACTCTTTCTGGCCTTCGTCATCCCAACTCAAAACATCTATTTGTTCAAGTGGATGATTTTCTTCTGCAAGAAAAACGACACGTGATTTGCTCGTAGGTCACCCATCCAATATTGTATCCACGACTAACGGGGCTTAACTTCTGAACAAATATGAGTAGTAGCATTACGCCTGTATCATGACGACATCGGCATAACGTAATGTATTTTTTATTTACTTAAATATGATAAAATCATCATTATCTTTATCATTGTCGCTCGGATATACTCGGAAAACGTCCCATTCTTCAGAAGAGCGGTCGAAGCTTTGAAATTTCGGATACCACCCTGGATACTCTTAGCTTCTAATGAACTATAGGAGACTCATCGGAACTGGGCCACACATTACAATGCAATAAGGAAGGTGTTAATTAATTGAATGATCACCCAGGTATATGAATGCAAGGCTATTTTTTTTCGATGTCCACTAAGGGATACCCCGAGTGCTCCAAAGCAAGTAACTTGACTGCTAGCTCGGATAACCACCGAGTTATATGGGACACTTGTGGGAGCTGCGTCATGTGACACATGTCCTGCTGCACTGCTTGGACTGAAATTGTACATTTTCGCAAGTGTAACGAGGAAGATCATAAAATGTTCACCGTGATAAATGAATGAAAGAATATATTATTTTCGATGGTAACTCGGGGATATTGGGAGAAAAAAAACCGAACGCTGGTATGTAGGAGGTTTAACCTACGACCTTCCGATAACTGGTTCGGTCGCCCTGCCACTGAGCTGTGGGAGATTTGTGGGAGATAAGTTATTGAAATAAATACGTATCACAGTGGTCCTTCTATACTGATGGGACTGAAATTGTCGATAATGTTCATTAGTAAGGGCTTTTCATAAATCAAGCTACTTTTAGACGGAATCTTAAATAACATGTGGCTTGTACGAGTGATCATTCTTAATCCCCTGGGTAATAAATTTCTCATGCAAGACTTGTGATTAGCTGGAAAGGTGTGCTTTCGCGGGATAATTAATCTAAAAATAACTCGGTCTGTAAAAACACCGTTCAACAAATACAATGAAGTTGTGTTCTCCTAGTCATGGGCCCTGCTATTACTTATTCAGTTGTTCTACCACTCACAAAATTAGAGACTAATGGAGACTAGATCATTAATTAAGATCCTGAGACAAATGTCCCGTTTTCCTGCTTGAACTAAAATTGTCGAAATTTTTTGCATTTTTATTATGTTCCTCTGCAGCCACACCTGCTGACTCCGACTTCATCTGCAACCTCACACCTGCATCATAACACAGCATCAAGTTCATTTGAAAACGTTCACCTTCTTAAACCCCCACTTCCATTGGAACTTCGTGAGACGCACGCGTATTGTCTTTCATTCACATTGTATTGTCTTCGTTCTCTGTCCACTATTTTCTCAACCAATCCTGAGCAGTCTTGCAAATTCCGCTGATAAACCCAAAATGCAACCTGTTGCATTGGGTGTTGCATTACTGATTGGCTTTAAAAACCGCGCGTCTATTTCTCAGCCAATCAGAGACAACCGTCAGTTACTTGCACGACTTTTCCGAGTTTGCGCCGGCTTTGCTCCATAACTGGTTTTGATTGGCTGTTATCGGCCAAAATAATTACTTGGCCTCGGTCTGACATAACTCGATTGAAAACACATTATAAAATGGTTTCAATTTGACTGTTGAAAAAAATTTGCAATACGCCACAATTCAGTCCTAAACAAGAGGCATCATCTCGAGGCTCTGGGAAATAAACTCATACAAATCCTTATATTTATTCCCCAGAGGCTCGAGATCATGTCTTTAGTTTAGGATTGAATTTTCATATATCGAAATTAGTCTATTGCTTTGGTTTAGCCTTACTACAACTTTCCGATTGGTCCAAGAATCTAACACCAGTTTGTTTACAGTAATCGCGCACACCCGAACTTTCACGCCCTTTACGCCGGCAGCAGGTAATTTTGTCGAGTCTCGATTGGTTCAGTGACCCCCTCAGTTTTGAATTGGCTAAGATAATTATGAAAACAGCTTGAAATGGCAATCGATTTTCTACAGTTAAGGAACTTTCGTTCTCTCCCTCTTTATGACTCTTTCGTGACCAACTTCCATCGTCACGTTTACATTGGGAGACATTGTCACGTTGTTATATGACATATCCGTTTCCCCAGAATAGAGAGAGTGTTCACAGATGTCATGGCAGCTATACATGTGAACCAAACTAATCCCCTGCAAATACTATTTGCTTTAATTCAGTAAACCAATAGATCACTTTCATAAATGGCGACTGATTTAATATTCTATTTTATTATATGGCTCTGTCTCACAAGGACTGGGAACTACCAAGTTCACGAATTTGATTGGCTGAAATCGATATTGACCGCGGTCTAGATTTTCCCATCTAGACCGGCATCTAGACCAGTAATGTTTTGCGGTGCAGAGATGCAAACTAAAATGCAAAAATATTGAGTATTTTCTTCGACCAATATTTATTTATGGAGCCAAACAGCATGATGACAAAAGAGAGGATGACGAGGAAACTTTGACAGAATTAAGCTCAGCTCATCGCCACTCATCGCCGTTCGCAAGCAAAATGTCAGTTAGTACAAACCAGTTGCATTAAACGAATTAAATTGTTCTTGTTTGCCATATAATAAACATCTTATTAATCGAGCTTAGTCAGTCTGTATGAGAGAATCTTGACCGAGGTCGTGAGTACAGACCGAACGCAGTGAGGTCTGTACACACGACCGAGGTCAAGATTCAGATACAGACCTCCTGCTCGGTTAATAAGAGCTAAGTATTTTCGTTAATTGCACTTACTGGCCTCATTTTGGGTAACATATTCTTTTGAATTTTGCCCATTGCAACGAGCCTAGGAAGGCTTATTAGCATTAAAACAAAAGAAAATTTTATTGGGACGCCATTATGAAAAAGGTCTATGTCGCGGCTGATCACATGATAAAAAGCGGACTAACTCAAAGAAAGGGCATTTAGCCTCTGAACTGGGCAAGGTCGCCCAACCGACTATGCGAACAGCTCGTAGCCTTGACAAGAGTCTGTCAATGGACTCTTGGTCTGGAAGAGATATCTTTTTTCAATGCTGACTCGCGGGTACTCGGAAAAAACCCGAATGGCTTCCTTCGACTGGACACTCGTGGGAGTTCGACCATTGAATCAAACAGAGACAATTGTCATTGGTAGAGCGTCCGAACTAGTAATCGGAAAGGAAAGCTTGGATTTTCTCAGAGATTCCCCCAATCTGTCCTTGGGGTATCGTTTTTTTTTCTCCTCCAAGTACTGTTATTACGCACAACTTCTTATTTCCCGTCACATATGTCATCCGAAGAACCTGGGCAGTTCTTTGTCAGCCGTTATTACCCTCGAACCAATCACACGTTCTCGCTGCACGGAGAGAAGAGTTTATATGCCTGGAACGTTCGGAAGGTTAACGCGGTTTAAGCAGATGAAATAAGTTAGTCCACCTCTTTGACAGAATTTGAAAAACGCCGACGTTTTCAAATGCTTTCAGACATACTCACGCATGCGCTTTGGATGACAGTCCCTTTAACTGAACAATGAAAAGGAATGAGTTACAAGATCTAAGATAATGACTACTCAAAGTGGGGTACCACCTCAGTACCAGTAGACGCCCGAACTAAAAGACATGAATGCTCCCTCCCCTGGGCCCATATTTTACTAACCCTTTGACTCTCACGAGTGATCAGCATTCAAATTCTCCTCACAATTTCCAAGAAACCTCATTCAGACAAGTATTGAGAATGAAAATACCAGGTGTAATCTTGACATAACGCCAAATTCTCATGACTACCAAACAAAGAAATCCTACTACTTAGGAGAATGAACGTTTCGATCTTGGGAATGAAAGGGTTGATTAACCCCCTCTCCCCACCCCCCTCCCCCAAAACAGAGAAAAACCATGAAAAACGACAAAAAAGTAAAGCATTCATTATTTTATTCAAAATATGACAGCGTTTTTCTTTCTGCACTTTCTCACTACGACGCCTATACTAATTACAAAATACTACAAAAATTGAATAAATAAGCATAAAATAAACATCCGTCTTTTTTTCAAAAAAAGTTGTAAAAATAATGACACACGAATGGTCTTAAATATAAAGCCACGACTTTTCAAAAGGTGGACTGCGCTGGATAGTGATTTTTTTTCATCCACTCTTCAGAACAACTTGGGAGTGGTAAATAAATATGCAAATTGCAAAAAAGAAAACGTGATTCATCTTGGTTCAAACCAGTTCCAACAATTTTACGAAAATGTGTTTTTGGCAAGATTGACTCTACAACACTGTTTTGCAAAAAGGCAACGTTATGGTACCACATGAAACACCAATCATTGCTTAAGAAATTTCACTCATTAAGTGCACTTGTATTTCAAAATTCACCTCAGTGATCTCTAGACTCAGAGCCACCTTAACCTTTAAAATTGAGGGTAGCTCTTAATCCGCTCCAATTTTTTTCTTACTTTGCTAAGAATTTCAATTTAGCCTGCTAATTACTTTCCAGCAAATCAAAATGGGCATCATCGACTTAGTTTTAGGTAAATGCTTTGAAGACAATATTGCATGTTTTTATATGGATCTCCTGTGCCCTCTTCCAACATTGCCAAGAAACGTCTGGCATCAAAATGTGACGAATTCGGTCAGGAATCCCTCGTTTTCGAACCGTATAATTCGAGAACCATTACTTATTTTCTAAACGTCTAGAAAAATTCAGTCTTTACAACAGCTGCCGCGGGATCGTTCAGGTAATCCTGGGCGAATTTTATAATCTGTTGTGAGTTGATCCCATCAAGACGTGCCTGGACACTAGACCCCAGGTCTTGTAGTTCACTGACTGGGGGATAAAATGCAGCGTGCTGATGGTCATCAGGCTGGATAATGCACAAGCGTGGATAGCGATACAATACTGGCACATCCTCGGCCAGTCTCCCTGCAAGAATAAAGATAATTTAAAACCAACAACAAAGCAACACAAAAGAGACCTTATCACGGCTTAAGCCGCTGCCTTGACGAGCAAACAAGGCGAAAGGAATTTAGACTGGCCGTATGACTTTTGGAATATGTCACTTCGAATAATTTACGAATGAGACATCGAAGGTCTATTGAACGAATGCATAAATGGCGGCCAAAAATGTATTCTTTTGTTTATGTGCTAATGAGACTCACTAGCCTCGCTCTCAAGCAACATTTCTGTTATATTTTGTCCATCCAAACGAGGCTAGTGAGGCTAATTAGCACATAAACAAAAGAATATTTTTTTGGCCGCCATTTATGCATTCGGTCTATAGTAAAGGATAACACTAGACAATTTTTAAGCCGAACTCTTGCAAAAAGAGGCCTTTGGCAAACCTTTCAATTTTTCAGTCTATTTGTCTGTATTGTTCTCCTGCGCCGGAGCATGTACTTTGGCAAGAACCTTCCCTTCTAAGTTTATACATTTTTCAGAAGCAGCATTTCTTTAAATTTGTATACCCATCAGGATGGCAGCTTTACCACCGAGAAGCAGAAGAAGACAACAACTTGTGTCGCAATTTGTGTCACATTGCGAGACAAGGTGTTTGAAGGGGATCAATGGACAACAATTCTTCCATCTTGTCACGTTTTCCATGAATGAAAGAAACACTTTCATTGGCTGTTGCCACAAACCGTTACCTCACAAACTGGAAAGACATGTTACACCACGCATAGCTTCATTGCAACGTGGCGAGAAGTATTGCGACTTGTCTCACAATGCTTTTGGCCATTGCAAGGTGCGTTAAATTGGGCAATGTTTGGTGCAAACAAGTGGCAAGAAAATTGCATAATGCATCAGCACCTTCAACTGTTTTGTATGAAAATGCTCCCTTTATGTCGCTTCAATAAAACGTGGCTGCTTATTATGCGAGAGAATAAGCTGTACCCAAAAACTAACGTGACGCAGCTTGGGGGGTCACAGTAGAAAGACTTTCCGAAATTTCAAACTGGAATCTTTGTTTTGGGAGGCGGCAAAATATGTCAATCTATATTGGAGTTCAAATAAACTTACTGTATCACACAAGCGAAACATTTACATGACATGTTCATTGATATTGCAGTCTTAAACTCCATATTTGTGACTTTAAGATTAAATGAACAGTACAATCGCGTTTGCAAGTTTCCATTCAGAGCAAAGGACCAACTCTAACCCTAAAAGCCTATCCTCCTTGTCTTGCTTAAACTTTCAATATATAATTCGTGACTGCTTTGGAGGGCTGCAATCCATGCCCTGAGCGATGTGCAAAGTCCTAAATTCTTAGTTTGTCCTCAAGGCGTTCATACCAAACAAATGAAAACGTTTTGCATAAACCGAAGTTCAATTCCTGCAGGAAAAGTTCGGGATCCAACACGTCGCTGTCTCAAGGTGTGAAAAAAAAAAAGGAAAGCATATTAAAGAACAATCATTTAGGAAATCCACTATGCATATAACAGAACTCACTGCTGTGGCTTACCAAAAGCATTTTTAGCATGGTAGTCCTTGGGTACAAATCTGCTGGCCCAGTGAGCAAACTCGTCGATATCCAATATAACAAAGACCATGTCTCTATACATAGCATAGGCTGCTTCTGTCAGCTCCTGAAAAATTGGCAGAACTCATTTAAGGACGGTGCCTACTATTGATATTGCGCATACGGTCTGCGCATCTCGAGACACTCGGGCTTCCTATGGGTGATGCTATGCGGAGAATTGAGAACTTAGCAAGTGCTCTTGGTATCCAAAACGATAACTGGGGGTGACCGTGCATTTTTCAGAGATAAGTAAGTTTCAATTTGGAAGAGAATGCCATAAATTACTTTGTATTTTCCAACCTTTTACAAATATTGTTGATTAATTATCTTTGAAAAATGCGTGGTTATCCCCAATTTTCTTTCGGATATCAATAACACCTGTCAAGGTCTGCTTTTTTCGCAAATTCATAAACCACCGTCCCCAAAGGAAGCTCATGATTAATGGTGAATTCAGTAGTAATGAGTGATACTCATTTACCACCGACCGGTTGGCTCAGCTGCTTAAGCATCAGACTAGCGTTTGGGAGGTCGTGAGTCCGACTCTGGCCAGACAAGCTCTCAGAGTCTTTAAATAACTGAGGAGAAAGTGATGCCTTCGTCATAACATGCGCGATAAGGACCATAAACCGTAGGCCTTGTCTCATCACCACGACCTTAACCAGAAGTCTAACCACAAAGTGATGCCTGAAGTTCTCAGGCTCAAGAAGACAGCTTGTGACACATTGTGCCGTGTTTTCAAAGTACCATTAATCTCGTTATGCAGTTGCGTCTGTTATGTGTGTTTCTTGTTCCAATGTTTAACCGCAGAGGTACATGAAACTAGTTGGGACTAGATCTTTTGCGATACAACCACGAAGGAGATTGCAGACACAAATGGGCTGCACTGTAAGTATCGCAGTGTCCCATTCAATTTACTTAAATGGTCCATAATACAACACGTGCAGTGACTTGATATCGATAAAACCTCCTCCTTATTAGTAAGCGGTGTTTCATCCGATATAAAGTCACTGTACGTGACATATAGCTCGTTTTTCTTGAATGCTAATGTTCTCCCCTCACAATTTGGACCTTTGTTCCGAGTAACGACGGACACGCTTTTTGTGGAATGTTTTTGCCGCCGTTCAAAAACCTCGCAGCACCTGCTTTATCGGGTCTAAAAAGCACTGCTGCTCGTTTTGTAAGCATTTCTTAAGTTCTAAATAAATGTTGCCACTTTCTGAACTGAATGTCTGTATTTGATACTCAGGATTTTGCTATCATTGCAGTCTGTCGAACAGTTCGAAATATACATTGCATAAAACGAAAGGAAACGTATTGTGTGGTTTCGATAGATGTTATCCCATCTTTTCATGTCACTCAATAGCATTTACACTTGTACGACCAACGTTGACTGGCGGGGGTATGTGCAAAGCCTATTACGTTTTTTTTGTATGAAATATATCCTGTGTCACACCATAGCATAGCATTAACACTTTTAGAGTATTCGAATGGATTTGTTTAACAGCACAACTTTCCTTACCCTGTAAAATGAGCTGGAGTTGGTAATATTTTCTTTATGTGCCAGCGCAAGTAGCATTGGAAGGTCATGTGCGAATGGTTCAAAGCTGGCATCTTCGTCAGACCTACAAAAAAGAAAAAAAAATTAGTTTAAGATCATACTGTGTTCTGGTTGTCTATAGATACACAGCTGACAGTGTCACTTTAAAGTTCCCTAGATATATCGCAATGAGGGATTGCAGGAAAGTCGCCCTCCTCGTTACTGAGCGAGCGACTCTGCTAGCTATGTGGAGCTAATGAGCAAATTATTTAACCTTCCTGTTTAAAGTCGACGGTGTCATATATTATATAAATGATTTGTTTGTAATTAAGATGGTAAACGATGCGAACTCTTTGTGCACCAGTACTGTAAAACCTTCTCTATGAAAGATCCAGTTGCAAATGGAGCTATACTCCTGAGAATCAGCTAGTGCAGAGGATGATACAGCGGTAATGAAAACTGAGATGATGATGATGATGCTGACCATGATGATGACGACGACAATGTTGATTAAAAGTATGATAACGAGAATGATGACGCCATAATGACGACATGATGACAAGATGGATGACGATTATGACGACAATGATGATGATAATGGCGATGTCCATGATTAGGTATTGTGATAAGTTTATTTCGAAATATTGAGTCTGCTTAATGGCAAAAAACCCCAGAGGATAAATAAGCTACAATCTTGGACAAAGTAGACGGAAATTTTTACCTCCCCCCCCCCCCCTCCCAATAAAGGATGGGAAAATGGCGCGTTTTGGCTTTTGCGCGGCTTCATCCTTGATTTGGGGGGGGGGGGGGGATGGGGGTTTGCTGTTCCATTTGATTCTATCCAAGATTGTTGTATTTAAAGTACTAGGGACAGCGAGGGCTAGACTCAAACCGAAGGGCAGGGGTTTAGAAAAGCAAGGAGAATGCCAGCAATTACCCTAATTTGGTGTGGAATGCAGCAAAGGTCATGTGAAGGACAGGCAGCCGTCGATGATCATGAACAAATTTCAACACAACATCTGTGCATCTTCTGTGATCATGTTCACATTTGAAGTTTTTTGGCACGTCATATCTGAAACAACAAAGACGAAAAAAGCTAACAGAAAAAAAAAAAGTAACAATTGTTCGAAGCTCTAGATTTTCACTATTTATTACAACTAAACTTTCAGATTGCCGAGCAATGGTCATGCATAGGCAATACCACTGATTGACTCTCTTTTGAAGCTATTTATCCGTCGACGATTATTCGGGAAGACTCGGCAAAATCCGAGTGCTGCGAACAAGTGCTGAACCAGTGACCTTAGGATTTTCGGATGCGCTACGACTGAGATAAAGGAGCCTCGGAGTAGCTCTGCCATTATACCAGTTTCGGAGAAATATATCTCAATACCCTTTCGACTTAATTAAGGAGGTCATGAATTTGAAGCCTGGGAAATGATCAAGCTTGTGTTCACATCGATGGTCACTTGGGCTGAGTTGCAGATCTCTTGCTTGTCAAGCGCATTTGAATATGTCAATAGAAAATGCGCTACATAAATTCATTACCAAATTCATTACCATAACCTAACAAAAATCCAATCTGAATTTGCTTCTCTTGGAGGAGGAATCCATTGATTGAATTTACTTTCGCACTGTACGGTTTTAATAAAGGAACAATATATCAATTAATTAAAGAAATAATAAATTGGATCCTTCACCTGTGTATGTCATGAAACATATGCAGCTTAGAGTCCCTCTGAGTATTGATTGTAGTCTCAACATTACGACCCAACTGGAAGACTTTAACTCGCACGCCATCACTCCGTTGAAGCTCCAACTACAAGAAAAGTGTTTTTTGATTACTGCAATATAATTACCCTATAGACAAACAATAAAAATATTATTTTTGAGGATGTAACACTATGCGCCATGTTATCAACAGCCATGATTTTTTGGATGAAAATGAGAAATGACACGACCATTTATTTTCTTGATGTTGTAATGTCAAGCAGCTTCGAATAGTTCTGAAAACCGATTTTGACGATATAGCCCCCTGGATGACGGCAAATAAACTACTACTTGATATCAAAAAGAAAAATTATATGTTCTTAATTTATTATACTTTAATACGTAATATTTTATTGAAGAAATGTAGAAGTGACACTCGCACATAATTGGACAATTTAAACTGCTACTATGACCAAAAAATCAATTTTCATTTTTCTTTAGATTTCAAAACTATGTTAACTAAACAGTAAGTTACCCAAGCTTTAATCCTTGATTAAACAAAGATAACGATGAAATGATATATGAAATGGATCATATATGAACTGCGGATATGAAATCAAGTGAAGCTATGATCCTCGCAATTTTTGCAATTGCACAGTAGAACTTTAAGCAATTACCCCTTAGTATGGTCATCTACCTACATGTATGTTGCGAACTCAAAATTCATCTGCTGCAAAAACGTTCTGTTCGTGCCTTGTTTTGCCAAGAAAGGCGATATACCGAGATATGAGATATGATGAGATATGACGTAGGTGAAGAAGCAACAAGGAAATCTAGTTTTCTTGATGCATATAGGTGAGTCAGTTCGGGCTGGGTGGGATGTAACATTGAGCCAAATGTCCTGTCAGCCCCCCTTAGTCAGATAATAAGCACCGGGCATTTTTATTAGGGCTGGACGCCAACTAACCTTTGATAAAACAAGATCAGTTTCTTTTGCCTTCACTTTGCTCCCATCGTCAACAACATCTTGGGTATGTGTTGCATAACATGAAACTCGACCAAACAGCAGCTCACAGATTAGTTTAAAGCAGCGGAAATGATACCATTTGTTTCTTAGACTTGGAGGAAGATAACGTCGAGCTAAGGAGCGAGTGTACACAGTACCAATCAATCGAACATCAACATCCTATGGAAGATGAACACACAAAGTCGTGAGCACAAACCTCACTTTAACGATCACGTATTTTGGCATACATCTGTTGGCTAATTGAAAGCACGACAGTCTTAAATATTGCCCGACAAATTTAAAAGTATTTTTTTATTGCTTGATTTCAAGATCTGGAAATATAAGAAATTATGATCTCGTCAACGTCCTTTTCTTCCTCCGTACGTACCGTAATTTACTTGTAATTTGCGTTTTTCCAAATCAGATTATAAATTGATCTGGGAAAAGCAGTAAGGACCCTCGAAAAGTGTGAGAAAAGGTGCTATTTAACAATTTCTTTGAGGGGCCACTCTCAAAGCAATTTTAACGTTTATCGGTCGGAACAGGCTTCATGTCAAAACGTAGGGCAGTAACTAGCTCAAACGAGCTATCACTAGTAAGTTATTACAGCAACTTCCCTGCTTGCAGTCGGAGTATATATTTGAGAGGGAGGGAAGGGAAACTGTACTCTTGCTCCGTTGAGCATGCGCTGAGGGTTGCCAGGCTACCAAAGATCTTTACAAACGATTAAAAGGCTCACCAAACTTATAATGGCAAAACAACAATAATGCAGTAACATCCCGTGTTCAGTGTTCGCATGCGTTTTCATAAACGTAAGAAAAAGCTGTTTCAAACATTAGTTCGTTTTGTTCTTTTGCCTTTTCTGAGATAACGACAACGGCGTGCATGTAATTACGAGCATTTCTGGATAAAAGAGCTAATACGAGGGATATTGAAAAACCCACAGTACACACGATTTTACAAAGAGTCGGCCATGGGCCGGAGTATCTGATGTTGAGGTCTGCATTTGTTTGTGCCGTCTTGTAACTTTTTTTCACATGGCCACCATGTTAGATAACTGTAAATTCTCTATTTTCGCATTCCCCATAACACACTTTGTCTGCCCCCCCCCCCCCCCCAAATTTTGCATAAACCATTGTTTTTCAAATGCTCTTGGGAATATGTAGTGTCCCCAAGAGCACTTGAAAGCAATGGTTTATGCCAAATCTGGGGGGGAGGGGGGAGGGGGGGCAGTCAAACAAATAGAATGGTTAAAATATTTCCATCGTAAAAACTGAGGCGTGCACAGACTTCAGTCCTTCCACTACGCAGACTTGCCTGCAAATAACCAAACATGAAAGGAATGACAGCCGGCTGTTCGCAGGATCACGTCCTGCTGTGCCTTTGCCATCTGTGCTAACCACATCAATTCATAACACCAATAACGGAAGGCGTTATCAAGATTTGTTGTAAACTAAGTTTATACCATGTCAGGAAGAGAACTGAATAAAAAGGATTTGTCCACAGCGGGTTGACTGACGTTGGATAACCATTCCAGCACCTGCTTTGCCTGGTGATAGAAATTAAAGGAAAAAAAGAAACAAATAAATGAATGAATGAATGAGAGAGTGGTAGAGTGAGTGAGTGAGAGAGTAAACAGTAAACAGTAAATCTTTATTGCACCTTACTCTCCAAAGGGAGGTATCGGTCTCGTTACAATAAAGGTGATGATATCTACTAGAATAACTAATTAACTAAAAGATCACACAATTACGTGTAATACAACTGGTATAAAATTATTATTTTTAATTATTTTGCATTTAGGATGTCTGTTCTCTTCTGAGTGATTGAGTGAGTGAGTTAGGTTTGTCAGGTTGTTTCTCCATATTATTATTACTATGACAATTGTTTTTATTACTATGTCTTGCCGACACTTTTTTACTTGTAAATACATTTTTATTAATACTACACGTTTTTTAATATAGTTTTTATTGTAATAAGTAGTATATTTATTGTAATTTTATATCTGGAAATAAAGTTTTTTTTTTTTTTTGTGATAGTGAAGAAAGAATTAATTAATTCATGATTATTTAATCAACTCATAGCCAGATTAGTGAATGAATGATCGCATGAATGGACAAATGGATGGTTAACAAACGAGTGGATGGAGGGGTGGATAAATGAATGAATGGATGGATAAAGTAATTAAAGAAAACCAGACCACACAAACACCGTCATTCCCTTTCGAGGGTCAATTAAAGTTCGTTCATTGTAACTCGAGATGCACTCCGGGAAGTAAAATAAAACTCACTATTACAGGTCCATGGTAATCTAGTCTGAGGTAGGTGGGCTGCGAACTCGAACAACTTTCTACTGCTGACCAGCTAAGACTGCGGAATGCGGTAAGTGTTGGGTAGCCTGTGATACCATACCGCTGACATGTGAGTGGATCCGATGAACAGTTGTGTATGTACAAAGAAGCACCTAGAAAGAAATGAAAATTAACCAACTACTGAAATCTATGGGTAGACTGTGACTAATTCCCCGGAAGACACAACCGAAAAAAAATCAGTTCTGATTGGCAGAGAGCGAGTTCATTGATACCAACAAGTGCAGATATTCGCAATTGCGTCATGAGATTATGATTGGTTAGATTTTTGAGAACATAAATGTAAAAAATAAGTGTCACAAGTTGAAACTGGTTTACATGTGGTGAGCCTCTTTATGGCGTTTTATTTGAATATAATGCCACAATGCATTTAGAGAGTTTCAAACAATGAAAACAACGGCGGGCGACTTCAGTAGGTTTTCTAAGCTGAAAACAGCCATAAAAACGAGATATGTCCGGAAATGTACATAATTTAAATTAGACGCACTCTGATTTTCAAGTTGCTTTTTTTGCCCAAAATCACTTGCACCTGATAATTAACAGCACAAAGTCAGACCTCTAAACTAAACGTAAAATGTGAAGTAACCTTATTTACAGTCGATAACTCGTAACAGTAATTCAACTGACAAACCTGTGGTCGACAGTGCGCTCATTTTATTCCCCCCTCACCATCAGTGTTCGGTTTTACGGGTATTTAAAGCTACTACTTAGGTTACACTGAAAGGAAAGAAGTCGAAAGAAGTATGGGAGATTCGGGGAGCGAACTTGGGACCTCTTGCACAAAGACCACGCACTAAACGACTGCGCCATCCTTGCCCCTTCCAGTCCTCATGCAAAGGTAAGCATGTTTGACAACTGTTGTTGTGTCACACACACCAACTTGAGTTTGCCAACATAACTTTGCCGTGTGAAGGCCGCTTAAAGGGGCTTGGTCACGCAATTTTAGGCAATCAGCATTGATCAAATGGTCATAGAATTAACTGAAATAACAAAATAACGGCTCAAAACTATAGAAGAACTCAAACAAAACACAGGAAAGCTAAGAAGGGACAAGGATGGACAAAACTGGGGAGGATTGAAATGGATTGCATTTGGCTAAATTTGAAAAACGTCGGCCCACCTTTTTTTCAGATTTATATCCGTTGATATCAAAATGTCATTTAAACAGCTGGAAAATCATTCTCAGTTGTTATGTGGCCGTGATTTTGCAAATGAAAGACTCTTGCTCTGCCAATTTGAAGTTTAGAGCTCATAACTAACAAAATTAAACAAAATTACCTAAAACAGCGTGACCTAGCCCCTTTAAGGGTTATTTCGTTTGCAACACCAACACGTCCGGCGTAACCGATGAACATGAAAACTAAAGATTGCTTGTCCTAAGAGGCAAAGTACACACCTAAAAACTTGCTATCTATTGCTATCTGTTGAATGGTTGGCATCACGTTATTGCAGTAGCTGCAACCATTGATAAGAAATACAACCTGTGAAGAAAATAAAATAGGAAAAAACTCTTAGCAGAGGAAGCACTTGCCACTGATCAATTGCTGATCCATTTTTCTTTTTCCTCTCCCAATTTACAGAGGTCTATGGCGTATTGTGTCATTTTTCTGAAGACAAGAAACCACTAGAACTACTGGAGAACATAAACAACGTCAAAATGGCAGCCTACAGTATCTGGGCTTCTATCAGAGAATATACATCTACATCTACATGTTCCAGCACTCGGCAAAGTCCCTGGCTTATGGCTGTTCCTGCTTAGGTGGCCTCATACACCGAAAGCCTTTTAAAGACATGACTGCCAAGCCGGTCACTTCTGCTGGAGAGAACAGGACAGCCACAACACCGGGGACTACATCCCCTACTCTTATCGAATAGTTTGTAGGTTCTTTAACGCCCCACAGGGAACTTATGAACATAAAAGGTATTTGTGAGACGGGGCCTACGGTTGATAGTCCTTATCCGAGAAGACTTGAAAGTCTAACCATTTGCAGACGAAATTACAAAGGCAGCACTTTCTCCTCAGTTATTTTAAGATCCTGAGTGTTGATCCGGCTGGGGTTCAAACCCGCGACCTCCCGCGTGACAGCACGATGCTCAGCCAACTGAGGCACCGGTATGATCCTTTCAATTCACCCGCCTTGAAATATTCCTACATGTAGATCCGCCACTGGACTATCCAATTGATGGCACTGAGCTATAAAATACTAGTGGGAGAAAGACCATTAAACTAGGTTCATGTGGCAATCGTCCTGCTTTACTGATAGGACTGATATTGTCCATTTATGAATAACGAGATGAATTTATCAACAATGACTCTGGAACACTCGGAAAAAAATCCCGCGTGTCTTCTATACATTAGTGCTAGTAGTAATAGGAAGGTCGTATGTAAGACTTCTGCAACAGAGCACTCAGATTTTTCAGAGTGCGCCAAAGTCACTATTGAAAATATTAAATACATTTCAGTGGCGGATCCAAGGGGAGTGGCGGATCCAGGGTGAGGGTCGGGGGGGTCCAGAACCCCCCTTCCCTAACCGAATTTTTTTTACTACTTGTTTGAGTCTACAATTCTCGCATCGCCCATTATTACTCAACTCGTTGACTTGTTTTTTGATGAAGAGCCATTCTATTTTGCCACTAATCTGAAAAAAGTTTCTGTAGTGTTATTCTGGGTCAAGGTTTGGACCCCCCCTATCAAAACTTCCTGGATCCGCCCCAGCATTTCTTCGTGCATTAACTGGGGTAGACATTACTATCTTCTTAATTACAACTGGGAGAATGCGATCTTCCGACAATTTCAGAAATGATATTGTGACCTAATTTGATGCCCGTGCCAGCAGAGCCTTTCTTAACTCGACGAGAAAGGACTCTGCAGAAATCGTGTTAAGTCTTTATTGAGTATGTGCAAGCCGTTGCTTGGAGACAGTTTCAAACCCAGGCCAAGGCTCGATCGCACTCCTAGACGCCATATCGATTTTCGTACTGAAAGCTCGATTTTGACCTTCGCCTTGTCAAAAATATGATGCACGCGCTGCCTAAACAGGTTTGACGGGAGTGACTAGCCCAGAAATTTGGGCTGCGGCGACTTAAAAGACTTAACATGATTTCTGCAGAGCCTCAGTCTCTTGCTAGCCATTTGGTTTGTTTTAGAGAGGCTCTGCACGCAGGGTGGCTCCCACGAGTCTCCTATACCTTAGTGGTAAAGAACCCAAAGTTGGAATCGACTCATGCAAAGGAGCATTCAGATTGTTTAGCTGAGAATCCCCGAGTCAACTTTGATAAAAACATCGGCTTTTGATTTGTTAACCGGGATTTCATCCTCTGTCTCCTCCATACACAAAAACACAACTGTCTCCACACTTACCAGTGCTACCGAAAAAAATTGAGATGGGTGTTTCGTTGTTAAGGAGGAATATGATTTCACTGGTCCAATTGATGATTGCTCTATTAATGATGACCAAGTCTTGTCGGTTACATAACTGAATTGAAATTTCTTTGGCTTGAATGTTGCACGATCCGCGACCTATTTCAGGCAATTCACAACAAAAGAATAATTGACAATAACAGTCAGAGGACAGAGTATCAAAAATGAGCTTCCTTTAAAAAGGGTAGAATAACTGGAAGTTTTTTAACCTACAGCTTTTTTTCACAAATCAAATTACATCAACGCAAATCAAATCAAATGTTGTCGTTCAATGAGGGGAAAACCAAGAGTACATCTTGGGGAAGATTAAAGAACAGACAATATTGAACCTACCAAAATGTGACTTCACGTCTTGGGAATAATCTACCGGACTACGTTAGGAGGGATCTTTCTCGCAACATCTTTAAAGGATTTTTAAACTAGCTTAATTTGTTGACAGGGGTAAAATACAGCTGTCAACTTTGTGTTTTTTGACGTTATTATTATTGTCTCTCCAGGTCTTTAGAATTGAACTTTGCAAATAACCCGTAATTATTATTATTATTTCTTTTGGTTCTTACTTGCTTCTGTATTTGGCACGTTCACGTTTAAACGAGTCTATGACTCATTCGTGTAACGTGGGTAAATCAACAACAACCACTACCACTACCGCTACCGCTACCGCTACCGCTACTACTACTACTACTACTACTACTACTACTACTACTACTACTACTACTACTACTACTACTACTACTACTACTACTACTACATGAAAGTCAAAGATAACAATAAGCTGAGCTACCCATGAAAATAATTCGAGGAAAATCATTTCTGACAATACAATATAGGCCACCCACCTTAATTTTCCACCAATCAGGTGGCACGTCTGGTCCATATACAAGAGCTTTCTGCCCAAACTCTGCTGTTTCTATCAGAGTTTGGTTCTCAGCATCCACAGCACATGTCTCATCCTCCACTTGCAGATAACAGACGTTCTGGTGGAATCGCAAACATGTAACAAAGTGATCGCCTGAGTTTACTTGAACTGTCAACTTATTCAGTAGGTATGACATCGACTTCAGCATCAGAGGGTGGTGTGTTGGAGTCCTCAATGGACGAAACACCACTTACAGTGGTCATCAAAGAGAATAAAGTACTCGATTGGACGTTCCAGATGTTAACTCTTTTGTCTCTAGCGGGCTTCCCATTGATGAGTAAAAGAAATCAATCTGTGTGAGTTTAAGGGGGGAGGGGGAGGCTTTCAAGTTGACATTCATACTGTTAACCCATTGCAATTTCCCCCCCCCCCCCCCCCATTCCACCTGACCCGAGGGGTTTTCCACTGATGAACAAAATCATTCATCTGATGTTCTGTTAGTGGGAGAGATCCATGTTGGTAACATTCATGTTGTTAATATCTGGTGAAATAATTCTTTCTGTGTCCTAAACATAATGAAAACATCTCCAAAGAACTAAATGCCTCGTCATCAGTCTCAATTGCACCATTTGCGAAGAAATGTCATAGAGGCTTTTTGCTTTGTACGTGTTAAGTAATATAATTTAACGTCAGTTTCTCCTGCATAAACAGCAAGCTTTGGGAAGCACTTTCATCACATAAAGCAGCTCCACTAGTTTGCTTCAGCAATCAGTCGTAAAGTTCTGTGCATTTCAGAGTTCACGTTAAATTAGTCCTGTGGCAGGAAGTGAGGGAGCAGACAAGAAATAGAAACCTAAAAACCGTTTAAACAAGACTTTCTGTGGAGCATAAAAGGACCTGACTACGGTCAAAACCTTGACAGCAACAGGAGAAATGCAAGAAAGGGCTGTAACATTTAATGCTTTGTCTGTATACACAATTAAAGGCCACACCATTAACTTAGCTCACAGATATCGACAAGGCAATACTGAGAAATAAGTAAATCCGCACAAACTTGTTTTAGCTGTCGTGACATCAACACAAAAAAGAAGACGTGACTGCCTTCCCCCCCCCCCCCCCCCACGCACACACACAAACACACACCCCACCCCTTAAGGGGCCTTAACCATACTTTGGCTTTTACACCTATCATTGGTACAGCCAAATGGGTGGAACAGTTCCCCTAACTCTGAAACAATAATCAAACCAACTTAGCTAATTTAACACAGTGTATGTATCAATCTTTCTTTCAGGCCATAACACGATAAGCTCAATTTACAGCTTTGGTCTCTGCTTGCTACCTCAAACTGCCTTTTACTCCTTGTTTTTGGAAACAAGTTGATACTTTTAGCACACTGAAACGTCAGCAAATTGTTGTGAGGACGACTTCAATTCAAAATTTTGCGTTGTGCATAGACTTTCCTTGCATTTGACATGCACATTACTACATGTAGCTTTCCCCCAAGAAGTCACACTGTCTTACAAATTTTACTCTGTTTAACAACAGACCATTTCAACAACAGACGATCTCATTTAGGGATCAGGGGTGAAAGTGTAAACAACATCTACATCCATTCACGTGGGACAATGTGTACACTTTTGGAGGATTAATTAAAAGGCAAGGTTTTGTTTTGCGTCTTCTCTTTTAGAAAGCCTCTTGTCTTACTTGACCGTTTACCTACAAGAATACCCCTTCAAAAGATTACATACATACATACTTAATTGACCGCTGCCCATAGGGGCTTTTCAGGGCCAATGAAACACAATCAACGAAACAACAGAAGACAACAATTACAACTGTTAAGAATCCCAACTGGCCGGAGGCAAACCAGTTGGCTATTTACAAGTGCAGCTAGGAAGTTGAACCAGGGACTACCAGAAACAGGGTCTTGAACCCGGGATCTCCGGATCTCAAGGCAAGCGCCCTAACCACTGGGCCACACTGCCTCCTTGAAGAGATCCTCACACTTATGTGAACAATATAAGCAATTGTCTCTTTTCGACACCTGAAAAATTCAGGCGGCTTAAATGGGATTCGAACCCATGACCCTCTGCGATGCTGGTGCAATGCTCGACAAACTGAGCTTTGAAGCCACTCAGTTGGGAGCAGGTCAATTTGTTGGGCTCATTTGTTCCCTGAAAGGACTGATGAACCCCTGAATACCCCTCTTTAACATCATTCAAGAAAGGAAATAAGCACAATGAAAATCATGATGTATCTTGTTTGTACCTTTGAGGGCGAATTGAGAATGAGTTCAACTTGCGAGGAAGACTTTGTTTTAGTACAGAATAACGTATCGTAAGGTAAATTAAAGAAACCAAACCGCATATTGATAAAAAAGAAATGCCGGAACACCTTGTCCTGTTGATTGTAAACCACATTATACAGGATTTATTGTATGTTAAAGTTATGATTTGTTTGAAAATTAAGAAATCATAAACATGCTTGTAACCGGATACGAATACATTCAAGAGGTTGCTTAAAGGAACAATGTCACGTTATTTTAGGGTGTTTAGGGGAAATATGTAGTTAATCACGAGTTTAAAACTCAAAAATGGTGAATAAATGTGAAATTCCTTTACTCATCTGGTAAAATTATCGTTACATCACAAACAAGATGATTCTGAGAAAAAAAAACGACCTTTATCCAGGCGATTTGCCATAAACTTGAAAACATCAAGCCGACTTTTTTCAAGATTACCCAAATGCAATCGGTTTGAATCCTGTCCATTTGTGTCCATCCATGCTTCTCTTTCCTTTTGTTGTATTTCTTTTATGTTGTTAAACAGATTTAAGTGCTTATTGCAACGCTTTACCTTTTGGGCATTTTGGGTGTCATGAAATTACATGTCCATCATTTTGCGTTTTGACATGGCCCCTTAAATCGCCTTCAGCGGCTCTAGCTTCTTGATTACTTAGCAAACCTCCCAAGTGAATCCATGACTCGATAGCAGGTTACACGCTGCACACTTACAGTTTCATTTTTAACAAAATTTGAAAGCTAAAGAAACTCCGGTTAAAATACGATCAAGCGACAATTTTTCGTTTTTGCAAAAATGGGTATATAATTCTGAGAGCAATGGATTGTCCATCAGCTTTCGCCAGCTCTCTCGCGAGCAGCATGCATCCATGGACACAAAGAGTTTGCATAACTGGCCAATCAGATTACACTCTTTGCAGCACAAGATATAACACACCTTAGAGTCACTGCTCTCTTTCCATGGATTATAGATCTCATCATCGACACCATCATCCATTGAAAACACAGTTGATAACAAGTTAACAGACAACTGCTTTAAAAACTTGTAAAGCAGCAAAGGTGTTGGAATTCCTCTATCAAATACTTGCTGTTTAATAAAAAATCCTGTTTGATAAAAAAGTAAAAAACAAATTAGAAAAAAAGACCGAGAATATTGTTAGCCAAAATAATAATCACAAACAAGTCTCCACATTTGGACAGAGTGTGAAAATATCATCACATGGAAACCTCGATGGCACACTTCCAGGTATTTACTCAGAGTTGATTTAAATTGACCATTTAATCAATGTTTATCATACTAATTACGTCATAGCGATGTTTGTTCCACGGTAACTGCACCGGCATTAGGTGTAAAGGAAATTGCATAAGTTGACCTGTTTCTCCTGTGCAGGGTGCAACAAATGCGCTTTATCAAAACATGATGGCATGCAAATTGAACAACAGCTATGTCACCTTCAAGAACATACATAACCACAAGCACTCACTGTAACAGCTGATGAAGCGTTACTGTACAAACACGTGTTGCACCATGAGAGGAAGCACGAAGGTCTAACTGTAAGTACCTCAAAGGAATGCTAGTAGGACGTACTAGGATTGCTAAACTAATGTTTACTGAATGATGGCCAAATAATTCAAGGAATCGAATTTGGAAGAGAATTATCCACACATGTGAAAACTCTAACAAGAGAGACCAAAACAGAGGAATTTTCCAGCGAACCTGGCAAACTCTCTAACTTTTGGTGGCTCTTTCTTAGGTGGCTTTATGCATTCTAACTGTGCAGCCTTTTCCACTTCAGATGAAAAAAAAAACGCAACATTAATTGTTGCAAATTATTTAGTGAACTGTTAATCAAGCCTTCTTTTCATGTTACATCGAACTGTATGAGGTGTGCCACCCGTCAGTTCACATGAAAAAACGCAACATACATTGCAACAAATTATCTAGTAAATGGTTAAACCTAGTGACATTTCATGTTACATCGAACTGTATGAGGTGCGCCACCCACCAGTTCAGATGAAAAAACGCAACATACATAAGTAGTTGTATGCGCTCATTCAGACCGGATTTGACAGGTAGTCATCAAATGACGTCATCAATCAAAGAACAAAAGAAGGGGACGTGTATAAATTGCGCGATTCGCACGTATTTGAGCCAAACGTTCTTGTGCTGTGTCGAAGAGGAATGATTTAACTCTGTCCTTTTCTGTAACTCTGTCCTTTCGTCCCTCAGTTGCCACTCTGCCCATAAAAAATCAATCAATCAACAAAGAAACATGGAAATTAAACCCTTCAACACCGCCAAATATATTTTTAAGAGTCTCTCAGACAAATCATGTAGCGAATCCATATCAAAGAAGTCATAAGAATGAAAACGTTTTTATAATCATCAGAATTAGTCTTTAACATCACCACCTTAGATACATGTAAATCCATTTTCCAGAGTTTGTATAAAAGAACAACACCTACCATTCTGCAAAAACACGTTTGCTGATCTTGCGTCACTGGATTTCTTTCGTGCAATAGCTTCTTTTCTGGTTTATAGCTTCAATCTGTTTGTTGGAATGAGGGTCCATGAACGTATCTTGGAAACTAGAGTCCAGCAGATTGGGACAATATTGCAAGGGCAGAATTTAACCCATGCACTGACCCACGGATTACGCCGGGCATTGGAACGCTTACTGGATATTCCTGATTAATTATCGTATTTCTTTTCGTTTAAGTTCCAATTGGCTCGATAATAATTTTCACAGCGTGCGATTTCAAGCAGGAGAGTGGCGTAATGATATTAGACGGGTCGATGAATTCATGAATGTAATGAGTGGCATGCTAAACTCCAATAAACAATTTGAACTGAACGATACCTTTCAATTAGAATTTGTTCACATGCGTGCCAGTCCACAGGGTGGGGGACATGGTAGAGATTATAAGCCCTGTCACCAAAGCCTCAACGAAGTTCCGCTTGAAGAAAAAATGTCCCAAGGAATGAACAGAATTTGTGCTGTGATCGGGCCATCGTTACAGCGAAAGCTGTCGTGGACAACCATCCTAACTGGCGTAGTTTCCAGCGAGGCTTCACCATCCAATGAAATGAGGCTATTGCTTTACATACAGAAGCCAATGTGAAACCCGGCTCGGTTTTCCCTCGTCCCCTCCCTATTTCAAAAATATGTTTTGCGTTTGGCAAAGGCAAGAAACAATTGGCGATCCTCAATAAAACAGGAATTACGATACCCTCACTTCCTTACCAGGCTTTTTTAGTGCCAGTTATTTCTGCGGGCGTTATTTACATCCGTATGACCATTTGGGGCAACATGCATGTCCTAATCCGACTGGAATTCACTGCCCTGCCTGCTGTCAAGAAACATGCTCTGATTACCATGAGGCATACAAAACTAAACAGTTGGCTTCCAGCTGTTCCAATAGCTGTCTTCTATGGACCCTCCTGTCTGGAACTCCATAGTAGCAAAGCACAAGATGGGAAACCTAGCGGTCCTGAAAAACCATCCATCTGTCAAGCGCGACGGAAATGCGCCCATTGCCGAAAACTCCTCGTGGGAAGGAAAGAAAAAGGTGATCATTGCTGCGGTCGGGGTGAATGTCCCTCGTGTCGTGAACAAGTGGACCTTAACACTCATCAATGCTACATTCAGAAGGCCAAGGACCCTGATGAAATCCGGGAAGAGAAACGAGCAGTGCAACTGGCCAAGCGAAAAAAATGGCGGCATCAACAAGGAGGAGACGCCTCAGTGGGGTTATGAACCCTTCGATCCCATACAGAGACGGAAAACCAAGTAGAATCAGACGAGTATAAGGAACCCCTTTTAGTGATTTTGACGTAGGAGCCATGCCGGTCACTGGGAAACATATTGCCAACTTAGTCGTAGGAATGTCCGCAGAAAATACCGACCCCAAAATCTCTTGCGGACCCTAATGCGTTGATCATTTCTTTGAGTGGTCATAGGTCTTGACGGAAGAGGAAACCCAACAAATCACAGTCTTGGTCCATAATTTTAAAGGGTACAATTCCTATTTCATCGTCGACGCATTGCACCATCGCAAACAAGGGTTAAAGCAGGTTCGCAATAGCATTAAAGTACTGGAACTGACTTATCTGGGAGGCTACATTCGTTTTATTGACTCCATGTCGTTTATACCCGGATCTCTCTCTTCTTTCACAAAAACATTTGGACTTGACCCTGATCACTTTAAAAAAGGTTACTTTCCTCATTTTTTCAATACCTGGGCCAATATGGAGAATGATTACCATGGTGAACTGCCTCCTATCTGATCCTCTCCCCCACGTTTCACCGTCTTTTATCCAAAGCCTTTTTTATACCGTACCCTGCCGCACCACTCACACCCCCATAGGCGGCTGCTTTACCAGCGGCAGTCAATGCAGGAAGGGCTAACGCGAATAATGGAAAAATACCTCCTTCTAGGGTTTGGTTCCCGCCTCGTTTGAGTAACCCATGTTTTATGGCGAGGAACGCGTTTTTGACGTGTTCGTGTTGCAGGCATGATGTAAAATGATAGGTATGTAAAGTGGGGTCTTTTTTAAAAAGAACAATGACAACGACACGGTTTTTTTATTTTCATTTTTATTATTAGCAATTTATTTCAATGATACATAGCTTCGCCCCAAGAACAACACGCCTGACTATTTTCTACCCCGTCCACAATATCCGTTTGAAGTGATGGGGGTAACTGTACTAGGATGCGATGGCCTCCTTGGTGATCGTTGGCTACTAAATCATGTAAAGAAAAATCATCCATGAATTCATGCATGCTCTTGCCTCGACACCGTGCTTGCAAAAACAATAAAGCGTAATGCATGCAAGAGCGGCTGTTCAAACTTTGTAAGCTTCGCTTGTTGTGGTGGATGACGGGAAAATAGCGCCAGATCCATTCCAAGACATGAGTACTCCGTACGTATCCATAGGAAGCATATAACTGTTGAGGATCTCGCAGGTATCTCCCGAAGTCCACAAACCCAACAAATGACGTCCAGGTTGTCCTTTAGGGTCTGTGTTGAAAATCACAGCCCTATGCGTCTGTCTCCCAGCCGTTTGGCAGAGTGGTGGTAATTGATCTTCAGGGTACACACCCCAAAACATGCGTCTCAATACTGGGTCGCGTTTTGCCAATGCTGTTAACTGTCGGTCACTTAAGGGTACTAGTTCCATCGATGTTTGTTGTAGCAGTGCTTGATGATACTGTTACACAGGTAATGCAAGTGGTTGTATTCAGAAAGGTCTGAATTTTTAAATGTCGTAATTCACCACGCCCATGCCACTGATATCCATCACGCTTTCAAACTCGCCCCATACCACCACCATCAGATTTTGACCAGGATTAGCCCCAAAATTGATCTCCAGGGTGACATCACCTTGCTGTTGTGGGTTTCGCAAGGGGTTATCCGCATCTCCTCCTGTGACATTATTAAACAGGTACAGCGTGCAATTCTTGTTGTGGCCCCAATCCCCTGGTTTCAGCAAACTTTCTTGGTGTTTACGCAGAGCACAGCTGGCTTGCAGGAAGCGATGGTAGCCCCACAAATCTTTCTTGTTATCATTCTGATTGAGTTCCAAGGTTTTGTACGGATATTTCTCAACGCATATGATTTGACGAATGCGGGTCACCCCAAACTTTTGGAAGGCAAATGGGTAATGATCTAAATTTCCGCTGTAGGTGCGACTGTCCAGTAATCCCACCATTAGACGATCCGGTACGTGGCCTTGAAACAGATGTTTTCTTAAAAATGGTACTCTCCCCGTCCAAGGTGAATGTCCGAACATCCATGTACATGGTAAGGTACCGAGCCCACATGCCTTTGTTATGCCTTCGTTTAGTCAGTGCAGCACAAATGGTGGGGTTTAAGGTCAGCCTACAGAGATAAAATTTGGCTTGGATATCATTTGGACCCAAGGTTGGGTACTTTTTGTCTGTCATCCTTGCACCAAAACAAAAGAACTCGGGACTGTTAAAGGTGATTCGCAGCTTGATTTCAATACCAGGAACTAACACGGTTCTGGTATGAAAAGCTTCCAAATGTGGTTTCATGACCAGCCGCATTAACTTCCAAGTTTTTGGAGAACGGATGGCCGTTCTCCAAAAACTTGGAAGTTAACACTTTCAAGGGATTTGTCTCTCCAGTAGCAAACACACCAGGATAAAGGGGGCGGTCATCATTCACAGCATTGGTGGCTTGCAGGGAAGCATTCACATTCAAATAATTCACCCAACCTTGTGGGGCCAGCAATGTTTCACCTTCACTGGGTGTGTAATTCAGCAAGGTTTCACCAAAGGGTCGGTAGGCATACATGCCCGTCTGTTTGGTCATTAATGTACCAATCAATTGCATGTCAAATTGCTGGATAATGGTGTGCGCCACATTATTGACCAGGTAAACGTACTTGGTGTAATCGTCTCCTGATTGATTTGCTTCAGCTGCCGTGACTTGCCCGTCCGCATACAAACCAGCATTGTTAGCACCGGTAGGTAGTCTCATGTCAAAGGTTAAATAACTTTGATTCAAATCGACAAAATCTTTCAATTCGGAAACAGTGAATTCCAAGGGGGTAATACTGCTATTGTTGAGCGGGAGTAACCCACCCATTGAGACCCTTGAATAGCCACATCTTGCGCTTGCAAAGCCCAGAAATTCAACGACTTGCTCACGACGAACGTCAACGTTGTTTGTGGGTTGTTTATCAAAGCCGTCTGGGTTTTATCTGTGTCGTCCACTGATGGAACAGATTGTAGTCCAAGGTTGTTGTTGGTGGTAATACGTGATTGGAAATCCACCCACCATGCTGTCCCCACCTCCACAATTGCTGTTCGCATCTAGGAATGGAACGGACTACCAATCGCGGCATGATGGATTCGGTGTCCCTGTTGGTGGTCAAGTTAGTCTGAGATAATTTGGAAGGGAGCACGGCTTGATATATGGGCCCATTGATGGTGTGGGCAAGGCCACCGATTTAACCATAGCAAGAACACAATCACGCACCCTACATTGATAGGCGACAAACTGACCCATAGGTCTTGTGGGACAATACCCTCTGAGGGCCATTGCTCCATAGTGTCTAAGAGCTCTGTAGGGCAACAAACACGCAAGGAGCTCACCTTGCGGCTCCATCACCAGCAGTGCCAAGTATCGCACAACAACACACACAGAGACCACATTGTATCATTTGAAACGAGCAAACTCTATCCAAGCCATTTTATACAAGAGGAAATGACCACGACACTGTCTTGGTCTGAATCGGACTCTCCTAATATGTCATTATGCTCCAGCAGGCGTTCAGTCAACTTCGTCATCCACCACCCACTTGAATTGATCGAAATTCATCATGTTGACTTGCATGTCTAATCTAGCCCCAGACCTCATTAGCGTTGTGTAAAACAGAAAATCGTATTTTGGTACCAGATAGTAGAGGTTGCCGCAAGTGTCAGGCACGGACATACTGCTCAAGGCAACTCGCCAACCCTGCCCTAGCAACGTCAGTCGCTGGGGCAGCCGGACCTTAAAACTGGATGGTGAGTTATCTGGAAATTCAGGTGAGGGATCACTAGGTAAGGTCACATAGAAATCACCCATGGTTCCCTCACCCTTTCCACTTGCGAATGGTCTTCACATCGATCCAACTGTCGTATTTATCAGACCATCGTCGCCAACTCACTTTGACCTGCTTTCCTTGGCGTTGTAAAACCTTTTCTATGCGAAAGAGTCCGTCATCTGGTATGGTCACCTTCCACCGGAGTCCCATTCCATTCTTGTACTTTGTAGGTGGATACTACCCCTGGCACAACCTGGCGGATCACAAAAACCTCTTCTGTCCACCAGGGCAAATACCCTTTTTGAAATGGTCGATGTTTCTTGTTCAAACGCACCCGTGTCCCTTTTACCAAAAGCGACTGTTTGTTCTTTTTCGTAGCTAGGAATCGTTTGTTGTAAAGACGGTGCCATACTTGGGCCTCGTTGACGTCAGTTACGTCTCTTGGAGCTATGCAAATGCTCTGATACACGGCAGCGTTGTATCCCTGCACGATACTCTGCAAGACCTGTAAAAATGCCCATGTGTTCTTGGCTGTCAAGTACCAGTACAGTTTCTCTTTCAAGGTGCGATTGAACCGTTCCACTAGGGCGGCTTTAGCGTCCCCATGCGTGCTAAAATGATAAATGCCGTGCATTTTCATCAAAGTCTGGAACATGCGATTGTAAAAATCTTTGCCCACATCCGTCTGCATTTTTTGCGGTGTGCGCCCGGCTCGTGTCAAGATGGTTTGCATGGCCTGTGTGACCGCTACCCCTGTCTTGTTCTTCAAGGGTTCGACCCAAGCATATTTGCACAACACATCCACTACCTTTAAGGCATACAGGTTTCCTTTGTTCCAACGTGCTAACCCTTGCAATTCAATCAAATTGGCAACCCATTGTTCATCGATGTTAAACACTAAGGTGGGTAATGTAGGAAAATGTTTTCGGCGGGGACGGTGTAACGTGTAGCTTAAGACCCCTTGCAGTAGGTTTTGGGCCTCTCGCCTTTTTAACCAATGTGCTTTGGCAAAAGCTTGGACCCCGCCCAAACTACCTGGCTACCCGGGGAACTCGTACGTTGTGACAGTTTCATGACACTAACCACTTCACAGTTTTACATCAACATTTTATTTATCTTGTAAAACACTAACTTCACAGTTTTACATCAACATCTTATTTATCTTGTAAAATGAAACACAGTTTTGCAACCCCCCATGTTACAACTGGATGGTTTCCAACAAAGAATCTCTTCGGGCGTGCCTTCCACGTAGCATTCACTTTTCTCTTCCGTGCACAGTTCACACAACAACAAGTCTAACACGTCGCTCAACCACGAGTACCACAGGATCTCTTTACGACATTTGGCCTCGTACAATGCTTGGTAACTCTGATTTAAACGTTTCAGACCGTTCAGTTCTCGTCTCATTTCCAAAACGCGATTATCTATCTCCTTTATATCTTCCTCTCCATCTTCTTCTATGCGTTTTTGCACCATTTCCTCCTTCTGTTTGATGGTGGCCCATCATGTGGTATGTTTAATGATAGACTTTTCGAGATGGTGGCGACGCTTATCCAGGTTCTGCACTGTTTGGTGTTGACTTTCATGGAATCATCCACAGATTTCAATTCCTTGACTTTTTCTTTCAATGCCTGTTCAATGTCAAAAGGCTTGACGATGCTTTATTTGCCTTGTCTGACGGGCCTCCTCTAAACTCAATGTGTCATTCATGGTCTGTTTCTATCCCTGTCGCTGTCAACTGGCGTTTTGGTGAAACGATGAGTTTTTTTATACATGGATCTGGACATTGATTGGTTGAATGGAACCATCCAATGACGCACTTGGAGCAATCAATCTTTGTTTCAGCTTCTCAATATTGTCTTTCTCCTTAATCTGTCTTTGCACCCATCGATCATGAAAGGGTACCATTTGGTGTTGTTCTACCGGAGGAAACATCATCATACATTCTTCATGCCAAGATTTCAAAATATCATTTTTGTTGACCGATAATATGGCTGCTTTTAGACATGCATCAGATTCTTCTGCTCTATTAAGCTTTGAAAATCGCTCCCAAGCTTTTCCAGAACGCTTCGATTATATCCTTATGCATTGGAAGGCGACAAATCTTTCTTTGGAGATGGCGCTCGTGTAACTGCTGCTTTTGACCTCGAAGAATTCTTTGAAACTCTGAGCAACACAAGGTAACTTCGTCTTCATCCACATAGTTTGTGCTAGGAATACCTTCGAGAAAGTCTCGTGTCTTTTTTCTTTTTTTAAAAAGTGCTCTTGACTCCTCACTGTAGAAATGAACGTTTCTCATCCTCATGTTTGTCCCTCAAGGTATGACGGTCCGGTGACATCATTAGGAACCAATCACAGAATGGTATATTTTGCTTTTCATTGGCGCTCTATTCCCCCAATGAATCGAAAACATGTTCTGTAAACTGCGCCACGAGTCTGTATGAGCCTCCATGTTTCGCGTACCAATGATGGCGCATGTTTTACCCATCAATGACACAATCGGTTCAAAGCAGGCTTCAAAGCTGTCCTCAACACCATCATACTCGAACCAATGATGTGTCATAGAGTACAGATACAAGGGCTTGTGCATCAGGCGTGCCATCTCTACGCCCCACCCCATCCCACTATCCACACACTCTAATCCTTGACTGTTTTGTGCAAATTTCTCAAATGCGTACACAGTATCAGCTTTCTTTATAATCCAATAATTGCGCCGCAATAACCCGTTGACTTTACAAGATGATAATGGGTATGTATGCTGTAACCATTTATTGGCAGCTTGACAGGCGTGATCCGCTTCTGTGTCCGAGGAGTTACACTTGATCATATTTATGTGCGGTACATTAAGTGACAAGACCCCCGGATGAGAACCTGGCATCAACAAGTTTGGAATCATGACCACCACAGAGATGCCATCCTTTGCCATCCATTTGGGTGATAGGGTGGTTGTAAGGGAGAATGCACATAACTCGCATCCCACATTGCCACACCTATCGTATAGCCCAGGCATTGGTGCCTTTAGCGCCCCCAGTAATCAGGGTGATCTCGCACGGCTTCGACATTTGCTCACTCTCACTCACAACGACAACTACATCAATCAAATGGTTGCATTCTCTTTTTATTACAGCATTGAACCAATTAAAAAAGTACTTTTCCAATATTGAGCACAGTTCATGCGGTCTTAAAAAAACATCCATCACATAGGCGCTGGGCCATGCGACAAGCCATTTGAAAGGCGGATGGTGCTTGGGATATGTTCTCCGACAATCTTCCCCTCTGCTTGTATGGGTGACGTCAAAATGGCACTATGTTCTGTTTCTTCTTTGGTTGGCAAGCCACCATGCGTGGTTTAAAGCCTGGGTATTGAGGATGTTGCAGTGGCGGATTCAGTTTCTCCAAGGTGAAGGGAGTGTACAACCATTGGAAGTAGGGGCATGTGCGGCTCTGACAGCTGAAATACATGCGTCCAGGGTTCTTCTCAGTTTTGCTCTCAGTTTTGCTCTTTCAGAGTGGAAGGTTTATCGCAGTAACACAGCATCTTTGGCCATTCAGAATGCATTTTGTCGATGTTAATCACAAGCTGATGGTAGCGTTGTTCCTCCACCGCTTGAAAGTACTGGTGTACTTCTTGTTGGCTTGCAATGAAGGCACAGGGGTATTCAGGACATTTCACGTAATTAAAACCATTGTCTGACGTTCGGTGCTCCAACAAACAACCATGAAAAGGACATGTCGTATCAACTTCTGCTGACAGGTCATCAGGGATCTGCCCCATGAGTTGTTCAATAGTGGTGGGCTCATTAGGCTCCCACACTTCCCCTTCTTCGTAGGTCTGCTCCACGACTTGCACAGCAGGTGTTGGTGGGATGGGGAAAAGGGGTGGCAATTCCTTTATCTCCTCCATAGTCATAGCGTTGTTTCCTCCACATGTTTGTGTGACTTCTGGCTTCTTCTTGGAAGGTGGTCTGGATGGCCAAGTGGGCTTTCGAATTGGTACGACTTGTTCTTTCTTCTCTGACATGATATAGGAGGCAGTGTGGCCCAATGGTTAGGGCGCTTGCCTTGAGATCCGGAGATCCCGGGTTGAAGACCCGCTCTGACCACTCACTGAATTTGTTCCTGGCAGTCCCTAGTTCAACTTCCCAGCTGCACTTGTGAATAGCCAACTGGTTTGCCTCCGGCCAGTTGGGATTCTTAACAGTTGTTGTTGTTGTGTTCTGTTGTTTCATTGATTCATTGGCCCTGAAAAGGCCCTATGGGGAGCAGCAATTAAGTATGTATGTATGTATGTATGCATATAGTCTCAATGGAAAAGCGAGCTAGAGCGACGCTTTATAAGCACAAAACGTTTGTCTCTCAAGGTATGATGGGCCGGCGACATCATGAAGAACTAATCATTGAATGACCTATTTGCCTTTTGATTGGCTCTCGATGAGGTGATGGTTGTTTCTGATTGGTTTCCGATGAGGTCATCTGGTGTGGTTGTGATTGGTTTCTTTTCCTTAGTCTTTGCTTTGTTGCCATCTCTTATTCACAGTTAAACTCCAGAGCAGGACAGAGCTCTCTCTCTCTCCAAACAAGGCTAGTCACATACCGATAAAATTATATGCACACACAGCATTATTTTATGCACTAGACATGTGCGCGTGCTCCGTAAGAAACTATATTTTGGGCTTACGTTCCTTTGTTTGTCATTCTCATCGATGAAAAAAAAACCCTCGTCTTCACACATGACTGGAATCTCATTAACTTAACCCTAATTTATGCGACAACCTGGGATGCACGTGATGTTGCACGTGTTAGGGTTAGGGTTACACCGCATTGCGTCATGCCCCAACTTGCCCCTAATTTATGCACGCCCCCTTCTTTTGTTTTTTGATTGATGATGTCATTTGATGACTACCTGTCAAATCAGGTCTGAATGAGTGCATACAACTACTTACATAGTTCCAAATTATCTAGTAAACAGTTAATTAAGCCTTATTTTCATGTTACATCGAACTGTATGAGGTGTGCGATCCGCCTGTTCAGATGAAAAAATGCAACATGCATTGCTACAAATTATCTAGTAAACGGCTAAACCTACTTTACAATTGTTACATCGAACTGTATGAGGTGTGCCTCCTGCCAGTTCAGATGAAAAAAACGCAACATACATGGTTATAAATTATCTAGTAAACAGTTAATTAAGCCTTATGTGCAACAAACCGCTATTACATGTATTGTCACTACCACAGTTCCTGAAAGCTGGTGATTCACTGTCTGTGACACTTCGTTTGGAATTCTAACAAACATGGAAGCAGCAATGAAGCCAAATCTAATTATTTTAAGTGCCTTTCGATAAGCTCCTGCTAAGTGCATTTTTTTGCCATGATTACCTTGGGAAAAAAATCAACTCAATAAATTACGTGACTTCTTACTCTGTGTTGTCTTTTCTCTCTCCTGCCAAAAAGCAACTGTGAATGGCACAGTAGACACGCTGGATGCATTTACATATCTTGAAATCACTATAATGAGAAGAAAAAAGTATGGGCACATTATTTTTATTTTTTGACTGCTTCAAACAAATTCATTTTTCAGTAGTGAGCACTGAAAGGATAGCAGACTTGGGGAGGAAATGTGAATGATTTTGCCCCTCTTATCCATGTAGACGGATCAACAATCTTCTATTCAATCCACCTACTCTCCCCCTCCCCCGCAAAAAAGAACAACAACCAAACGACATCAAGTACCTCTAACTTAAATAATTATGTCCAGGATTGACTCTAATTAAATGTACGTCCATTTAAGTTTATAAGTGTCCCCCTGCCCTTCTCCCCAACTTCAACATCACCCGTGTGTCTCGGAATAGACCCCGTTCAGTTAATTCTGACTCTTGAGGACAACACTATAAGATTGCTTTACATTTGAAAGGTTTGTTTCTCTCATGCAGGGGAGAGTATACCCAAAATGGGTATACAGGTTTTGCAAGGCAGAAACAATATAGATTCTTTTTCCCATGTTCTTTCTACTGCAAAACATTTTCATTGCTCCTGCCATGCAAAATGGCTGCCGTGCAAAACCTCTATATACAGACAATTTATGTCACAAAGACTAGTGTTCCCCAAATACTACTGCTCAAGTAAAGATAAACAGCCGCTTTTATCCTAAACTAAAAATAACGCTAACCAATAACCTTAATATTATTGTCGAAATTGGTAACAAAATACTTAGACTTAAAGGGACTCTTCATGTTGGATGTCAAAATTAACCATGCATCTAATTAGATGCAATCCTGGACATAAGTGCCCTAACCCTAACCTTCAGTGACAACTGGCAGCAATGTGATACTGCAGAGGCACCCAACGTACGGAACTGTACGGAAGACGATTTGAGATTTAGAATTTTCGGAGCACTTGTTGTAAAATACCTTGCTTGCCTGCCCGTCCTAAGATTTTCGAACATCTCAAACATGGTATAATTGCCCATTTTTTAACGGATTTTTACCCTAAAAAGTCACCAATAATCTTCGGGAGCCTTTTTTCTGGCTGCAATTTTCGAAAAGGTAAGTTTTGATCCCTATAATTTTCGGATCACTAGACTTTCAGCTAGGGAGTCCGAACAGATGAAAAATTTTTAGGGGATAAAATATGCTTATGTCTACCCTTTAAGTACTAAAATACGTTTAACAATGCAATAATTAAGTGGTTTTGAACTATATTCTCGTTCGGTGGCCCTGATACTGGCTAAAATCAATACAAAAATAGTTTAAAAGGGTTCGTTTTCTCAATGGTTTTCTCTAAGATTGTGGTCTTTAAATTCGCCTTAACTTGTATCTTATTGAACACTGGTATCTTTTTTCTTTGAAATCTCTTCAATTTGCATGCATGGAAAATTCACTGCATACCTTGGGGATGATCGGCAATATTCAGTATTCCAAAACGGAGAGATATCCTCATTTTGCTATAAGTATCATAGGAACGATGGAAACCACTGAGGTAGTTGAGTGTGTAGGAACTTCGTGGAGAATAGAAACAAACAACTATTGGCGGCTGTGGATGTCTTGTTTCCAACACTTCATTTCTAAAATTGTCCTGCAAAATCCCAGTTTCATTATTCAACACAAGTAAATCTCTTAATCTCCCGAGTGAAGTTACAAAAAGCTGACATGAGCATTAGTTGAACACTTGAGAGATGAAGAAATTGCGTAAATTAACTTCTTTGAAGTCTTAAAGCTTGCTCCTTTGGCAACTCATTGGGAATTTAATTCCAAGAATCAATTTTACCCCATCTTCTCCATTATACCATCATGTATCTCTGTGGGACTTGGGGTGGCTCACAACAGGTTTTCAACAAGTTGCCACTGACTCCAATAACACATCATCAACATGCAACTGATGTGTTGGCTGACACACGACCAGTGCATTCAGCCAACTAGTCGGCGGACAAGGAAAAACATGAAAAAAGTTTCGGTTAAGAGCCTTGGCAGGAAGCGCAATGCATCTCTTCAAAATTCTTCATAAAATGCGGCAACTGAAGTCTATCGAAGAATCAGCCATTAGTCTTTAAACATTTCTGAAAGCCACCAAATATCCAAAAGTGAATCACCAATATACAATGTGTACATGTAGACTTCAAACTGTTCCTTCACTGAGTGCTAGTACATGATAATTAGGAACTTCAAAGATTGTTGATGACTGAGTCGACCGACAGTTGGTCACTTTAATTTCAGTCAACTTATGTTTGAGGAAAAATATCTAAAAGGTCTAGTTTCCATTCTCTCACTGAGCAATCCTTTTGAATTATTTTAAGTTTTTCTAGGTAATATACAGTGTAGTAACGAGAACATTTGTGGCTCAAAAATACACATATCTCCAACGTATTAAATAAATTAACACCAATAAACCTTTAAATGAAAGAACTACAATGTAAATGCTTTAAATGGACCCACAACATTAACAGAATTACATGCATAATAATCTGTGATAAACAGACACATAATAGACTGTTTTTTCTTAATAAAATATGATCCTGCACCTGTTCATGATTTTAATAATCCACAGCCCTTTACTGACCAGATTTAGATGTATAGCGTGGCTGTTCAAAGCCACCAAGGAAATCTCAAGACTTCTTTCTCCTACATCGTGTATGCCTTCAAGTACAGCAACAGGTCTTTTTTTGTCTTTCCATTCTGAATTGTAGACCAATAACAACAACACAACTTGTAAAATTAATTAATTATTCATCAAAGTTAAGAGCAAGTTTCAATAGAGTGTCGTAAAACCAAAACCAACGTAATTACTTTGGCCAATCAAAAAGGATGGACATAATCCTGGACCAGTAAATCAATCAAAACTCAAAGTAATTACACATAACCGAAGCAAAGCGCGGGAAAATGTGCACGCACAAGCCACGATAAGTTTTGGTTTCACTTCTGCTTGGTTGAAAAAGTGGTGCGAGAACTTTGAACCAATCACTGAGTGAAGTAATGCAAAGCCAAAGCAATTCACTAATTACTTTCGACACTCAATTGAAAACCACTCTATGACCAATCAGCAGGTAATATTTGAGTCAAATGTACTCCTCTGTAAACCGTGATACAAATCAACAGGTGTTGATGAATTATTAAACAGTAGAATTAATTAAATTTAAAATAATCATGTACATCACACGCAACAATCAAAGTCAATTATGAGAATTCAGCTTGGTAACAACTTGTTTAGAGGACACATATGTTATTGTACTATGTTGTACATGAAGATAAAATGTGAGTGGGAGATCTGTATGGGTGTCAACGATGGCAAGCCGAAGAAGATCGACCCATTGTTAATGCTCATATACAGATAAGACGTGGCTATTTTATCGCACTGTCTTGTGAAACTAAACAATAAACTGAATACAATAGAGATCTGCAGCAAACGTCAATGGATGCTACAGTAATTAGCTGAGAAGGAGTTTGTATTTAGTAAGAATGAAAATTAAACCTAACCTGCAGAGCTAAAAACGATGACAGCTGGTAGTTGACTGATATTTAATGCCTTTGTAATATTCCTGTTGATGGAACGTGAATGTACAGTTACATTTACAATTCAGCCCTTATGAAATCAGTTACTTTTGAGAAGAAAGGTTATTCATTCATTTATTCCATCTTAAGGGTGACACTAACGTCGTATAGATTTCCCCCTGTATGACACTAGATGATTTACTCTTCTCTGAGGTAAATATGTCCAGTAATGCAAGTTATAAGTGACACTTGAGATGATTTTAATCATCAACGCGGGCAGCCTGCTAAAGGGGAGACAGGGTTAAAAGATTTATCTCCCAAGATCTTTTAATTATTTAAAAATGAGGCGACTGTTTTTAGACCCAATAAAACAAGTGCTGCAAGTTTTTTTGTACAGCTTCAAAAGCATTCCACAAACAGCGTGTCCCTCAGAAGTCCAAACGAAGGTTCAAATTGTGAGAGGAGAACATACAGTAAGCATACATGTCAAGAAAAACAAGCTATGTCACGTGCAGTCAAAACAATGCATACTAGCAAGGAGGAGGTTTTATCGAATCAGCAAGATAATGTCACTGCACCTGATGTATTATTGACCATTTTGATAGGTCAATACATTAGGCATTATCAATTATTAATGCATTTTTTAACATATTTAATTTTCTAGAAATTACAGTAAACTCAACTCACACAAAGAACTCCCTTACATCTCATCCTCAGTCTGTGGGATGACAATAAAGACTTTAATCCTTTTCTTCCAACTTTTAGCCACCTGATTCATGCATGTCCAATAAAATTATACACATGTATAAAAAACAACATAGAACTGTAACAAGAAACCATGCAATTATTGTTATAAACCCAGCAGCAAGACAATAATATAGCTGTCCTAAACAGCAACCCTTCCTTGCATGAGATATTGACATTGACCTAACCAAAAAAATTAAAGTCCCCAAAGGCAATTCTCCACCCGATGGGACTGCCATTGGTGTCATTAGCGGCAACAGGCACCACGCAAAGTGACCTGTTCTGATCATGACTTTGGTGAGTCTAATTTTCCTACTACCCTCACCTTCTCTAAACTTGTAACTTATTAAATTAATCCAATCAACGAATATACGCCATCTTCATGAACCATTCACGATGGTACATTTCCCTATGGCATACCACATAATTCATTATAAAGAGAATTCTAAAATACATGTACCTTTGTGATAATAATTTACATGTAATTTATAATTCTTTTGCTCTTGATTTACCAACAAGTTTTAATCAACAGTACATGGCTTCTTAATTTTGAAAGGTATTGAAAAGAAAGATGGTACAGGATTTGAACCCATGAGTGTTCAACGTACCTCACTGTGCATAATTTGTTCTTTCAGGCCTGCCCTAATACAAAGCAGTATAATACTTGATCCCGCAACTACAAGCAATTGCAAAAAGGTTGAGACACTGAATGGAAAATCCACCTCTTGTTCCTTAAACCCCTCTTCTAGTTCATAAGAAAAGGCTGAACGCCCCTCCCTCCCCCCTCCCCTTTTTCAATGTTGATACCCTTTAGTGTGAGTGCCAAGTGGAAATGGAAACAACTTTGCTGGGGGGGGGGGGGGGGGGGGGGTTGGAGATGCGCTGACTTGAATGACACGCATTGTACGGTTATCAACAGTGAGTGTCTCAACTCTTTTTGCAACTGCTTGTAGCTTTCTATCATACATTCACCTCTTACTAGATACAAATTAATGCGACCTTGCAAGTGTTCACCTGGATTGATAGCTCAGATGGTAGAACAAGTACTGCAGTGCACTCGCATAGTCATGCGTTTGAGTTCCCTTAATTTGTGCCTCGATTTCTTCAGGCTTCTTTCGAAGCCTCTACAACTTGTTTTCACAAAGAGACAGACTTTATAAGCATGGCTTGGCTTTCCAGTTCAATTTTTTGGTTTCCCTTGAAATCCATATACCGGTGATATTAAGTAGTCCTGAGTTACAGTACATGCAGTAAACCCAGTAAAATCTTCTAACCTTGATAAGATCTTTTTCAACTGTTTGATGATGAAATCGGCCAGGAACCCCAACCAAGGAATAGCCTCCATCCTCGACTACATCAGACAGGAATTCTGAGGGGAATGTTGTTATTCTTGATGCAAACAACCTTTTCTGCAAATACAAATGTAATACACAACCATCAACATTAAGTAAGTTAAGAAAGTAAGTTAAACAAAAGTATTGACTTCCCAAAGGTAGCACTTATTTATCTAATAACAGCCAAAAGCTTTCTCCTCAGTTATTTAAAGATAATGAGTGTTGGTCTGGCCAAAGTTAATCACACGATAGTCTGATGCTCACGCAAACTGAGCCATCTGGTTGGCAGCTTCCAGAAAATTAGTACTTACAACTTACAGATCTCCATTTAAAAATGTACTTCCCCATTTAAAAATGTACTTGAAATTTTGAGTATCTTAGTTCCTGAAGAAACCAATCAGATTGTAGATACATCTTAAGTGAGATCTTTGGGAACTAAGTTGCTGTGTCAACCAATCAGATTTGGTTTGTAATCCGAACCTTTTTTTACAGCAACTAAGTTCCTCAACAAACCAATGGCATGAAAGAAAATACACACGTTATTTCTAAATTTAGGTTCATCTGTTTTATTTAACTCGACACCCAAAAGGATAGACAACAACGGGTGATTCATTTCTAATTTCCTGAAAGCAACTGTTATATTTCACTAATATTGCATTTTTCTCCAATTAGGATTACAATGAAAGTACAGGAATATTTGTCTTTTTAAGCGAAGCGTGTACTTCTGTATATTTCATTTCTCTTTACTCAAAGTGTGTGGGATCGGCTTTGTACAAAGTACATTTAAAGCGAAAATTCTGGGCACGCTCGTTAAATTAAAAAAAAACGTACAAAATGTTTTAAAATATCTGATCGGCCCAATTTCATTAGCGCTGCTTTCGTGACCTCAGATCGTTGAACAAAGCGTCTGGCAACCGCAACTGAGATATCAAATATCAACATTTGGGAACTAAGTTCTCCATTGAACCAATGAGAAAGGAAATTATTTTTATCACGAACATGTGGCAAAACAATTCAGTGGAATCGCGCTGTAGACGAATCGTTGACCAAGCGTTCGTGTTCATTTCTTTTCGAGGCGATAACCGATCGAACATCCTTCTGTTGTTCATATCTTCATCCGCTAAAAATATTAAATCAAATAACAGAAATGAAGTTTTATAAAATATTAATATTTTGTTTCAAACAGCGGTCATGTTTCCATGCACTTTCGATTCTCAACGATGCGATAAGCGAACCGTAAGTTGTTTACAAATGAGCGAGCAAAGCAGTGAAAAAGAAGACTTTTAAATTTGCATTGGTTGTCGCAGTTGAGACTTGTATGTGATAGTTGACACTACAGGGGCATATGAAAGGCGACCCCGACCAAAGGACATTAGCATTTGACCTTTTATTGAGATATTCGGCAACTAAGTTACTGTGTCAACCAATCAGATTTGGTTTGTAATCCGAACCTTTTTTTGACAGCAACTAAGTTCCTCAACAAACCAATGGCATGAAAGAAACTCCACAAAGTTATTTATAAAATTTAGGTTCGTCTGTTTTATTGAACTCGACACGAAAGTTAATTTCCTGTACTGCACTATCATTTGTCTTAAATGATGATTCCAATGGCGGATGAAAGTACATTTTGTATGTTATCGAACCGTGCACATCTGTACGTTTTATTTCACTCTATTCAAAAATTACGGCGGGATGGGCTTTTAAAAAAAATACATTTTATGCGAAAATTCAGGGCACGCACGTTAAATAAAAAACGTTCGAAATGTTTTGAAATTCTCATCGGCCCAATTTCATTAGCGCTGCTTTCGTGACCCCGGATCGTTGGGCAAAGCGTCTGGTAAGCGCAACTGAGATATCATTTGGGAACTAAATTCTTCATTGAACCAATGAGAAAGGAAATTACATGTCAGAAAAACTCGTAGACGAATCGTTGACCAAGCGTAAATAAAAAACCGCCTATTAATCGCCCGTGATGCGGTGCTCGTTCTTTTCAAGGCGATAACCGATCGAATATTCTTCTGTTATTCATGTCTCCAGCTAAGAAAAATATTTAATCAAGAAACAGAAATGAAGTTTTATAAAATATGTGAAAAAAAAAAAACAGTTGAAGACTTTGGTTGTCCCAGTTGAGTTTGTATGTGACAGCGGCATTGCAGGGACATACGAAATGCGAGCCAGACTGCAGGACATTGGTATTTAACCTTTCATCCCTTCACACTGGATTCTCGCTAAAACCGGTCAATAATGTGAATTGCAACAATGGCGTTACAAATGCAAGATTTTTGTATACAGTGTATCATGTATACTAAAAGGTGAAGCAAAATATTCTTACTAAGAGAAACCGAATTTATACCGACACTTGCAAGATGAAGTAATTACTTGAAATCAACAAGCTAAATTACATTCTAAAAAAAACAGTGCTCACCATTGAGATCAGATTGTTGCCTTTCGAATGCTTTTTACTTAACATGACAACACACAACATAATACTGTATTCAGGAAATGCATGAAGAAAAATGAACAACGACACCTCCTGAAAGGGGAAATCGTGAGGTTATCCTTACGTAAAAACAATTTTCCCAACTAACAATTTAAAAAAATCTAAGAATTAAACATTCACTTTTACAACTTAATTAAAGATATGTAGATTGCAAATCACTTACCTTGCCAATTTCGTCTTGACTCATTGAAACTGACGATTTTCCATGGGGTATTCCTCGCCAAACTCTTCCTTTTGACAGAATTTAAACGGTACATCCAGTTTCCAATTTTTCAAGTCAAGGCGTCGTTTCCCTCCTTGAAGACACCATCGGCAAGAGCTTTACTCGCTTCGCGCCATTTTGTCATTTTTGGCGGGGTAGCGATGAGCATTGGCGGCTGTGTCGCCTAAAATACATTCTCCATCGACATCAGTCCAGATTTACATAGTCTTCACCACGCAAACATGCCAACAGATCAGAGTAATTGAAAACAGAGTATAGCTCCCAAGATGTCTTTTTCAATCCTGTCAGTTCTTTGTGAGAATTCTCTCTTTGCTCGAAAGCGAAAAGAAAGAACTCATGAGACTTCCTATTGTTATCGGTTATGTATTGTTTGTTGTAATCCCAAGTGGCATAACTGCTAGTTGATAGGCCAAACCGGTAACTAGTTTCAAGATTGCACGAACCATTAAGTGGCACGTGTAGCACAATGTCAAACCGATTACTTTATGTTGACATACAAGACAAACACCAGTGAACATTCCGTTTGTGCAATGCTTTTCAGACCGGTAGTGCACTGTCGTAAGAAGCGTTTACGTCTATTTGGGCATAAGGTTTAGAGGATCTTTCAGAGACCAATTATTTTCAGTCACGGAAATAACAAAAATCCTTGAGTAGAATTATACGATTCCCCTCACCCCATTAAAAAAATTAATGCTTCTGGTGTGAGGGAAACATACCAGCACCAAAGGATGAGGGATGTACGACTCAGGAAAGTCCTGTTACTGCCACACCTGCGAAGGACCTCTAATGATACACTGTTGTGATGATTTAGGTGATGCAGTTTTTCAAGAAAGATCTAAGTCTTTTTACTCGGAGACTACAATTCCCCTCGCTGAGAACAACAGCAGAAGTCAGTTTCAAAGCAGCAAATTAAGTACAACACGAATATTCGGACAAAGCTTAAGGTTTTGCGGGTTCCAAACTGGGTTACGAGCCCTGCTGGAGTAGTGACGTAGATGCGTTAGTCATTCTATATCACGTCTCCAATAAAAGGTGACGTGGGCAGAGTTCCTCGGCCTTTCGTACGGCAGTAGCTAACTTACCGCAATCTGGTTTTCTTTTCTGGCAATTAATTTCAACAGCTTCTCTGTCCTCATGCCATACTCCTCATCTTCTTCAGAATCTGGGTTAGCTTGTTGGAATTTAAAATCAAATCAATCAAATGGTCCGCAGGCTTTGCCGTAATCCTCTGCAAAGAGGGACTCCCCGCAGCGCTGCTCTCTTTTTTCTGCCTCTCTGTCCGCCATGCCTTCCCACCATTCTATTTGAGCCGTTGTCATCCTTATACGGAGTTTTTCCACGGGATCTTTGATTTCTTTTACTGTGGGACATTTCGCGGGTTTACTTGGCGGTATTTGCCTAAGTATGATGATCGACCCCTCCATAGGAGGCCATTTCTTCCTGGCTGACTTCGCCCAAGACCTGTAGGACATCTCCGCCTCACTGTTCTCGTTACGTTGGAAACGAAAACCGTGTGGATTACAGTGGTGCGGCTGGAGAGTCGCTACGCAAGGGCGAAGCCAAGACTTAACGTAGATGTTTTCGATAGTACATGCAACAGGACTTATCACTCGCAGGGCGAGGGGAAAATGAGAAAGGAATTAGCTGCACTGGAAAAAGAGAAATCCGCTGAAACGAGAGAAACAGTTAAGTGGCTCAGTCTTTTTGCTTTCATCAATGTGCAACTGCCGCTGTTCTAGGAAGCGGTAGTAAGTGCTGAAAGCGCGTTCTCTCGTCCATTTATTTAGAGGATGACAAACAATTTGACTTATCCACGGAAAAATATATGGACAGCGTCGTTGCACGGTTTATGCATAAAAACTCGTTTGATAAGACGTCATCACATTAATGGACAAAGTCTCTTGGTTCAATTCAATTTTATTTTTTAGAATTTAACCAAGTTTTTTTTCTTTATTCTCTACTACTAAATAGATATCAGAAGAGTGGGTCGCTGTAAGGTTTGGCAGAGACCTATAATGCGTTTGTCGTTTGGTGAGAGAGGATGCTCGGAATATTACTGTAACATTTTTAGAGAGAAGGGCAGGTGGTTGTTTTTAACTGAGAAGAAACCAAGGAGGAAGTACAGAAACGGCTGGTTTTTATGCCTGATGTGGCGGTGATATGGAAAGGGATCGGTGGCTTTGAGATTCCGGGGGAAAGTGAGTCACGAAAACAACATGCGAACCTTTAAAGGGAAAAGGTAGAGTCCTAGCTTATAGAAATACCCGAGTTCGAAGGTTTCCTAAAAGCCTTCTGGCATCTATGAACTCTAGTTTTTTTCTCGCTCTAGCCTCGTTAACGTCACGTTAACCAAGAAAAAACTTCAAACTTAACGGCGTAAGTCAAAGTTTTATTTAGTTTTGTAATCTCGCCCACTAAAATAGAACTGTCGTGTTGAAAGAGAATTCCAGGCAACAGAAATAAAAATTAATGTAATAATGCAGAGCAATGAGATTGGATGCAGCTCAACAAACAGTTAAAAATAACATATTTTGATCTGATTTTATTTCCAGGTGCAAAGATATTGGCAAACTGATGAGAGCTCTCTGAGCTTTCTGAAGTGTTGGCCAAGCAGGTGCGGATAATATCCTTTTGGCTGATCGAAAGACACTTCAGCCCTAAGAAAGAGATCTCTGCCATGAAGAGATTTACTCCACACTTCAAGGAAATGGGATGGCTAAACGACACGGTGAAGTATTCAAAGATAACTTTTTCAGTTCAATGATTGCAAAGCCAGCGGATAACAAACGAACGGCGACGTTGGAGCCTTTCCCGAATAGAAGTCGTTCTGTTTACTCTTTGAAAGATAATAAGAGCGGTTGCCTTGCCGAGTATACAGCAAACCTACTTATCGTTGTCAACAAGATTCCTTTGGTCAAAGCTAAGCCCAACAAGTTGTAGGAGGGTCACGGTACCGATTGCAGCGTTCCTGTTTGCAAAAATCGAGGACTGGCAAGGTCTCTTGTGCCTGCCATGATTCTTCCTACACGTCCTACCGATAGGGCTAGAGGCAAAATCTCAACTTCTATTGTTTACAACAATACAGATAATAAATGCAAGCATAAAGCTGATGGAGACGTCTAGAACGAAAAAGGTAAGGCATAAAAATTATATCAGTTCCAACAATTTAATGAAATGAGCCTGTGGACCACATTCTCTCAGCAACCGCGCAAAAGAAAAATAATCATAATAAATAAATAAATAAATAAATAAGTAAAACAACAAAAAGTAAATTTCAAGCATGTGCCCCCTCCACAATTTGGCTCACGTATTCGTTTTCAGCCCCCCCCCCCCCCCCCCAACTCAAGAACTTTCTGCGCAGGCCCTGTCTGCCTGGCGATGGAGTAACAATAAAGTCAACTTTTCAAAAGAATCTGAAAGTACTTGCGGCCGAACCATTCGTGATAGATAAAATAAAGAGAACAGAGAACCCATCGGAATTAAAATCATGAAGTGGATGAGAAAGGTGGATAATGTGTTCAATTATGTCGAGGTTTGCACGCAGCTGCAAGAATTGCGACTCTTGTTGGCGACTAGTGTTCCCTAGCTTTTCCGTTTTCTGCGATTTTTCGCGAAATTCGCAATTTTTGAAAAATCGTTAGAATTGCAAAACATCGCCAGTCTTGTCCGCGTCTATGTTCTCTAGCTTTCAGTGTTCTGCGATTTTTGCGATTTTTCGCAAATTTCGCAATTTTTGCAAAAATCGCTAAAATCGAAAAAAATCGCCAGTCTTGTCCGCGTCTAATGTTCTCTAGCTTTTCAGTGTTCTGCGATTTTTCGCAAAATTCGTAATTTTTGCAAAAATCGCTAAAATCGAAAAAAATCGCCAGTCTTGTCCGCGTCTAATGTTCTCTAGCTTTTCAGTGTTCTGCGATTTTTGCGATTTTTCGCAAAATTCGCAATTTTTGCAAAAATCGCTAAAATCTAAAAAAATCGCCGGTCTTGTCCGCGTCTAATGTTTCCGACCTTTTCTGTGTTCTGCGATTCTTGCGATTTTTCACAAAATTCGCAATTTTTGCTAAAATCACGGCATCGCGAAATGCAGCGTCCCACTGTCAGCGAAAATAATTTCGACAATTAGTAAGAATCAGTTACAAATATTCGCAATAATTCTCGGAAAAAAAAAGAACACTACAAAGGAAGCTGAACTGACTTTCCGCTCATGAATATATACGTATTTGACTAGCTCTTTTAAAGTCATTTCACATAAACTTTTTTTTTAACTAAAGGTGGAGAACTATTTTTTAGCTGTATGAGGTGAATTGAACATTGAATTTGACCGAACGACAGGAAAATAATGGCGGCAAATACGATGGAGGTTTCCTATTGGAAAACAACCAGGGCGCAAACACCTCAGCAACCGGACGCAAGAAGCTGTGGCTTGTATGAGATTAAGGTGGGGTCAACTCTTTGCTGTTATTGAAGGTTTGATATAGGTTTCGTTAAATGTGTTTTTAGGTGGGAGAATGCGTAACAGAAGGAAAAAAGCCTAATTTCTCACAGGTATGTACTGTTAAGAAATCTTATCATTCGTTCTCTCAGTTTATCTTTCCTTTCTGCGATTTTTTCCGGATAACCGTGTATTCAAATTTATAAGAGGAAAGCTTAGTAGAAATTTTCTTCGTCCGTCACAGGCCACAGTTACTGAATAACAGCAGTGCTATCCTGTGAAAACAATTGTTTTGTGGACACAGGTAGACAGCATCGTTCACGTTACAAATTCCTCCTATTAACTTTTCAACAAATGTCAAATAGCCCTCTGAAAAGAAGCTTGCTCGCCGAATTGTCGAGGATACCCCTCAGTTTGTTTGCATATCACTACGGCGCATTTGTGTCTCGCTCGTTTCTCACGGTAAAAGCGAGACTGGCTTTTCGGGCCAATTTGGGCTAGTGATAACACACAAAAAATGGTTTGCACTGTGTTACCTACGTCGTGCTTACAATAAACACTTTTTCATTGAGGTAGCTCTTATTGGCTATTAGAGCGGATCTTATCTCGATCCATTTATGTACTATCTTCAACAAGTCTTTAAGTTCGGTTTCTTTTCCTGGTGACTGGAAATACGCTAGAGTGACTCCATTGTTTAAACAAGGTGAGCGAACTGATGTGAATAATTATCGGCCAATCTCTGTTATCTCAGTAATAGCTAAGGGGTTCGAGAGAATAGTGTATAATCAATTATATGGTTTTTAGGCTAATGAAGAGATAATCACAAAACAACAATCAGGTTTTCGCTCCTTGCATTCGACTGTCACTGCTCTCTTAGAAGCGACTGACAGCTGGGCTTTCAATATAGACTGCGGTAATGTAAATGCAGTGGTTTTCCTGGACTTCAAAAAAGCATTTGATACTGTTGATCACGATGTTCTTTTAGCTAAACTTAGTCTGTACGGAATACAAGATTCTGCTTACGATTGGTTTAAGTCGTATCTAAATAACCGTACCCAGAAATGTGTCGTCAATGGTTCGCTCTCCAAAGTCTGTTCTCTGGGCTGTGGGGTCCCTGAGGGAACTATCCTAGGCCCTCTTCTATTCTTGATCTACATCAATGATTTGCCAAATTGTTTATCGTTCTGCCAACCTAGGATGTATGCAGGCGACACCCACATAACACATTCTAGCGCAGACTTACACTCAGTGCAGTCTAGTCTGAATCGTGATTTAAGTAACATCCACAAATGGCTTCTATGCAACAAACTTACCCTAAATACGACTAAAACCGAGTTTATGTTAATTGGTTCTAGACAAAAACTGAGTACATTATCTGAATCCCTTGAACTTTTGATAGATAATGTTCCTATAAAACATGTTTCTACTACTAAATCACTTGGGATTCTTATTGATGTTAACATGGCATGGCATAGTCACATGACACACTATCCAAAAAGATTGCCTCCGGCATTGGGGCCATAAAGCGAATTTAACCTTTTGTTTCGCCAGAAATACTGCATTACATCTACAATGCCTTGGTACAACCCCATTTCGATTATTGTAGTATTGTCTGGGGGAATTGCGGCAAAGCGCTTTTAGAAAAATTACAAAAACTGCAGAATCGTGCTGCTCGCATTTTTGACCTCCTCCTCCTATGATGCTGACGCTAGGTACTTGTTACAACTTTGGTTGGAAAGACCTTATTGCCCAATGTCAAACTCAACTAGGTTTAATGGTGTTCAAAGCTCTTAATGATCTGGTGCCTGACTACTTACCGGTATCCTCTATGTTTACTGAGCGCAGTACGCCAGGCTATGTCTTAAGGGACTGCAAACAAATTAAATGACCCTTTACCAAGAACTAACTACCTAAAAAAGAGCTTTAGTTGTAGAGGTGCAACTCTCTGGAACAGTCTACCCTGCAGTCCTAGGCAAGTGAAATCCCTAAATAATTTCAAGAAATTGTTAAATGACCATTTTAGTTAAATCAAAAACACGGCATTCATGGAAAACAGGTGTAGTTTAGTGTAAGACTTTTTAGATACAAATTTATTTTTATTGAATATTGTTATGTAGTTGTACATTGTACTAAAACCTGATGGATTTTTTTACCGTGTTAAAGTAAATAAAGATTAAAGAGCAAGACCATATGATAGATTTGTGCAGTGTGCTTCGTGTGTTAAAATGAATTTGCATTGATCAAATGAAGTGATTTACCAGTTTGTTTTGCTGTCAAAGGCGGTGTGCTTACAATATATGTCACGCATCGAACCTAGTCTGCTACTTAAGCAAATTATTACATGAAAGATGAAAAATACCACTCATGGACATGTATTTTTTAGTAGCGTGGTTTGTGAAATGCTGTTAGTATCCCCCGTGGGAAAGGCCGCTTTTTTCTCAAAAAATAAAAAGTAAACCAGAACATTCCTACACTTCTCACCGACCTACGTGGTGGCGCAACTCACCAATTTCGCAAAGCTTGAGAGTGGAGTGATCCTAGGATCAGTTGCATGGGAGGAATAGCACCGGGCCCAAACCCATTAAACGCTGCCGCGTATTTGATGCAAACCTTGGAACCCTCAAAAGAGGCCTCTTACCGATCTTATACGGTCTCTTTCTCACAAAATCTATTTATATAAAACCACTAGTGGTTTGCCAAGATTGTGGTAAGAACTGATTGTCCACAAGCAACTGCGCATGCCACATTTTGCTTTCTTAATCTGTATTACAATTTCTTGGGTCGGGAAGACCTTTGCTGGATAATTTATGTACAAGCTCCTTTGTAGTCTCTTCGCGTGCTCTATTCCCTTCTGTACAGTGAAAAGCGAGGATTTCGCGAAGCATAAAACCTTGCAATGACCATTGACCTTTCTAGTCTGGAAACTGACATGTTTAAAGAAAGGCGAGCTTCATAAAATATTCACGGTTAAGTGCCTTTTCGGTCCTGAAAAGTTCTCAACGCTTTTGAGAATTTTTAGAAACGCAGAGGAATTTCGAAACAATGAATCGCCACTGGGCTTCTAATCTCTTGAATATATCTTGTTTCCTATTAATTCAGGAAGAAGTCAACAGCATGCGCTTGGAAGTAGCTATGAATTTGTTGAAAAATTGACGCTGATTCAGACTATCCTTTAGGCGGCTCTCAAGCACAAGCCCGGTTTTTATTTGTATATCTATCGCAGATCTGTACCTCTAAAAACATAATGATAATAGACTGTTAAAGGACAACATCAAGGAAGACAAGTAAGAGCTGAACATATTATAAGCGATCCCAGCATTATACCTGTACCAATAATTATAGGTGAAAAATTAGATTATAGCTTGTGAACATATGTCTCTGTCACTAGATCATCACAACTGTGTAAATTTGCATCATTAGAGATCCTTCGCAGGTGTGGCAGTAGTAACAGGGTATTTTCTTCTGGTTCTTCTTCATCGCTAGCCTGTGGGCAGACGTCTCCTATTTCCGAGTGCAACAAAGGAAATAGGAGACGTCTACACGCAGGATACTTCATCGCTTTCAAACAAAATATCAACGTTGTAATCTCGACGCGAGATAATGCTATTACCACACGACGGCAACTTATTGTCAAACACCCATGACATTTTCATCGTCATTGACCAATGTGCTTTCTAGTTGTGTTACTGAGATCAGGTACTGCCTAAGATGAAGTCCTCGTCACTTTCCAAAACAACCTTGGCGTCAACATCGTTATCATCGCTTACAAAAGTAACACCAACGTTATTCGACACTTTGAATGTTTCCATTGACATAGTCATCTCTTTTCTTTTCGATGTATAGTAACGTGTATTTTGAAGATCTTAAGCAACTGTAGATAGAGCGCCCCTTCCCCCATGTCTCCCCATACCCCGGTAATTCTGCCGCTCTGCCTCAGGCATACATCCCTCATCCTCTGGTGCTGCTATGTGTTTTCCTCACACCAGAAGCATTAATTTCTTTTCATGGAGTACGGGAAATCGTATAATTCTACTCAAGGTTGTTTTGTTATTTCCGTGGCTGAAAATTATTGGTGTCTGAAAGACCCTCAAAAATTTATGCCAAAAAAGACGTAAAACGTTTTAAAGTTGAACCAATTCTAATTCCTTCTACGACAGTGCACTACCGGTCTGAAAAGCACTGCACAAACGGAATGTTCACTGGTGTTTGTCTTGTATGTCAACATAAAGTAATCGGTTTGACATTGTGCTACACGTGCCACTTAATGGTTCGTGCAATCTTGAAACTAGTTACCGGTTTGGCCTATCAACTAGCAGTTATGCCACTTGGGATTACAACAAACAATACATAACCGATAACAATAGGAAGTCTCATGAGTTCTTTCTTTTCGCTTTCGAGCAAAGAGAGAATTCTCACAAAGAACTGACAGGATTGAAAAAGACATCTTGGGAGCTATACTCTGTTTTCAATTACTCTGATCTGTTGGCATGTTTGCGTGGTGAAGACTATGTAAATCTGGACTGATGTCGATGGAGAATGTATTTTAGGCGACACAGCCGCCAATGCTCATCGCTACCCCCGCCAAAAATGACAAAATGGCGCGAAGCGAGTAAAGCTCTTGCCGATGGTGTCTTCAAGGAGGGAAACGACGCCTTGACTTGAAAATTGGAAACTGGATGTACCGTTTAAATTCTGTCAAAAGGAAGAGTTTGGCGAGGAATACCCCATGGAAAATCGTCAGTTTCAATGAGTCAAGACGAAATTGGCAAGGTAAGTGATTTGCAATCTACATATCTTTAATTAAGTTGTAAAAGTGAATGTTTAATTCTTAGATTTTTTTAAATTGTTAGTTGGGAAAATTGTTTTTACGTAAGGATAACCTCACGATTTCCCCTTTCAGGAGGTGTCGTTGTTCATTTTTCTTCATGCATTTCCTGAATACAGTATTATGTTGTGTGTTGTCATGTTAAGTAAAAAGCATTCGAAAGGCAACAATCTGATCTCAATGGTGAGCACTGTTTTTTTTAGAATGTAATTTAGCTTGTTGATTTCAAGTAATTACTTCATCTTGCAAGTGTCGGTATAAATTCGGTTTCTCTTAGTAAGAATATTTTGCTTCACCTTTTAGTATACATGATACACTGTATACAAAAATCTTGCATTTGTAACGCCATTGTTGCAATTCACATTATTGACCGGTTTTAGCGAGAATCCAGTGTGAAGGGATGAAAGGTTAAATACCAATGTCCTGCAGTCTGGCTCGCATTTCGTATGTCCCTGCAATGCCGCTGTCACATACAAACTCAACTGGGACAACCAAAGTCTTCAACTGTTTTTTTTTTTTCACATATTTTATAAAACTTCATTTCTGTTTCTTGATTAAATATTTTCTTAGCTGGAGACATGAATAACAGAAGAATATTCGATCGGTTATCGCCTTGAAAAGAACGAGCACCGCATCACGGGCGATTAATAGGCGGTTTTTTATTTACGCTTGGTCAACGATTCGTCTACGAGTTTTTCTGACATGTAATTTCCTTTCTCATTGGTTCAATGAAGAATTTAGTTCCCAAATGATATCTCAGTTGCGCTTACCAGACGCTTTGCCCAACGATCCGGGGTCACGAAAGCAGCGCTAATGAAATTGGGCCGATGAGAATTTCAAAACATTTCGAACGTTTTTTATTTAACGTGCGTGCCCTGAATTTTCGCATAAAATGTATTTTTTTAAAAGCCCATCCCGCCGTAATTTTTGAATAGAGTGAAATAAAACGTACAGATGTGCACGGTTCGATAACATACAAAATGTACTTTCATCCGCCATTGGAATCATCATTTAAGACAAATGATAGTGCAGTACAGGAAATTAACTTTCGTGTCGAGTTCAATAAAACAGACGAACCTAAATTTTATAAATAACTTTGTGGAGTTTCTTTCATGCCATTGGTTTGTTGAGGAACTTAGTTGCTGTCAAAAAAAGGTTCGGATTACAAACCAAATCTGATTGGTTGACACAGTAACTTAGTTGCCGAATATCTCAATAAAAGGTCAAATGCTAATGTCCTTTGGTCGGGGTCGCCTTTCATATGCCCCTGTAGTGTCAACTATCACATACAAGTCTCAACTGCGACAACCAATGCAAATTTAAAAGTCTTCTTTTTCACTGCTTTGCTCGCTCATTTGTAAACAACTTACGGTTCGCTTATCGCATCGTTGAGAATCGAAAGTGCATGGAAACATGACCGCTGTTTGAAACAAAATATTAATATTTTATAAAACTTCATTTCTGTTATTTGATTTAATATTTTTAGCGGATGAAGATATGAACAACAGAAGGATGTTCGATCGGTTATCGCCTCGAAAAGAAATGAACACGAACGCTTGGTCAACGATTCGTCTACAGCGCGATTCCACTGAATTGTTTTGCCACATGTTCGTGATAAATTAAATGTATTTTTGTCTTTGTGACAGAGCCCTGAACTCGTGACCATGCAGACTTCTAACTGATGTAACAAACTGTTACATCTAAGTATGTTCAAGTTGCTGATAGAGATCGCCTTTTAGATTAGCCACTGTGACTTGAATGGGCCAAACTCACTTCCCATACCAATAATGGGGAAAAAATTAAGTAATTAAAATCGAGGCATTGCTGGCCAGAGGTGTTACACTAAGGCTATGGAAGGGGAGGGGGGGGGGGGGGGGGGGATCAATTCCAGCTGGCAAAACCCTGTTGTTAGCTCTGCCAGGGCCATTAGAGCAGCTTTGCAGGTGGTGCATGCTTTGACTCTTGGGCTCCACAGCTACGATGGCTTCACCAGTAGTTTCCACAAGCTCTTGGCCAAGTGCAGGCCTGCATTGAATACCTTGAAATTACTATCCTTGGGAGATGGCTTTGAAGCTCATCAAGAGCCCTCCAATTGCTTCTGTAGGTAGGTCCTCCATAGTTGTGTCTTCATTTGTGAAAACTTTTATTTTACCACCCGTTGCCACAGCTTCATCCTCAATATCAATGGGCACATTGAATACTTCATTTGCTTCCCTCTGCATTTGTGTTCTGAGCATTACATCCCTTTTGGTGATCTTCATGGTCAGTTCAGGTTTTTCGACAATCTCTGCGAAGTTGGTAGGTAAAGCACAAACTTAGGTGCGGAAATATATAAATCTGTGTAACTTAATGGCCATCAATTTTTGCAAGTTGAAGCTGACCCTCAACTTGTCATTAATGAGTGGGTCATTTCCACTTCTGGCACAAAACCGTGTTGAGATCACATCAAGGACATTGTTAGATGGGTGGAGGCATTCATGCTCTTCTCTATGGTCCTTACCTCCATGATTGTCCCGCATCTTTGGCAATATTTGATGGCTCATACATTGCCTACTCTTCGGGCCTATTGTCAGTATGCTGGGCGAGCAAGCCCTCAAGGAGCATGCCACAGCCACCAAACCAAAAATGTGCGACTTCAATGAACATCAGCATGTTCACCCTTAACAAAAGAGCTCCCTCGGTCCTCTGAAGCTGTTGGCTCTTCTTCTGCAGGGCAAGTGCTTGTCTCCCTATTCCACATGCAAGTACTTGCATCGTTGCAGTGCCTGAGCTGCAACCTGCCTGCCATTGGGTACTTCTGGGCCCCAGATTACTTGCTATTTACAACGCTCACCCCCTGACCCTTGTGACAGGGTCAAATCTAGTTTTTTGTCGACCTCATACTCCCGTTTGACCTGCACTCTGCTCCGTTAATTTTTGATTCACTAGCTTCCATTGTGGAATTGGATTATTGTTTATAACTACAAGGTTCCCGAACTGGAACATTTTAGATGCCTTGGATGTGTGCAAGCATTTGAGTTTGCCTCTTCATCCCAAAAAGTGGGTGGTCCTTCAATGCCATTGGTTGTGTCTGGCATCCATTTGGAGGTGTTGCGACAGTTTGTTGAATCTTAGGTGTCATAGCACTGGTGTAACAGCAAACACCTCCAGTCCTTGATCAGTCACCTGCAGCATGAGGCTAAGGTTGTGTGTCCTGGCAGGACATTTATTAGATGAAAAATACATGTATGCTGTACTGTAGATCTGCTCAGATGCTTTCCAAGTAGAGATCACCCAATATGCTTGACTAGGGAGTTCAAGTTAGATTTACAATGGTGGTGTCAGTTTCTCTTGGAATGGGACAAGGTGACCTTCTGGCTGCTTCCCAGTTTGTTGCCTACTGTTGACCCAGAAGACACCCCTGATACTATTAGGGCAGTTGGTTATGGGGCATACTATGACACTCAGTAGTTCAATGGTTCATGGACCAGTGAGCAAATGCCCCGTTTGATTGCTTACAAGAAGGTGTGACAGTCTCCTGTGGTCATTGCAGTGCACATTTAGGGAGTGGCGTGGTCCTAGAAACATATTCTCTTTCATTCCAACAATGAGGCTGTCATGTCCATTCTAAAAGGTCTCGGATGTTGAGGGAACCCTAACAGATGCACTTAGTGCAACATTTTCTGACATCTGCTGCTTGTTTTCACTTCACGTTTGCTGCTCAGCACTTCCCAGGAGTTCAGAAATCTATACCTGATGCATTGTCTCACTTTAATTGGCAGGAGTTGGGGCTGTTTAGCTCCACATGCATTACCATCTACATTCCCTGTCCCAGCTTGACTCCTCACCATCTTGACTTCTCCTCTCTTGAAATGTACTTTGAGGTGGCGAATGCCGCAGCTGACTTGACAGTTCTCCCAAAGCTTTGTGCTTACATGTCCAAATTAAAGCTTCCAAAAGGAATCCTTTCCTTAAAGGATGTGAACTGTTCAGGCCACTGCATGTTCAGGGTTGCCTGCACCCTGGGATACTTTGGGTTCTAATGATTGGCAGAGTTAACTGTACCAAAGCCATCCAGGTATTCTCTGGTGCTCCACTTAGAGATGGGGGATGTGGAAGTTGACTCAGTTGATGGTTCACCCCAGGCTTCGTGCTTACATGTCCAAATCAAAACTTCCAAACGGATCTTTTCCATAAAGGGTGAGCTATCCACATTTGGAGGCCCCAGCCACCTTTGTATGTGGTGTAAGCAGTCCTTGCCTACCTTGTATGGAGAGGCAATGCTACTGGTCCATTCTTTTTACTGCAATCTGGTTTGCCTTTGACTTGATTGCTACATATGTCTTGGTTGTGTCACATATTAGAGGGTGCAGGCATCCCTGGGAACTTCCCCAGTCACAGTTTTTGTATACGACCAGCAACAGTAGCAGCGAGGAATGGTATTCCAGATCACATGATTCATAGGCTAGGGCAGTGGTCTAGCAATGGGTATTAACCAATTATTTGCAGCATGTTGTGTGGCTTCTGCTGGTATGTTAAATTTGGTTAAATGTAATTTAACTAAGTAAACCACCATAAGCTTAGCAGTCAAGCAGTTCATAAGCTTAGCGGTCAAGCGGTTCACAAGCTTAGTGGATATGTGGTCCACAAGCTTAGCGGTCAAGTGGTTCATAAGCTTAGCGGTCAAGCCGTTCTAAAGCTTAGCGGTTAAGCAGTTCACAAGCTTAGCGGTCAGGCAGACCACAAGTGAGAGAGAGCGAGAGAGAGAGAGAGAGAGAGACTTTATTTTACGAGGGTAACACGTGACAGTAACAAACATTACTGATGAACTTGTGGCCCTCTTAAGGTACAAAATTACAATGTATAAAAACTGCATTAAGAATAGATACTATTTACAATATAATAAGAAAACAAACATTCCTAGGACTCAATTTATAAATAGACAAATCGATTTAAAAACGAAATTACATACGTACAAAAGACTATCTATTGTTATAAATTTATATCAAACGATCCCCGAACAAGTTAAGTGGTCAAGCAGTCAAAATCTTGGCAAGTCAAATGGCCCACAAGCTTAGAGGGCATCCAGTGGTCAATCCCATAAGTGAAGGCTCACAAGGTACGTAGTAGCTTTCTACACTGCTAGGACCCGCAAGTTCTTCGTCGAGCATCTGTGCAGTTGTCTGTAGAGTGGTTCATTTAGCGTCTTTTCGTTGTTTTTTAGCGAATTTTGAAGCAGGGTTTTTTTTCTTGTATCCTTTTTTCTTTCAATTTTTCAAGGCGTGCGTATTGTCACGTTCTTTTAGGATGCAAACCACAAACAACAGCTTGTCTATGATGTCTTTTCTGGTTACTGCGTCATCGTGTTCTGGTAGCGATTCTACACCAGCTCCTCCAGTTAACACTCCAGCTTCACCACCAAGTCAACTTGTTTCTGTGCAGGACAACAACTCTTTAGCACAGGCTATTTCAAGAGCTCTCACGGAATCGCTATCTCCGTGGTGGGAATACAAACATGGCCACGACATCTAGTCCTCTCTCCTCGGCTTTGAGTTCAACACAGTCTCCGGCACCCTCGAGCTCCGGTACATGTACTCCCTGCTCTACCTCCCAGTCTTCAGGTACGCTTAGTTGTGCCCTCATTTATTTCAACTTATAACTCATTTGGCGGCCCCTCAGTTGTCTCTGCTCTTCCCCCCCCCCCCCCCCCACCCCACGTCCTCCGCCAACTTGCCTGTAGTGGTCAAGGGCTCTTGTGGTGGCGCAACTGGATCTGAGCCCTCCACATTTCCAAACCTCAACACAGCATTTGTGGTGGGTCCTGGCTATGCTTCAGTCCCATGCTAAAATTACAACAGGGCTTTTTGTAGACTTGGCTGACCTTCTTCCAGAAAATATTCAAGCCCAAGAAATCGAACCCCAAGCGTTTTTGGAGGGGAAACTGGTGGTATCAGAGTCCAAGAAATGGGTCATTGAAATAGCAGACATCCTCACCTGGATAGAAGCCTTCACAATCTTTTCTACATGTATGATTCTGTGCCACACCTTCCCCTCTCACTGGAAAGATTTAAACCAATACAAGTTATTCATTATTCAGACAGCAGGGCGTTTTTGTGACAAATCATGGCTCCACTACAACATCGCCTTCGAAAAGAAGCCTCAGGTTCAACAGACTGGTCTCCCATCCACTCAGACCTCCACAATTTTGACACCAGATCTCCGGCCACCACTTCAGCTGCTTCAGGCTCCTCCATTTCCCCTGCCTCGTCACTAACAGAGCCTCTGGCGCCTTTGGTCACTCCTGTGAATGCCATGGAGACCACCGTCACATCCACTGCCCTCACCGCTCTGCACAGAGAAAACGGCCCCACTCTCTTTGAATAGCTATATATTAAGCGGCTCTCTAGTCAGTCAGTCGGTTGTTGTTGTGATAGGAGACTTCGTTCCCTGTAAATGATTTCCAAGTGATATTGTGTGACAAGTAAGTAAGTAAGTAAGTAAGTAAGTAAGTAAGTAAGTAAGTAAGTAAGTAAGTAAGTAAGTAAGTAAGTAAGTAAGTAAGTAAGTAAGTAAGTAAGTAAGTAAAAGGTTTATTTCACAACACTTCCACATGGTGGCTCTTCGTTTGTAAAAAACTAATTATCTAAATTAAACATTTATAATCTACAAAACATTATTAAAGACATAATTATATACATCTATAAGTGACAAGTGAAGGGATTTCCCCGTTTGTGTGTGATTCTGACATTCTGCTGTCAAGTCTAGTAGCTGGTTTCCGTGGAGTGTGATACTTTGAAACAATTCTTCAGGAGATTTCGTCAAAGAGAAGGACAGTACTTTGCCTGTGGTCAGATAAGCGTAGACAAGTATTGAGTTAATTGTACTGAGATTGTACTCAGGTAGTCCCTAGCTTGAGTTAAGTTGTCTCCCGTTGTTTACAGTTAAATAAATTGCGTTTCGTGGAAATAACGAGGTTATTATCTTTCTGCCGGTAATTAGTTACCATAACACAGTAACTTCAACATTAATTTTAGGAAATCCACTTCCCGTATGCAACTTCCAAAACTTACAACACAATCTCTTTTGGAGAAAACAACTCATTCATAACTTTTACTGTAACAGGAATTTGTTATGGATAACAAATTTTAAAAAAAGTAATTCCAAATACAATTTTTTATGGCCTCGTATCACTACATAAAATCTCTTCTTTCTTTTTCTTCCTGTCTAAAACTTACCACATTCTTAAACCACCACAGCAATGAGCGAGATGTAATTTTTGTCACGTCAGTCACAGGGTAGCTGACTGGAGAAGCAGCAGTCCAGATATGACAATGCAGAGCTGGAACTTTACCAGGGTGGCCTTCCCAAAATAACATACCCTGAAATATCACATTTAATAGACAAGAACCAAGTCTTGAGAGGGTCACTGTCTGTCTAACACCAGACAATTTTACTCGTTAATGGGTAACTCCTCAAGGGCAAAGGGTTAAGAGCATCTACACTCTGTATACATGTAAGTACTAAAAGAACTTTGTCTCCTTTTATTAGCCCATTGCCTCCTATGAGGGACCCCCTGGGGACAAAAGGACGAACAAAATGTACGTGTGCTAAAAATCTACTACAATCCCCAGACAATTTTTGCTCGTTAATGGGTAACTCCTCAAGGGCAAAGGGTTAAGAGCATCTACACTCTGTATAAGTACTAAAAGAACTTTGTCTCCTTTTATTAGCCCATTGCCTCCTATGAGGGACCCCCTGGGGACAAAAGGACAAACAAAATCTACGTCTGTTAAAAATCTACTACCGGTACATGTAATTATTAATATTGTCCCTTTTAGTTAACTCCTCCCCTCCTACATGTAAGACAGCCACCTTTGAATTTCTAAGAGAGAGAGTGAAAGTGGTGAAAATCCCAAAGAGTTGTTGCCCTGACGTTTTTATGAAAATACTTTGTTTGTAAGACCTGCAAGGCTGCAACATCAGTATTTAACCCTTCACCTCCTGAGAGTGACACTTAAAAGATGCCAGACAATTCTACTCATCAATGGGAGCTGCTTCAGGGGTGAATAAGAGCTAAAGTTACCATACAAAAAATATATATTATATAAAGAGAGGAAAGGAACTTTATTAAGTGTCTAGTCTTCTAGTGCTGGAGCACTTAAATTGCCCATAACTCCAAAATACTTTTTTCGCTAAAATGAATCTTTGCACTCTTTGTAAAAATGCATGCAAAGTAGATTGTGACGTAAAAACAGGAATAGACCCACTCCCCTTCTGACTCGGTCGTGAACAAAAGATGCTTGGATTTTCGCAACTTTCGAAGCCTATAAAATGGCAGGATTTGTTAGAAAAAGGAAAAAATGGCCGTAATGCGGCTCGAACAGGTGCAACGATTCATTTTAGCGAAAAAAATATTTTGGGGTTATGGGCACTTTAATTGGGGATACTCATAACTGAAATCAGCAAATCTACACAAATCAAATGGTCAAATGGTCTTAATTTAGAGGAGAGGAGATTAAACCAGAGTACATGTACACTGTATCCAGAGAAAAACCTCTCTGAGCGGAGTAGAGAACCTACAAACTCAACCCAGATACTGTAATGCCAAGTCTGGGGATTGAATCGGGGCCACACTGGCGGGAAGCAAGCACTCTAAGCCGTACACCATCCCTGCATCTGAAAATGTTATGCTTATACATTTTTGGTTAATTGACTTGAACAAATACAATGAAAGTAATAATTATTTAAGATCATTACACAAAATTATTATTATAAAGTCCTTCTATGTAATTTTCTTGAATATAATCAGAAACCCATAAGGGTTGAAACGTGTAACGACCCCTTGTGTATTGGGAAACAAGCTTCTGAATATTCAATTTACTAAGTACCATATTTGGAACAACAAGAGCAGGGGTTTCCAAATATGGTACTTAGCACTGAAACATTCAACCAATCAGTTCGGACTGAATATTCGGAAGCTGTGAACGTGCGTCACACGTTTCAACCCTTATGGGTTTCTGATATAATATTTAATGCTTAGGTGCACAATAAAAGACAATAGACACAACTTGGGCGTAAACGAGGGGCAGGAAATGTACTGGCAAGGCGCGGATAATACCCACCGCCGGTATGGACCACCGGATGAGGGGCCTCGGCAACTAGCCGAGGGGGTGCCTCATGCCTGTATTGCAAGGCGGGCATAGTTGCTGGCATAATGTCCTGGGGCCAAGTTAACCCAGTCCAGCAGAGTAACAATATGCCCCCTCCCTAACGGGGCTTCAGCACAGGGCTGAAGGGGTGCCGCAGGCAGCAATTCCCTGCCCATAGTTTATTGAAGAGAACTATTAACTTACAGTATGCTCGTGAGCAAGATATACAAGAACCAGAAAGCAAAACGGGGAGGGAGGGAGGGATTAAAATGCTGAGAGAAAAACTGAACGAGTTGAACTTTGGAAAATTTCAAGCCGAGAGGGCTCATATGGCGGGAAGAATGAGAGAGCCAAGTGTCACGTGATGGGAAGTCACTCTTTCCTTCCAGATCTCCCCGGTATTTGCTTACCAGCATTAACATCTATTTTATTCTAAAATATCATTATTAGGATCATACCCTATCCAGGTTGAAAGTGGCCACAGTCCAATTTTTCATAAAACTGTTGGGTTTTAAGCTTTCCAATAGCTGAATGAGACTCCCCTCGAGCCTAGAAGAGGGAGCATCTGTGCGAAAAAGGAAGACAACCTGACTCAACTGCAGAAATAGCACTTACTGACAATGCTCCAGCTTCAAATCCCAACTGACCACAAATGAGTTGCAGTCATTTTGTTCAGGTCATAAATTTAAAGCCACAACACTTTGTAAATAGCCAGCTAATCACCGCATTTCAATTGTATTTTATATCTTTGTTTACAACTACCAGAATTGTCTTTTCCTAGACACAGCCCCAGAAGGTATAAGGAAGACTATGATGTTACTTGTTTTACTTTTTGTGTCAGCTTTTATTCACCAATATTCACCTTGCCTTCGGCAAATAATAACAATCAGTGTTAAATAACTAATCAATAAAAAATAATGAACATAAAGAAACCCATGCTTCTTGCCGGCTTGATTATGGTGTCAAATAATTTACTGGAAGCTTTGTTCCATATTTTACAAGGAGCTTCTAAATCAGAAGGTTACAGAGATGTGTACAGTGTAGAGTACATGTATATATTGATAGTACTGTAATAGGATTAACACAAACTAATCAAACTGAAACACTTTTAGATTGATTTATATCAGCCACAATATGACCAGGTGATAATTTTAAGTGGCTACTGTCCCCTTCCCCTCACATCTTCCTCCACCCTCCCTCCCCTCTACAACCTTCCACACGCACACATTGGCATGCATCAACCCTGGTTTCAGGGATAATCTTGTGAGCATGAATTTTGGATTTGAAAACTTGATGATGATGATGATGATGATGTTGATGGCGACAACGATGATGATGATAATGAAGGTGATGATCGATGGTGATGCTGTTGTTAATGTTGCTGTTGTTGTTGATAATAACTGCTGATGACGATGATGGTGACGATGCCGATGATGATGATGATCGATGGTGATGATAAAAACGATGATGATCCAACATCACAACAAGAGTTTGTTCTAATTAGGAAGACAGTAAATCTAATCAAGGCAAAGCTGAACAAATCGAATAATCTATAGAATCGTAAAAACGCGTACTTGGGTCTCGGTAAAGCACACAGAAAGGCCAACTGGATGAGGTGTTCTTCGTGTGAGTGTCTAGTTCTCCTTTTGACATTATAAACAACTCGTTCACAGAGGCATCATTCCAAGATTCTGAAAAAGCAGATCTCATTCACCACTATCTGATAAGTACACGATGGGTTTGAAATCATTCAATTTTTTACCTGTTCTTTTACCGCTTAAAAACACGACGCCAAGACATATTACCATGGTAAATAATAACAAGTTATTGGCCGCCATGATGGCTTTTGGCCGCCAGCTTGAGTGGAAACTGGACACAAAGGTAGATCCCAGTCCGCTACCGGTTTTCAAGATGGTGGACAAAAGCACAAAACTTCAGATTCTCAGTATTTTTCTGTCTAGTGTATACCATACTTGTTATTGGAACTTGCATTCCAAGGATGGCTTCAAAGATAAACATAGCCTTTTCAGCGCACCATTTCAATATGTTATCTTGTAAAGTCTTCGATATTATATCGCTCGCCTGGTGGCAATATTCGCGATTCAAGGGTATTGGACACGCGTCGTGTGCGGTTAATTATTTATGGTTTTGCTGACTTATTTTGCGGTATCCGCCATCTTCCTCACGCGTTAGCGAATCGTTAATGTTTTGTGCCTGCAATTAGGGAGTGATGTCTTTTGAGTTAGCGTCTTTGAGTGAAAGATCTTCAAGGCAACAACAATCATGACGCTTTCTGTGCGTTAAATCAAGGGGGCAAGCACTCTATCAAAATATTGTTCCCGTCGTCATCTCAACCACGAAAAGGTCATCGCTCCGGCGATTTTAAAAGCGTTTACTTCTCCTACAAGATCCGATTGCAAACTTCAAGATTAGTTACTTCAAGGACGTCGATAAAGAAGCTCATTCATCGAGACTACACTCACGGTAGTTTTCTTTCATTTGTGGACTTACGTCTCAAAGCTATGCGCTCGACTCAGTTGTTTTAAGTGACACAGGAAATTAACAAGTCTTGCTGTAATATAAAAACTTTGTCACAATAGGCAAGAGAAGAGGGACTTTTCGCGTTTAGTCTTCTCGCATCCAACATGTCCGCAGATTGCGGCTACAAATGTCTAAAATTCATGGTAGTTTTCTTCAATTTGCTGTTTTGGCTAGCTGGATGCACCCTGTTTGGTTTGGGGATTTGGTTGCTGAGTAGCAAAGGAGAAGTTGCTGGAGATTACACGAAGATCAGTGGATCTATCAACTACAAGTCTGCACCGATCTTGTGTGTTGTCATTGGAGCAATTACCATTGTCGTTGCTTTTCTAGCTTGCTGTGGCGCAATCAAAGAGAGCCAATGTATGCTTGGCTCCTATTTTGCATTCATTGCCATTATATTTGCTCTGGAGATCACAGCGCTGGTACTAACTTACGTGTATAGGGAAGAAATTGAGAAGAACTTGCGAGGCGACATAAAGCAAACTCTAAACCGATATAGAGACGATAATCATGATTCTGTGACCAGGGCGATTGATGAAATCCAGACGAGTTTTAAGTGTTGTGGGAATGATAAATACAGTGACTGGTTCAACACAAGATGGGGGAGAAGACATGAAGGTTCTGTTCCAAAAAGCTGCTGCAGAGACCCTTCTGATGAGTCTTGTAACAAGCATGTGACCAAAGATGCTACAAAGATTTACACCAAGGGGTGCTACAATTTTGTTCGAAAATATCTGCTTAATAACCTGCACGTCATAAGTGGCTTTGGTATTTGGATTGCTGTGATACAAATAATGGGGATGATCTTTGGAATGTGCCTGTGTTGTCAGATACGACATGAATTTGACATTTATGTATGACGGCTTTTAATGGTTCGTGTACATACCTAATTGACTGCTTCCTTTGCAAGCTCTTTAAAGCCAATATTACTTAAACAAACACAGCAAAATGTTAAACAGTGGCATCTGTGAGGAGCAATACCCAGGGTTCGCACAGATTTTTGGTTGCAAATTTAAGACTTTTTCCAGACTTTTTCCAAAATGCTAATTCTTTTTCCAGACCCAAGTTTAGAATAATTATATAGTTTGTCCCACGATGCACTGTGAACATACAGTAACCACGATGCAGTGCTGGCTGGATTTTGAATCTAAAAATTATGGGATGTTGCATCAGTTTCCCCATTGTTTTTACAGTCAAGCTATGACCAGAATCCGCGAGACTAAAAAGAACATCCGAATTCCTCCTTGGAGTTTCTGAGATTTGAATGGAATCTTGAAGATTTTTCCAAAAGTTGGTATGAAAAATGCACAATAACTGAACAACAATTATTCATCAAAAGTTCAAAACTGGCATGCAGAATGATTTGAATATTCAGTTCAAATTTCAAAACTACTGGTTACTGGTGACTGTAAGGCAACAGTGGTAAATATTACTCAGACATATGTATTCAAAATAAGCAAAATATAGTGCTGCAGGTGAAATGTACTCTAAATGTAAGTTATAATTGTACCAAGGTGTTCTTATAACTTTTGACCACAATAATAGTAATAATAAAAATACTACTACTACTACTACTACTACTAATAATAATAATAATTATTATTATTATTATTATTATTATTATTATTAGGAAAACTATTCAGTAGAGTAAAAAAAAAAACCATAGCAAATGAATTAATTATTTGGGGAACTTGTCAGATTTTTTGATCTAAGATAACAAAAAGGTGGTAATAAAATTTCCAAGTGTCTAGAATTGTAATAAAACAATAAAATAATGCAAATTCAAAGTGAAAAATTAATAATTTTGTTGTGTTCAAGTGAAATGGAAATGATACTTGCAGTTGGTCAGGATATTAATGTTATGAACCTTAAAAGGGGCTATGTCACATCATTGCTTCTTGTTACAGTCACCACTACAAGGAGGGGAGGGGGGTGGGGTTTCTCTTCTAGAAATACACTGCATAGGGTAAAATTATAAATTTTGAAACAAAAACTGACAAAGAGAAAAACACTGCAAACACTGGCCTTTATTGTTCATTTTTTCATCACACTAAGTCTTGATCTGCCACTATACCCTTAACACAGCAACTTCGCATCAATGAAACACAGTGTCAATTTGATGGAATGGCCCAAAGACATCCATTTTAAAGTAACACAATTACGTCTAAAAACTAACTCTCACAAGCAAACCTAAAATGCATTCAGACTACCGCAATAATGTGTTCTAATACAGCTAGAATCTTCAAAATGAAGAAATGTAATGTTAAGTCCCCCACCGCACCAAGCAAAGGACAAACAGTGTTTCCGAAAGTTAAATGTCAGAAGACGTAAATAAATCTTAGCTACTTAAAGTCCTTGAATGCTGTACAAGCCTGTCTTTGGAAGGACAGTCTCCTGAAACTTGGGAAAACAGTGATGTTACCCCATTTTATTCTAATTAATTCAAACAATCAAGAGTGAGTGAAAACTCAATGGTCACTTCCAAGGCAGGAAGTCCGCAAATCACGGACTTCCGGCTCATCCATGCATGCTCAGAAATTCGAAACAATATTGGTTTTCAACGGTTACAAAAATGGACCTTGCTACAACTGCGCATACATTGGAAGTGGCCAGAGTCTGTGTTCTTGGTGCTACGCAAAAGAAAAGCGGACTCTAAGGACGCGATTGACTTGTCATATAATTATGCAGAATAAAACCACAGGTGCAAAGACACATTTGATGTTCAATATCCACCAATATCATCCACCAAAACTGATCATCAAACTAACCCTACTTAGCTGAACTACACCAATGTAGTAAGACTGTTTTGAAGTACCGGTACATGTACCTCTGCTATTGTCAAGGCTTGGACATAACATGATTGATGAAACTGTCCTTTTTACGTGTCAATTGAGGCATACTGCCTTGACAAAACTTGCTGGAGTTAAAAGTATTTCTGTCCAATGCAAACTCACCCTTACAAATCCTCTGCCATCAAGAAATAAACATGTGGATCCTCTCAAGTTTTCTTTTCAATTTACCGTTTTTCTGTACCTGTTTCCAAAAACCTTCTTCACAAAATAAACTTTCATCACTGACACTAATTATTATTACGTTTTCCTTTTACACTTATAAGCTGGAGTAATTACGATTAAATCCTTAATACCACGAAAATGACCTACATGTATCAAAAAAATACTTACAATCATGTTGGATTATCAAACTGTTACTGATTATGTTTTCAAATAATGCTTATCTTTATTCTTACAATATAATTATGATAAATTTCGATTGAGCTCTAATAAATTATACTAATAATAATACTCTGTGTTAAAAATAAGCTGTTATCATACAAAAGAAAGTATTAATTCCCTCTTTTACCCAAGCCTCCACAACTGATAACATTTGTTGCAGACAGATCCAGTCATACAAACTGTGTAACAGATTCAGATGTGTTTTCATGATGTACTGTTAGGTTTTGACAGCAAGAGGAACACCACGGCAGGGCTTGTAAGGACCTTCCCTTGGTACCATCTTGATACAGTCTAAATGAAGCAAAAATTTGCTGATCAGAAGTTAAGGATGACATCACTTACAGCTGAGGACGTATCTCCTACAGTTTATAGTGGAGCTCCAGCAGCCTAAAGGGCCGCCAAGCAGAGCACCATACTCATAGGAACCCATGAGGCGCTTTTTTCTCATGGTAATCATGGCTAGTGGTATTGCTTGTGGGCGTGTGCACACAACAAAGTTTCCCAATAATTTAATAATATCCTGATCATAATCAATATGCCCAACATGGTGTCCATTTACAGCGTACATCTTTGATATTGGACATCCATGTTATGGTCAATTAACACCTGTCAAAACAAGATATCCGCTGACCAGTATCACATGACCACATCATGGGTTTAGAGCTGTTTTTTTAGTTGACCTCTGGCCAGATACTGGGTTTCGATTGGATCGTAGGCTCAAGCCAGGTTAACTTATTGTAAGAATAAATAACCCAGGAGCTCTGCTTTTAGGCTTGGCTAAATCTATATTATTGTTGTCAATGAAGAGGTTAGTTTCTAATTAAGGAAATGTGGTGCTCCATTGGTGGGGACCGAAACTGAAAAAATAATATGATATTTTATCAAACAAGTTGATGTAAGTAAACTAACCACCGTAAGAAAGAATTGCCAGTGGATCATTTTTCGAGCATTAATATTATTAGTCCTTCATCTAAGTGAAATGTCTTAATTGAATAATTATTTTGAAAGCACCAAAACCCACAGCCAAGGTATTACCCCCGGTAAATTAATAAAGCCCGGGCCAAACATTGAACTTCACACGAGACAAACCAATGGTAGTTTGGGTTGATCCAAATTGATTTGGGTGGACCCAAATTAAGAATGTTGAGTCAAGAGTCAAACTTAACATCAACCAAATACAAAAGTAATTAATATACATTATCACACAATTTTTTTAATAAGGAGATAAGTCAACTAATGATCTGAGAAGTGCGATGTTTGCCCCAGACTCGATCTTCACACGTCCTATCCATCTGGGGCAGATGGATAAAATGTGTTGGTTGATCCAAAATAATACAGTTCTTCGAACTTAATTTAGTCAAACATCAGACTTATCACGAACTTAATTTGTTCTATTTTTAGTCTGTCTCATGTGAAGTTTGACGTTTGGCCTGTGCCTATTTTATTACTTTCATTAATCACTGAGACTAAATGAACAGTGATCTAGTGTAACATTCTGCTTGAAAAAATCTATCAGCAAATGCGTGGTTTATAGTGGAATGCACCCTGGTATCAAGACAGTCCACAGATACCTCATTTAAATAACCTGAACGAACCCAACACCTTAATTGCTGGACCACACAGCCTCCAGAGTCCTTGAGAAAACATATGTCCGAACAATTGTCACCAGTTAACTTTAGTAACTATGTCTGTATAGTCTTACTGTGAATCCAGTATTATCTTACCAATAATGGGGCAGACGGAGACACAGAGTGTACAACCAGTGCAATCTTTTGTCACATGTGGCAAATGAGTTTGGGGATCAAAGGTGATGGCTTGGTAACCACAGTCATTGCAGGTCATGTAACATTTGCCACAGTTTATACACAAGTCTTCATCAATAACAGCCACCACTTGCTGCCTGTTGTCAAGGTCACCATAGGTACCAATGCGATCCAGCGCCACTCCAACAACATCCTGGGACAATAACGAACACCAAAGATTACTATTTTATGTGCAAGTCACCACTATCATCTACAATATAATTTATATAATGTGTAACAATTACAGATACATGTACATGGTAATCTCAAGTTAGTCTGAAGTACATGTAGTTAACGAGAAATAAACTTTTAAATTAGTTAACAATTAGTTAAATTGCCTAACTAATCTGACTATCATTATGATAGAGATGCTCATCCTAAGATGTTTGGATTTGCATGGGTTCTACAAAAATGTTGCTATCTGCAGACAATGCACACATGTAGTGTTCCATGATAAGGGTACAAGGTTATTGCAAGAAACATTATTGTACTAAATTTTGGTACTGTATGCGTATACACCATATGCCACTACCTAATTTTGAAAGACTTAACTGATTAGAGTGTAATGTGAAGTGCTAGTTTTGTACCCCATATGAACCATGTGATCATTAGTCTGTTGAAATTATAAAGTGCTACACGGCCAACATTTGTCAAAACATAACCCTTCCTAATTTTGAAAGTATGGTTTTCAAAACTTTTCAGTTGCCCTCGTTACTGCAATTGAGCAATACAATAACTTATGTTCTGAATTTAGGTAGTAATGAGTAAACTGCAAGATATTAGTTTATACCTTTAAGTTAATTAAGGAGCACTTTAATCTATGCATGACTAAATTGCCTATGAAGTTCAGCTCATGCTGTTTCAAAGTGATGTTGCAAGAGCTGCCTCAGGCTGTCCGCAAAGAGTACAATGTATGACCATGCATTCCTTTTCTCTTGTCTCCCTCTCAGTAGTTCATTATGTTGACATAGAGTACTAATATTGGTAAGAAACGAATCATTAATTCTGTCCAATTCTACAGATAATTGCCAAGTTTATGAGGCTGTTATTGTAGGCACACACTTTCAAGTCACCTAACTACTCTTAATGTTGTTTGAATTAAGCACACTTTGAACACAAACTTTATAAAATTTTAAAAGGAGACAGGGGCAAATCCAGGATTTTTCTTAGGAGGGGGTGAACCACTAAAGAATAACGTAGCTGACTGAGGGGAGGGGGGTGCACCCTCTGCACATTCCCCCTAGATCCACCCCTGGGGGACATAGTTTTTTAGTGGACCTAGATGTTGTTAACCCTTTAAGCCCCGAGGGGTCCCCTATGACAAGTAAAACCATCTGGCATTAGACAATAAAATCTAAAGTGCCACTATTGGGAGTAAAAGGGCTATGGGATATCGTAAGGGACATACCGGTAGCTGCGGTGTGGTTGTTTGGCCTGGTATTAGAGTTGGAGGGGTGCAGTGGTTTCAATAAAATTTTAAGCTGAGGGTAACTGACTGTATCAAAAAGTGGCCTAATGGCCACTTTCTCTTGGGGTGTCTTTGGGCATTCCATGTTTAAAAGAATGTTCCCAAATGCAAATTTGATTATCATGTTTAGACAACTTCATGCTGCCATTGTCCAAATGAGTCTTAATCGTCTGTTTCAAAGGAGGGTAAAAATGTACCAGTATGTTAGCTGTTGTCTCTGGGTGAATTAAGTAGCCAATAATTATACTCTGAGATACATAATTATACTACCACAAACTACTGTCACAATGAAATCTGAGATTAAAAACTTTCCTCTATGCAAGATAATTTGAAACGCTCTCATTGCGTGGCATTCATAGTGCAGACAGCTGGACCTGGGGTTTGTTTCTCAAAGATCCCAACATTTCTCAGGTGTATTTCGCGTCATGGTGATATAATTATAATGTTAATATAAAACACTTTGTATCTTCAAAAGGAAAACGTTTCCAGTTTCATGTTTGAACCCCTGGAGCTTTTGAGACACACGTCCCTGGTTTGTTTCAGTTTATACCATGCTACTGCTGACTAGCATGTATTAATAAAAATAATTCTCTTTAAACAATAACTGTTTTTAGAGTGGTGAGATGCTAGATAGAGAATCTTGTGGCAATTAGAACCCAAGATAATCACCTTGACTGGTGGAACCGGCTTGTCAGGTTTAAAAGCTGGTCTGACTGTCTCTGGTTCAAACTCTTTACTCAACAAAATAATCTTCTCCTTGTGCTTTGCCACAAGACTTTCTTTTTCCATCAGATATGGTCCAAAGTTGGGAAGAGACTGCAACAAAGTTTCAAAAAATAATTAATTCAATGTTTGGGGTCTTTGGTTTCATGTTTTGTCTTTTTTTGTCAGGAGCCGTTCAACTAAATTCTGTGTAGCTTGACAAAAATGACAGTAAAGATCAGTTGCACAATCCAGGGGCTCAATGAGTACCAACCACACAAAACCGAAATCTAAGAAAAGCGAATCTAGTTCAAACCTGACAAGATAACAAAACTAATATTACTCCATCCATCAAGTCCTGATAGTTACTTTTTTCTTTTGCGAATTTTAGTACCTATGAAAAGTGCTATTTTAATGGCGTAACGCGTCACAAGGAGTCCATCGCATAAACATTTTTCGCTTGGGTTATAACCCAGAAAGGGCTGAGATCTTCAAGACAACAGCATTTAATAATTACACACAATATGCTCTTCAAGTTTTGCCTCAATAATCGTCATTTCTTCCCACAGCCTCCAGTTGTTCAGAGAATGAACAAGACTTATAGGGCCTTGTCTTTTGAAACGTCTCATATCCAACCCTTGCATTCTCACTGAAAATCAAGTGTTATTGATACAAATGCTAATTTCAAGATTTAGAGAAATAGATTCCCCTCTAGCGCATTAGTACACTGTATTATGACATGAATAGAAATCTCAAAACAAAGTATTTGCATGAATACAATAGCATCAAAATCACCCACACCTTTCCAACAAGGTCAGCTATTCTTGGAACAAGTTTTCCTTTCTGATGTTTTGGTGTGGGAGGACTCTGGCCAGTCCACTCTGAAAACGCTTGAATAGTTTGGAGATACAATAAGCATTTCAGTCCCGATGCGTAATCATCAATCAGGGTAAAGTCCTGGTTCTGCACAGCACTTGATATCTGTATAAAGGAAGAGTACTACCGTATACTTGACTACAAGTTGTTGAAAGTAGCATCTACAAATACATGTTCACGGAGGAATGGAAAAGGATGTTAATAATCATGTTAACTCCAGTAGACAAAATTAAATGCTTAAATGCATCAATAATGACTTAAAGATACTTGGGAAAAAAACTCTGATCACCCCTGACAGGAATCTAGCCTACGTGTATGACATTTGGATTACTACACTGTAGTTCACTAGATGCTATACCACTGAACTACAGCTAGACAACTTAAGGTTGTGGCAGGTAGGCCATAAATTACAATAGTGGACAAAAGTCATTGGGAAGGTGTGACACACCACTGCAAAATATAATAATGGTCATTCCCTAATTTGCCTGTGAGATAAAAGGTTACTGGTAACCTCTCCATACTTCCCCCCATCCCCTAATCCAATGTTGGGTTACTAGAACTCACTGGGGAGCTGGGTAGCTTCTAGCTTTTATCTTTGCCCTGAAAGAACAACGAGTCCAACTGGTCTAGATCTGCAGGCTCTACAAAGTCAAGCACCTCAATTTTACATGTACAAGTACATAGATAGACGGAAAGATGTAATGTGCCCATGGGAAGGATAGGATACAAGTTTCTTGGCAACGTAGCTGAATGCATAAAGCATCTGACCGGTGTTACAGAGGTCATGGGCTCAAATCCTGCCTAGGACTCAGATTTTTCAGCTGCCCCTTTTCCCATTGCCAAGAAACTTGTATCCTACACTTCCCAAGGGTGTACTACACCTTTCCATCTATTCATGGCTTGCACAGAATTTTCACCACTTTGTCAACATTCGTATAGGAGAGAAGGCTGGGCCAATACTATAAGACATTGTTTGTGAGTGCATGTCCAATGTCCAGAGGTACTGGTCCAGGTTTTTCCAGGGAACTATTAAAATGCCAATATTGGTCAATCATTAATTCAATATTATTTTCATCAGTCTATTCCGTAAGTCAGCAGATGTGATGCAATCTACTAGCAGTTCTGTCCTGCTCCTGACCATGTTGGGAGCCTCATATTGACCAATTCTGCCTTTAGAAATCTAATTTTGATGGCTGGTTGAGGGAGCAGATAAATGCCTGATAATAAACCTCCTGGCAATGGTTCACTTGTGGACAGAAACCATTTACAACAGTGCAACAACTAGTCTATACCTGTACAGCAGATGCACCACAATGAAGGAACTGTAACACTGCTTCGGCACTGTCTGCCCCACCTGAAGCTAGGATTGGAAATCCGGGCAGAGCTTTACCAATTGCAGACACAGCACGTAATGCAATTGGACGAATTGCATTTCCAGACACACCTCCATATGTTGTTTTTCTTTCCTTGCCAACAGATGGCCAAGCAGTACTGTTTGGGTACAGGCCCATCAAACCAGACACTGTGTTGGTTGCGGTCACTCCATCAGCAAAACCTAAAATCAGTAATAACTTCACCTTTTGATTTAAAATGGTAAGCTTTTAAAGAGTCAAGAGCAAGCACATCCCCATCATTTAATACTGGGATGTGCCCTCACTTTCACACTGTTTGAACGGCTTGCGTTAAATGTAAAGGTTGCGTCCTCACTTGAGCTATCGCAATAAAAGTAGACAGCACACTTGTTTGAAACAGGATAGGAGCTCAGCCAAACTACAATACTGTAAAAAGTAAACTATAACGGATTCTCTGTTCGCTTGCTTTGTATTTAAATAAGTGAGCAATTGGTCTGAACATGATGATAATCAAGCAAGCAATATGTGTTGGAGAGTTTCTAGAAGGCCAAATAACTATAAATACTATGTGGGGTGTAAGGGAATATGCCTTTGAGTTCTCAAGGTGCTTAAAGATGTGCGAGGCCCTGTCAGTTTCCAAGTGAATCCTACTCTGTATTTTAAAATGCTGGGTAGTCTCTCAGAGAAAGCAAGGAGCATAGCCTGTGCACAAAAATTTGGTCCATTGAGGATATTAGGGTCTTCCACACTAAAACGAAAAGTTTATTGGGCCTCTAGCTGGTAAGGATGTTTTTTAGCCCAAGTTCCGTAGTGTAGCAGTTATTATATTAAAGCTGCCTATTGTTTAGTATTGAAGCGGTGTCCATTGTGTTAAAGTCTGAGCTGCTACCATGGCTCAAGTATCCTTCTTTCATTCAGGAGAGGACAACATTGAGTACAAGGTCAGTTAAACTGCAGAACCTATAATATTCAGTGGTTTCAATAAGTACCGACAACTAATGAACATGTAAGCTATAAATTAACTCAGGGAAGTCATGAATAATTGTTAATTATGCTAGCACAGGTGTATTAAAGGCTAATTGCCACTAATAATTGAAAAATCACTAAAACATCAATAAACATTAAGAAATTCAACTGGCAAGAGACAACCAGTGAGTTACTAAATTAATACCAAATTTTACAAAACACGATGGAGCTGAATTCAGGATCATCAAAAACAAATCCACCCAATGCTTTGAGACTTAGTAAGATTTAAACCTCTCGTCTGGCATAAGACAAAATAATAAACTAGTATCACTTGTGCTCCTGAGAAGAAATGGCTTACACAGACAAACTCTTTCACACTTGTGAAAGTGTGCAACACCTTTCAACAACTTATGAGTTTATGTTCAGTATGAGCCAAGGATTACAGTGATGTACATGAGAATTTAAGAAACGGCACTATTTCCTTTGAAGTTCTCGACTCAGTAAATGCTATTTCTCAAGTAAAAACTATGTTAACAAACTGCACCTATTACAACAGTCATGTACATTATACCTTCCTTGGCAGCTTTCGCGATATCCACAATGTCTGTAACATTTGGAGTTAGCTTGGCAAAAAATGGAATTTTAACCGCAGCACGGATCCACCGGCAAATGTTACGCACCAGTTCTGCATCCTATATCAAGAAGAAAATAATAATACTGACACCAGGAGCCCATGACTGTAGGAGCCTCCCAATGAGCAAATGTTGACTCATAGGGCTTGTATAGGAGAACCAAGCTCCTACTTATGCGCTCCTGCTTACACTAAACAACAACGTACATGATTGTACAGTCACAGTGCTGGGCCAAGTTGTTCAAAGCATATTCTGCACTAGAAATTAATTACTAGGTAAACACCTGTGATAACCAATAGGTTTTCACTGATTCAGAAGTAACTCAGAATAAGTGAGGAAGATGTTAAAGGGGTAGTATCCTGGCCATTATCCCTTTTATTTGGACCATAAAAATACTAAATCAAGAAAGAAGAAACTACATGTATGGCCATTAATTTTCGTTTGCCATCGGTAAACAAGTCTCCTTTGATTTCCAGGGCCCAGTTGTTCAAATGATGGATAGAACTATCCACCGGATAACTCACTATCCAGTGGATAACTCAATTGGTTTTGCTTGTGTTTATCCACTGACTAGTGATTTTTTCGGTGGATACAGGGTTCTCATTAAGTGCCGGCAGCCGGCTAAAAAACCGGCTACTTTAAATTTAGAGCCGTCTACTTTTCGGTCATAAACTTGCTATAAACAATGACAAAGCGCTTCTCCCGCCGCCTACTTTTATATTTAAGCTGTCTACTCCAAAACTTATTGAGAACCCTGGGATAGCGCTATCCATCGTTTGAACAACTGGGGTCAGACTTTTACCAACAATCCATGACACTGCCCCTTTAAAATAACTTTGCTCTAAATAATGGAAACGGGGGCCGCAGAGAGGCCCCTGTAACCCCCCATTCTTTTCCTATGTTGATGTTTTCTCCTACCACTCCCCCCCTCCCATCACACTTCCATGAACCATACCAAAACCTAGCCCCCTCCTACTTTTAAAAGTGTTTCTCATTGATTTCATTTCTTTCAACAATAAGAAAAGTCTGTTTATTGTATGAAAATGAAGGCGGATTTCCACAGTTGCGTCTACAGATTTTAAGCATGGTACGTAAGTGTATTTGACTGGCTTTAAATGCATAAATAAAATGAACAGTTCTCAATCTTCACATTTAATGCAAGCCATACATACAACATCTTGCATCTTATTTATGCACATAAAGTCAGTCATTTAGTACATGCCTAGCCTACGTAAAATTTATGCAACAGTGGAAATCCGCCTTAAGGAAGCTAAGGCAGGAAACTTCCACAGAAAAAGCTCTGTCAGCTATCATGACTAGGAATCCTTCCAGTGAGCCTTGATTGCTCACTACCTAAAAGCTACATGCAAGAGCAGGTCAGGACTGAATCCACTCAACATACCCACAAAGAAATCTGAGGTGTTCATTAACAAAATTAATCCTCAACAAAATACTTTAAGTTCACAACATTCACTAACAGTTTCAGTAAATGGTGGATTGTCCATCAATTCTTGGATGTCAGTTGGCCATTATTTTGTAGGCCACCAGTTCATACACAGTCAGTTAACAGTCATACCATCCATTATTTTTGTTCAAATCTCATACCTGACCACACGCCAAGCCCATCCCCCTCTCTCCCATGCCATGTGGACAGGATAAGTTTAGCTCTAAAGCATCAGCACCTGCCCTCTGAAGAAGTAATTAGTTAATAATGTTGTTACTGAACAGTGTTGTCCTTAGTGGCAATCAGCCATTCAAAATAGGCAAGGCACCTTTCAAAATAATGAAAAATGGTTACCGTAATATCTTATAAATTCTTATCTTAGTCTGACAACATTTAAATTTCTTTTTAGGAATCGACATCACAAAAATTGCTTCAGTATGAAGATAAACATGATAATAAATACAAACATGAACATCTGAGCACTTAAGAGCTGTTATTGTACTAGAGACGCATAATCCGTTAATCCGCCAAGATGAATCATGCTCTGTCATGTTATTCGTCCAGTGTAAAGACGGACACAAGACACATAATGCATCCTGTGCCCATCCCTATACCATGCGAATTCGACAGATGCAGAAAAAATGTTTGCCCAAGTTTGTCCCAGACAAATTATGCATTACTAGTACAAAAATGGCCACCTAACTGTGCTCTCTTCATCAAACCAAAATAATAATCTCCACTTTTCACACATACAAGTACAGGGAGATGGCAACATAATGGTTTGACACTGACTAGTTTTTTTGATGTTTCGTCAAGACGTTTCGGCTGGTGCTTAAGCCTTCATCAGTTGCAATAATTATAACGGTAGCACGCGTGATTCAAAATAACAGAACGTCGAGCGTGTGCTGGTGAAAATCCGCGTGCAGTTTCTTGAAGCCACTGTAAGAACACAATCGATACCAGACAAGTTCATCCCTCCTCATTTTCAGCACCAATTAATCCCATGAACTCTTCCTCATCATCACTTTCTCTAAACAATTATTCATTCCACTTGGCTTTGCTGATCACCATCTTCTCCTGATTTGCACTAACCTTCTTTCCAATTTCATCCCTTACCATCTTCTCAATCTCACCCCACTTCATCTCCTCTCCATGTCAACTTACAAAATTAATTATTCAGTTTGATGCACTTCACGTCTGAGATGATTAGTCCTATAAAGCCTTCACTTTATTGATACACCCTCACCTTTTTCTTCCCACCACTCCTGACAAAACACTCCCACTTACACTTGTTCTTCACTCTCTTCCCAGGCCTTCTACCTTTCCCAATCATACCATCAACCTTAATTACCACCTTTCCCTGTCAAACCTTCACACCCGGGCCAAGTGATACACTGAAACTTAAACAGCACATACCTCTGTCATCTGTGCAAGTTCAGTCCAATCTTCTTTTGAATAACCACACATTATGCTGGCAATCAATACCTACAAAAAAATTAAAGCAATGCAATTGGCAATTTAAATGGCTCCAATAATGTATACTCTTGGTCCAACCAACTTAGTTATTAATGAATCCAATCAAAGAAGGAGTCGAGCAACCCACCAGCCAACACGGTGGTCGACACATCAACAACACGCGACCATCACGTCAAGATGATAAGAACATGAGAAGATTGGGTCAAGATAACACATTAAAGAAGATGACCTCAAAAAGGACAGTTGGTTACTTCAGATTAATACTGATGGAGCTCAACAAATACCCACCTACTTAAGAAGCCAAAAATTATAATGTTTAAAATATTGATTCCCAACACACCATGCATTGGACACACAACCAACATGTGATATCTGTTTCGTCGAGAAATTCTATAATCGATCATTAAGTTAATTTATCAGCTAATGAGATACGTTGTAGTGATGTCATAACACTAATGTAAGTCATTTGTCAGCTGTGGACCTAGCCGACTCACTGGGTAAATATCAAATCGTTTCGTATACTTTATTATCTGAGCATTTCATAACAATGTAACTTCCTTTTAGGATTCGAACGCAGTTCTTTTATTGTCGGGCAGTAAAGTCATCAATAAAGACGTTTGATAACAGTGAACCAAAAACCCACAACTGACGAAACAATATCAACCTCAAAGATTGCTGATGACTGATTCATCAGTTGACCGACAGTTAACTGACAACTGATCAACAGTTACTACGTTGGTCAAGTGTTCACCAGGCCATGTGTTGACCAATGCGTCGGCCAATGGATTGGATGGGCTGAATTTGTTAACATGACCAATATTATAATTATTGTACGTATTGTCAGGGTATACGCTGTACCACTATAACACGTGAGCCGCACTAACATATTTATTTCAAATGCTGACACTCATGAGCCTCTCTATGGGTATTTCCGACGAAATCGAAGACGCGACGATCGCCATTGATGAAACCAAGATCTCAGAGATTGAAGCGACGAAGCGACGATTTAGAAATTATTGCGTTCAGACAAAATATTAGTCAGTCAGACCTAAAAAAATTAAATATGAAAATTATAAGTCATTTGATCCCCAATCAAACCTGAAATGTTTTAAGCGATGATTTCGTTGAAAAGGCGACGATTTGATGAAAAAAGCGTGACGAAATCGACCTTCGTACGCACCCATAGAGGCTCACTCATTACCCCAATTTAAGTGATTAATTATAAATGAGGAGACATAGTATTAAATTACAGCAGAAAACTAGGTTACATTCAAAAATAATAGGCATCCACTTAAACAGTTTCAAAAAAGAAAAGACATTCTTAATTTTATTGAAATAAGTGCTATGAATTTTCTCATTACTTGTATACGGACCTGTGGTAAAAATTAATAATGTAATTTTGTATTTTTGCTAGTTAATGTTCAAACCTTTATTAAAACTAAACCAATAACTCCATTTGGAGAGTAAGGCACAATAAAGAATACTATTACCATTAGAATACTATAATTACTATAATCATACATGTATATTGCTGTGTATTCGCAAATAAACCGGGGAAAGTAAAGAAAGGCAGATCGAGATGGCGATTCACAACTTTTTAATCGAAAACCAGGCCTCGTGTACAAACCAAAGATGGAAAAAGGGGATCACGTCACAAACTGTTAAAACAGGGAACCCAAACCGAAAGATCTAACAATTTCCTCCCCCTTAAGACTCAGAAATGTAAACTAGCAGAAAAAACAATAAAGTGAAATAAAATAAAGTTGATCGGGAACAAAAATGTCACGTGTCTGATAATATGCTGGTACTGTGACTACAGTAAACAACAGTACAGTTTTCTCTAGTTGCAAACATAGTCCTTCAATCCCTGGGGTGGTTTAACAACTCGACCCACACGGGTGGTAATCAACTCTGGTTGTGAGCTCAGTTGTTGACTCTCAGGCTCAGGAGATAGAACCCCCCCCTCGGACGTCATGGGTGTAAAAGGGCCATCCTTCCATTCTGTCTCCCCAACAGCAGGCATGCCATGCTCATCCTCTTCAGGAACAGTACAATCACCTGTCGCTTCCCTTACAGGTGGGCAACGATAGCAATCCCATAGCTGCTCAACATGACACTTATAGGTCTGGTCATTCACCTTGACTCGGTACAGGACTGGACCTGTTCGCTCAACGACTGTGCCACGCACCCATTTCGGCCCTCTGTGGTAGCTGCACACCCAAACATTCTGGTTATGGCCGAAAGACTTCAAGCTACTGCTGTTGGACTGAAGCAATTTCTTGTTGACCTCCCTTGTCACATCCGGCTTAATCAAGTCCAACCTTGTCTTGACATTTCGTCCCAAAAGGAGCTGCGCTGGGCTTAGGGAGGTGGTTGCATGCGGAGCTGATTGATATGCTAACAGGAACCTATCAAGCTTGTGTTGTAGAGTTCTTACAGACTTGTCAGCCTTCACTCCCTTCTTGAAACTCTGCACCAATTTTTCTGCCTGACCATTGGTCGCCGAGTGATAGGAAGCACCAGTAACATGCTTAATACCATTAGCAGATGTAAACTTCATAAAAGCTTCTGATGTGAACTGTGGTCCACTGTCGGACACAATCTGATCGGGGAGTCCCAGGCGGGCAAACAGGGAGCGCAGTGTGCTAATTCTCTCCTCAGTAGTAGTGTCTTTCATCACAAAGACCTCAGGCCACTTGCTGTGTGCATCAATCACCACCAATAGCATCTTTCTGTAAACTGGGCCAGCAAAATCTATGTGAAGCCTTTGCCAGGGAAGGGCCAGGTACTCCCACTGGTGCAGGGGTGCATGAGCTGGGTTATTTGCTGTCTCCTGCCATCCTCCACAATTTCGGACGGTCCCCTCTATGTCCTTATCGATGTTTGGCCACCAAACGTACACCCAGGACAACCCTTTCATCTTGACCATACCGATGTGTCTCATGGAGAGTTCCCAGTCTGAGAACTCTTTCGCTCAGCTTGGTGGGAACCACAACTCTGCTTCCCCACATAAGAATTCCATGATGTATGGTCATTTCAGTCCCACGATGAGCATATATCATACTGTCTGGTGTTTTGTGCTGGAAAACGTTTGGCCACAGTATGCCTTTTAATGCATCTGAAAAGGGAAACTAGTACAAGGCACTTTCAAGCACAGTTGCTTGCCTGAAAGGAATGAGGTCAAACTTAAACACCAGAATACTCTGCAACACAATAAAATAAACAAGTCAAAAAGCCCCAAAAAAGCTACCAACCTTGTGTGGGAAATCCTTTTTCAGCTCAGTTACAGATCTACACCAGTACGCTGCTGTCTTTTCGCTAATCAGCTCGATGTTGAGAAAAGCACCTTGGCCAGGCCCATACAAGTGTCCTGAGGTGGTACCACGGACAATGCGAGGCGAGACATTTGTCACAATATCCTGTAAGTTAAAATGATAGCAAATTAAAGTTGATGAATATGTAAAAGTTGATTTCTTACAATGTAACCGGTACTTTTCTGGCATCTTTGGTTACTGGAAATTTTGTCCACAGAAAAGAATAAAAAGAAATGTGATGAAATGTTGTTGTCTCCTCCGCAGACACTCTTACGGCTTCATCAAAAGTCCCACCGCCCTCCCAATGTCTGCTGTAACCAAAAACCACTTCCGTTCAACAGCTGTTTGCCCACTACACTGTACTTATAAAGAAACTGTGTAGACCAAATTAGCATCGTTGTACCCAGTTCAAATCCTACAATATAATGCAAATACAATACACAAAGAATCTTAATCCCAGCAGGTTTTAATCTGGTACAAAACTGAGTTAGCCAATTTGGTCTATTACCAGTATCAGACTGCACCTTGTCAAGAGAAAATGTTTTGGTAACAGCAAATCCCCAGCCAGCTTCAAAGCCTCTTCTAATCATAGCAGCACTGGTTGTAGGTGGTGCACTTGCTAAACCAAGTGGATTATCAAACGTTAACCCACAAATTTTCACACTTAGGTCCACATTGTCCACTTCAGTGCAGAATTTGGGAAGACTTGGTTCTTTGGCAACAGGTAAACCATACAGTGCCTAAAAAAGTGAGAAATGAAAAATGGTAATAAGTTCTGGTAATGTATGATGAGCAAATGTTACATTTATCACAAATATGCCTCATGACTGTTATCATGATAATAATGACAAGATTAATTTATTGTATAAAATAATACAAATATTATACCATTATTGTCTCATCACTTGAAGGATAAAGGCAAAAAAGGTAAATAAAACAAAAATAATTATGAGTCAGAGCACTTTTGGAGACCGGAAGTTATACAGTCATGTACATGTACATGTTGATTTTGTGTGAACAGAAGTGCCAGTGTGTTTCTGAAATTACATGTATATCTGTAGGGTCACAGATCCCAAGAGCCCATCAATAAGAGAAATATGACAGATGCTGGAAAGTGCAATGTGATCTAGAGTGCTGCTTAAAATTTTCTGATAGTTTTGACAGCAGGTGATTTTTTTTTTTTTTTTTGTAGATCAAACTGTTTTTGAATAAACCTAAAAGATTAGAAACTTGGGAGTTTTTTGGAGAACACTGGTCACTGGGAAGTAGGCATTCTTTCCTGCACTACATCATTATGTCTGGACCTTGTGGTGACAGAAAAAATGATACAGGTCATGTATCTACCTTATGAAACTTGTCATTACCTTTACCAGTACAAACACACACCTGCATATATTTATGCATGTGCCATGCAGCTTGTTTCCCATCGTTTGCACTCTCCACTGTAGTGTTGGCAACTCCCGCCACATCTCCACCACAAAACACCCCAGGCTCACTTGTGCTCATTGTATTTGGATCCACTTCAGGAAGGCCCCATTTGTTGAACTTGATGGGCTTCATGGCCTTTATGACTGAAACACAGCAATAAAATTATTAGGGACCTTAAGCAAGTACGACGACGACTACGAGAACGTTGTCTAAAAATATTATTTCCCGTTACTGTAATAATTTTACGATTACTCCATGTCGTTCGGCATGGAAAGTGTGAATGCACAACCCAAGAATAAAATTAATGAGAATGGTGTGGATATTCAGAGAGAAAATATTGAAAATTCGTCATCATGTGCTCTCGTCCTCCACATGACCTCAAATTTGATCATTTCACGTCGCAGTCAAGACGAGAACGGCAAAGAAATGTATCAAAATGTAAAATGCACGTGCTGGGCGTGCAAAGATATTGTTTTTGTCCACTAAATATGCAAATTTGCGGCGTTCTCGTAGCCGTCCTCGTCGTCCTTGCTTAAGGTCCCTATTACTTGTTAGAGGCAACACCGCACAAATCCACTGATAAGACTCACACCAAAAGACCTAAGTTGCATGGTATTTAACCTGTAGTTCAAAAATATGAATTCTCTATCTTCCAACGAACACTAGCTACAAGTACATGTCCCACAAATGCACCAACTTACCATCTCTATCAGCTAGTGTGGAGCCAAAAGCTGAAATAACAAAGTTGGCTTTAATCTTGAGTGTTTGTTCCTCATCTTCAATCCAAGAACCATCTTCCAGCTAAAATTAAATGCAGTAAAATGCAAGTTACAGTGTTAATTAACAAAAAAAAAAAAAACAGACTCAAATGTGTTTGTAACTCTTGGCAGACGCAGAGTTTGCTGCTTGCTCTAGCCTGCACACTCTTTGTCGTAGCCTCCTGGAGCACATTTCCACATGTTATAGCATGGCCGCCTTTTCCTGCAGATTACGTTCCTGTTTCTTCTTTCCCCCTCCCTTCCCTTACCCTCTGGTAATGAAATGTTACGAGTGCCTAAACGCCACTGGTGTGGGCCCCAAGGCTGGGGTGAAGCCCAGATTGCCAGCCATGTTACTTTGCAGTTCTCCATAACCATGGTGGCCTGCTGGTCACAGTGGAGGCCCCCAGACATTGCAGACACCCATACCCATCTCTCACACTGTGTGATGCACTTGATTTTCATAAAATACAGAAGCCACTTAAATAAAGTTCATTACAGTACTATCCTTATTATTATTAAATCCACCTCAACTAACAATAAAAGTAATTTATGCATCTCATAACAAAGGCTAGACGATACCATACTGCATACAAGTGCACTTTGACTGGCCTTGATTTTAACCATCCAGCCAGCTTGACAGCAAAGTGCTTACTAGCCCATTGATTCATAAGAGTAAGACTAGATTTTACTCTGTCTACTGCAACAAGATGTTACTTCACAGTGGGTGGGAGAGGGGAGGAGTAGAGGGGGGGGGGGGGGGGGGAAGAGTGGCATGGTTTAGGAGTCTGTGAGTTTAACTTAACGACAATTACATCTACTCAAAACCTGCACGTCCCTTTAGTTTTAAACACTCTATGCCATCTAAACAACAGCATGGCATCTGACAGGATGCGGCGATGCGGAACCGCATAATTCCCTAAAATCCACATCCTCCGCATAATTACGATATTTTCCGCATAAAACTGAAGAAATGCCTGATATTAGTGATAAAGCAGCTGCCTATCATCCTCGCAAACACAAAAGCCAATGAGATTGACTACTTTGAAGCGCTTATTTTCCTGAACATTGAAGAAAACATGCCATTTCGTTCGCAAGATGAAAGTTCGTAAGCAGTTTCCACACATTTTTTGGCAATGACCCTGGACTCTTGTTAAACCGTTTTCATAACATACCCTAGGCTCTAAATTTTTAAAAAAAGATGCAACAATTTGTAAAAATTTAGTCGCAAGTTATAGTAACAAATTAAATTGCATCATTTGTAGAAGTAGGGACAATCGTCATTGTGATAAAGTTGTACAAAACAAAATAGGAGCCCGCAGTACATATGTGTAAACAACCGCTGAAAATGGTGAATGCATGATCGAGGGAATGGATCGTGGTTCAACCACATCACAATTTTACTCCATATCTCCAAATTGAAACAAAATTCATGACGAGTCTAAACAAAATATTTTTTTATCGCTTTATTTATTTTAGCAAATGTTTCGGCAAAATGGCGATTACTAACCCTTTTGTTTTAACTGTGAAAGCTGGTTGCAAATTGGCGACTCGTCCAGATATCTTAATCGCAAAGGGAAAAAATCTCAGTCGTAAATGCGACTGTTTTGGTCGAAATTTCGAGTACTGAATTTTACCATAAGCATTATGCTTTACCATACGAATATATTGGACAGGCCTAATTAATTATTAATAATAGCTCTATAAATTGTTGAAATTTCCGCATAATCCGTCGTAATTTCTGCATAATCAACGCATGTTTACGCATAATATGGCCAAAAATTTCCCCATAATCTTTAATTTTTTTCCGCATCCTATCAGAAGCCCTGCAGCAGGAAGCACAAAAGAGATCCACACAGTAAGTTATGACATTGACATAGTTAGGCTCTTTATCAGTGTTCCAAGTATTCAGTTCTAAAAAGAGCCAGAACCTACATGTAAAGGGGTCAATTTAAGGGTAGAACCTCTCTGCACCTTGATTAAGTTTCATGTTTGCTGTCGCAAACATTACACTACTGCTTGTCACAAACCCATAAAAAAAAAACCCACCTTATTTCTTTCTTATTCACAGTGACTACTGTACATGGATTAATTTTGTCTTAGTCATTAGCTGTGGCTGACAAAGGCAAAAAAATGAGATGAAATCATCTGGTTTGAACAAACAGCAAACCTTAACCAAGGTAGAGATTTGTCACCAATGCAAATTAACCTCTCTTTCTATTTGTTATTATTTGTTAGTCTATTACTAAGTTTTGTAAGCTTAGACTTTACATATCCAGCTTTTCAACGTTTTGACCCTCCCTGAAACTTCAAACTACCATACTATACTTTAAATAAATTACATTTCAACACACAATTATAATAATATTAAAATAGGAACCTGTTCTGTCTTGTAAAATTCCATACTCCAAATCTTTCCTTCCCTGACATGAACCTGTATATGCACCAAGGAGACAAATTATGCTGTGAGTGTCACTTCAAAAGCCCAATAATGTACATTTGTAGCAGTTCTGATAAAATTAATACAAAAAATCTAACGTATTGTATATTGTCTGTGTCATGCTTATCACTACCAGTCACATCTACTGCCGGATTGTCACACCTAAAGATAAAAAAACTTTGATTTCACCCCTACACTGTACTATAAAATATGTCTGTGATCCACGTTCTTACCAATGTGGAAAAATTGGACAGAGTAAATCAACAAAACACTTCTATAAATGGGAGAAGTTATAATTCTATACATTAGCTCATAGAAGGCGTGCCCCTGTCCTTTTTTCAAGGTGTATAAATGTAATACACCATTATGTACTGTCCTTCTGGGGCCGGTTGCTCGAAGCCTGGTTAGCACTAACTGTTGGTTAGGAGGTATAAAAACCTATACTGTAGGTTTCCATGGTATTTAACACTGGTTAGCACTAACTATGCTTTGGGCAACCAATGCCAGGTTGGGTTAGGGTTAGGGTTAGTCAGACTAGTGTAATCTGCCCTAAAATATTAAATAAATGTGTTTTTTTTAGTTTGTTGCCTAACAATTATTATTATTGTTGCATATATTATTATTGTCTGTCAAATATCAATTACCCACAATCAAGAATACCATAATACCCTTTGTTTGTCCTCCAAAATTTTGCATGAACATTGTTTCCAGTTTCTCTTGGGACCATTGCAAGTCCGAAGAGAAAATAAAACAATGCTTATTTTTGATGGTGGCTAATTAAAAACTGTTAAATTACAAAAACAAAAAATAAATTACCTTTTTCGGAGAAAGAAATGGCAAGAACTCGCACTTCTCGTCGACTGCAAGCTGCATCTGTGCACAAAAAAATTACACCATTCCTACATGTAGAACCAGAAATTAATGACAAATTTAAACTAACATCATCAATAAAGAATTATTGCATTAAATGCAAAATGAGCAAAACATTCCATTCTTTGCAAATAAAACAAGGTCATTGTTGTTAAATAGACCACTGCCAACCCTCCTCAATCATCCAATTTGCCTGAACAATATCATATCGTTTTACAGTATCTCATAATATTAATTTACTTTAAAGACATGCTTGCTGTTACTTAATTTTCAAACAACCTCCTCTGGGACTGCTCGGATGTTGCTGAATCCTTTTCTAAAGATGACAAACACTTTACGAGCTCCGCAACGAAGAGCTGAGGTACAACAGTCAAACGCTGTGTCTCCGCATCCAAGCACTATGACATTCCCAAACAGTTCTGGTAACTTTGATTTGCATGAACACATTCCTTAAAGATGGAGAAAAAATTAATCTTAAAATTCTGGCCTCTTCAACAGGTGCAAACGAGCAGCTGTATAATTATTAAATGAATCAACACTGTTAGACACTGACCGGCTTTGCTGCCCATTGATACAACTGGCAAGAAGGCTTTCGAAGAATAAAAACCATTTTGGACACCCAATCCATCAAATATGGGAGAAAGTTTGGGCTCAGGCAAACCTGCAGGAGAACAAAAGAACCATGAAACAAATCTGCAAAATTTATTACCAAACTAGAGGCCACGTAAAGGCCCGAGAAAACAGCGTTAACATCCATTCGATTTTTTTGAACAGTAATGTCGAAACCGTTTGCCCCCACCCCCTCCCCTTCAACCATTTTGAAAAATGTTGAAACAAAGTTGAATCAATGTTAAAGGAGTTTAATTAAGCGTTTAAACTTTGCTTCAAAAACCATTGACAACCTTTCTTTTGTTTTTACGAATGTTGAATGAAGTTGAAGCGGTTTGCCACCCCCTAGCTTCTTTGAACATTGTTGGGTATGCGCGTACCCGCTAATCGGCCTCAACGACGTGTCCATGTCCATATCCATAGTGACCACCACGGCTGCAGCATGGGACTGAATACAAGGCCTCATGTGAACCTCAATCGGTTGAATCAGATGTTGATGCTGTGTAGAAAGCTCTTGCCCACTCCAGCAGTCAAAATCGATCAACAAAATTGACAGGATGTTGAAGCCATGCAATGTTGAAGCCCTTTGCCCTGGCCTTAAGGAGGCTCGAAAGGATTTTTAGCTGCACGTGCATAGCCTACACACGCCGTATCTAAGAAACACACGTCAGCTGAATGAATCAAATTTCAATCAACACTAGCGTGCGCAACACACAGGAAGTGAAAATACATGGCATAAAATCTTGTGAACCAACATGTGTTGGCATGACTGATGACTGGTTAAGGACGGTGTCTAATTCAAAGGTATTTTTGCATGGTTTACTGAATACGCGAGAAAAGCAGATCTTAACAAGTGTTATTAAAATCCAAAAGAAAATTGGGGGAAGACGATTAATCAACAATATTATTTTGTAAAAAGCTGTAAAATAAAAAGCAATATATGACGTTTTTTTTTTCCAAACTGAAGCTTGATTATCTCTGAAAAATGCGTGGTTACCCCCAATTTTCTTTTTGGATACCAAGAGCACTTGCTAAGTGCTGCTTTCTCCGCATAGCTTTGGACCACGCAAAAATATCCCTGTCTTAATAAGCACCACCCATAGAAAATCCAAGTATCTTGAGATGCGCAGAACATATGCACAATAAGAATAGTACATGTAGGCACTGTCCTTAAGACTCTGAAAAGACCGCACTTCAGATTTTGTCGCTGTTTGGGGCTGTTGTGATAAGGACAATGCAGCTGTCATAAAGCTTGTTCTAATTTATAATTTTTGCTGTCATTTTGAATGTCATAATTTCATACGCTGCATTCAATTTCATAAGACATTTAACTCAGAAACGAATTGCCCCATAATGCATTGCGAAAAGAATTGTGTTCCACAAAAGACCGTCTGAAACGTCCCAATGTTGCATGTTTTGCTATGGCAGCCAAATTTGAGGTGTTATCAAGAGCATCAGCACTTGAGGATAACTTTTCATTTTGTCCCCCTAAATTAAGTGCTGTTCTGACCAGTGTCATTTTTGAGGAACTACCACACCCTTGTCATATTAAAATGGTTGAAATTGCCACGAAATGATTACTACATGACTGTACATGTATAAGATGAATTTATACTTTGAGATGACGTTCTTGCTGCTGTCGCTGTCATCGCTGCTTAAGCAGCTAGCTCCCTATTGCACCCAGAGTATACCCTGCACAAAAAAATTATGATTAAAAAAAAACTGCTTCCCTACCAATTCCAATGAAAATGCTTTCATATCCTTTTTCCTTGAGAGACTGGATTGACAGGCCACCCAAGCCTAGACCTTTACCAAGCTCAATCTAAAATAAATAAAAGTGAATAATACTTCAAGCAGAATACTGAATAACTGGCATTTTAAGCAATTTAGTTTGAAGATTTCACAATAATTATTACAGACCATCAGCTGAAGACGGACTGACAGTCAATGCAGTGTGCAATTAATAAAGGTTGACTGATCAACCCACATAATAATAATAATAATAATAATAATAATTATTATTATTATTATTATTATTATTATTATTATTATTATCATTATCATTATTATTACTATTATTATGATTATGATCACAATTATTATTATTATTATTATTATTATTATTATTATTATTATTATTATTATTATTATTATTATTATTATTTTTATTTTTACAGTGAAACGGCAAAAGTGATTTAAGCAGATGAAAGCAGGAATTAGCTCCAGGATGTGGCCCATCGATAACAGCGTCGCCCTAAAAGCACGGAGATGAGTCAAGTGGTGGAAGCTCTTCATCAAATTAATGCAATGCAGTATTTAAACACCAAATCCCTTCATCGCAGTGGATTGGGAATATTGTTCTACCACTTCCCAAGAGAGGGCACCTCTCTGAAATGACCATGCAACTGCATGTATAGACTGAGGCATCACCCAAATGTCCATCCCTACCAAGGTTTACAATAGAATATTGCTGAACAGAATAAGGCCCTTCTTTCATCCAACCCTCAGGCATAACCAAGCAGGCTTCTGCACAGGAAGAAGCTGTACACAACAAATATTTATACTTAGACACTTAATGGAAGGGGAGGATGATCAACAGTTACCACTGTTTGTTACCTTCCGCAAACTTCAAGCATGGCTTTTGACTCTATTTTAACTGTAATGCAATGTTCAAAGTCCCGAGACATTGTGGAATTCCGGAGACAATAGTACAGGCAATAAAAACCTTATACATCAATTCCAAAAGTGCAGTATACGTTGACAGCCATCTATCCGAAGAATTCTAGGTCACTACTGAAGTCCTTCAGGGAGACGTCTTGGCCCCATAAATTTCCGTTCATTATTATTACCGACTTCACAATGAAGCAATCTGAAGGAACTCGCGGCTTTATTACAGCGCCTAGAGGATCTAGCAGATACCCAAGTGAAGTGATTAACGACCTCGATTTTGCTGACTATAAAATAATTATCACCCTTCTTGAGAATTCCCTCGAAGAGGCTCAAATCCAGCTAAATAGGACAGCTGCTGAGGCCTAGTCATCAACACAAAGAAAAGAGAGATATGACCAATCCCTGAACAAAGAAGACAACAGATTGGCTAACAATTTCACCTACCATAGGTCACAGATGGCTTCCAGTGTAAGCAATGTGAAACGGTTCCTTAGCCTTGCCTGGTCTGCATTCTGGAAGCTAGAGAGGCTGTCGTGATCCAAAACTACCCCCATAGAGCTTAAAATCACACTGTTTCAGATGACTTGTCTATCAATCATTCTATACAGAAGTGAAGGGTGGAAGCTTGAAGACAAACTCCACACACACAACTGTCACAAGCTAATAATCCTGGGTATCAAGAGATTAGAATAAAGAAGTCCTCAAGAGAGTGAAACAAGACCTACTCATCCAGCTGATACAACAACTGCTCCACTTCCTAGGGCATATCCTCAGGCAACCAGAGAATGAATTGGTCAACAAGTATGCTCTTTTCCACCCTAAACATGACAAACATAAGCCCCGTAGCCCAAAGCTGATGTTTCTTCAGTAAATTGCCAGCGTAATCAGCCAGGAATACCCCCCACGCCAGAAGAGACTCCAAGCACGGCACAAGAAAGGAAGGCCTGGAGAAAGTTCGTGACTGACTGATTGCAGCGCACTCAGCTGATGATAATATTAATGATGATGATAATGATTACTTAAACTGACCACTCCCCATAGGGGCTTGTCAGGGCCAATGAAACACAATCAGCAAAACGACAGAACAGATCGAACAACAACAACCACTGTTAAGAATCCCAACTGGCCGGAGACAAACCAGTTGGCTTTTAACAAGTGCAGCTGAGAAGTTGAAACAGGGACTACCAGGATCAAATGTGACCGTCCACGGGAAAACCAACAAAAAGGTGATGACACGGGCACGCTATTTTAGCACGCTAGACAAAAGAAATTTTCTTTAACACGGGAGTGCCGTGTCGTAATGCATGCCTCATTAAAATTTTCTTGTGTCTGATACTACAAGTTGTAAACAACAGAGCGTGTTATACCAAACAAAAGAGCGTGTCAGCAAAAGTAAAATCGAGCACCGCGTAAAAAGACACGGAGTGAGTGAAATTGCATGACAGCTGCGCCAAAACGCTCGGTAAAAAACCAAGTATAACACGCTACTCCCAAAGCCGAGTGAGGGCCGACTTACCTGCGGAAATAGCTGAAAAATCCAGCAGAATGCAGTATTGTGCAAAAGTAATGCAAACATATTTCACGGAAATTCGCGGCTTTTCCTGGCCAGGAACTCCGGATCTCAAGGAAAGTGTCTTAACCACTCAGCCACACAGTCTTATATTATTGTTGTTGTTGTTGTTGTTATATTATTATTATTATTATTATTATTATTAATATTATTATTATTATTATTATTATTATTATTGACTCAGGTACACTCTGAAAAATTAAAGGAGGTTCAATTCAGGTGACAAAAAATAATAATTTTGGTAGTAACCTGTAACCTCTACAGAGAATGCATAAACTGCCAATGTACATGTATAATTATTAAATAAATATTAAATAAATGTTATTAAATAAATATCATTATAATTTAATGATTTTGATTCAAAAAAGGCTTTTTTTGTTGGGTAGTCATTCCATCCAACGACATGAACCAGTTACAGTGTAGAAGGATTAGAGATGGTATCCCTAGTGGCTTTCCAAGACGGAATGCCATGGACTGATTCATACCTGTATTAATAGTTATTATACAGTGTAGAAACACAGTTAATAATCTAGTGAAGCTATGATCTTCGCAGTTATGATCGCAATTTTTGACAATTGCGTAGAGAAGCCTGAAAAATTCAGGACTTCAACAGGGTATAAACCCGTGACCTCGCGATTCCAGGTGACGCTCTAACCAACAGAACTATGAAGCCACTGACGTTGGGAGCTGATCATTTGTAGGTTCTAATGGTCCCGTGAGGAATGAATCAAACCCCGTTGAAGTCCTGAATTTTTCAGGCTTCTCTACGCAATTGCAAAAATTGCGTTCATAACTGCGAAGATCATAGCTTCACTTGATTTCATATCCGCAGTTCACATATGATTCATTTCATATACTGTTTCATCATTGATTCATTCCTCACGGGACCATTAGAACCCACAAATGGCCAGCTAGAAACATCAGTGGCTTCATAGCTCAGTTGGTTAGAGCGTCGCACCGGAATCGCGAGGTCACGGGTCCAAACCCCATTGAAGTCCTGAATTTTTCAGGCTTCTCTATGCAATTGTAAAAATTGAGTTCATAACTGCGAAGATCATAGCTGCACTTGATTTCATATCCGCAGTTCATATAATTTATGATTCATTTCATATACCGTTTCATCAGTTAATAATCTGTTATTAAGAAATTAAGGCTGACTTCAAGTACTGCATACTGTACAGTATCAGTATCGTAATGACAAATGAACACAATACAATTGCTACGTAAAATGTTCTACAAAATTCCTGCCTTGCACTCTGAGCTACTGCTGCATTGTGCTTTGTAACCTCTACAATATCCTTCAAACATGGTACCCAAGCTAATAATTCATGCTAGCCCACATATAGAGCAAAAAAAAACTTCTTGACAATAAGATTTATTATAAAGTATATACTAAAACAGTGGATAGTGTTGAAGGCATGCTCTCTGATTTGCTACTCAAACCCTGAATATTCTTTGCTATTCACTCCCATGCAACTTGCGCAGCATTTGCGCCCAAAAATATTGTAACCGTTGCAGAAATAAATGAGTTAAAAAATCATCTTTTTGTGCTATGTTATTTATGTGGCTAGGTAAATATCCACCACTAGTTAGCTACAGGCTGTACCTCCACTTTGTTGAATAGTTGTTAATAATAAAATCATTGTTACCTATCGTTTGGACATCTGTTGTTTACTTCCATATAATTATGGTGATTTGGGCTAACATGGTGTTTTTGCCAGTACCAGTATCTCAAAATGTTAATAATAGGAATAAGCACTATAGGTGCCTGCCAATACCTTGACACCAAGGTCCTTCATTAACTCCACTTCAAAAGTGACTGCATCATAAGGAAGTCTGTACTGTGGGATCTCAGAGGAGCTACGAAAACATACATGGATGCAAAAATTTACCTTAGCACTTTAATACATGCACACTGCAAAGATTACCGTTAGTTCCCGTAACTGAAAATAGTCCCTACTATCAGAATTCCACCTCTGGCAAATACTTTTGTATCTAATCAAAAGACAAGTCTGTATAATTATATGAGGCAAGCTAAATTTAAACGTGGCTGAATGTAATTTAGGCGAAGTTAAACTTGAGCCAATGCAGTCAGCAGCACTCCGCGGGAAGCCATGCGTGGGGGGTTCGCTTTTACAGGGTTTGTTGCAGGGGCATTTGTATTGCGTTCCAGCTACATTTTCGTTCGTCTTTGTCTGCCATAGCTGAGTGCTTTTGCTTTCCGACTGGAATCATGACTTCTCGCCAAACGAATACCAGTCAGGAAGCGGCTTTGTTCGGAATTCCATCGTCCGTGTCTGCATCGATCTCCACTCCACCAGGCAATACGTCGTCTTCTGCGAGCCACGCTTTGGCGCCGAGTGTGTCCACTTCAAGCGGACTTTCTCCTTGTTCAACTGTGCCTTTTTCTCCGGAACTTGCTGCCTTCATTTCCCAAGCAGTTCAGGCCGCGGTTCAGTCTCATTTTGCTGCTTCATCGGCTCATCCGGTGCCGTCTAGTGCTGCTGTTTCAGCTCCTCCAACTTCGCTCGCCACTTCTGGGGGCGTTCCTGCTCCCCTGAGCAGCTTGGCTTCTTTGTTTATGGACTCCGGCGCGGGGTTCCCGCCGAATATCGCAGCTACACAAGGTAGGCCATTTCCTTTAGTAGTTCCTTCTTTCGTTTCGAGATTTTCTTCGCCTTTAATGTCAACTGCTTCGTCATCGGCCCTCGCGTCGAGCAGTCTCGCACTTGGGACATCCCAAGGTGTGGTGTGTAGCACAGGCATGGCTGCTACTTGTCTTGCGGATTAGCCGTTTGTCGTGGGCCCGGGCTTTTCGCCAGTTCCAGCGAAGCTGGTGAACCAGATCGTGGCAGGCAAGTACATTGACTTGTCGGAGCTGCTGGCCGCTAATCTCGATCGCACCGAACAGGAGCCACAGCTTTTGCTTGATGGTCGTCTCGTGCTGACAGCGCCCCCCAAACGTCAACGTCGGAAAATTGAGGACATTGCCGCGTGGGTTGAGGCCTTTACCGTTTTTTCTTTAGTGCTCGCATCTTTCTTCCCTCATCGCTGGAAGGACTTAACTTTGTACAAGCTCCTGATTTTGCACACTCATCGTCACTTCAACGGTCGCGTTTGGTTTTCTTACGATCAGGCTTTCCGCGAGCATGCAGCGGCTTCGAAGCTCACGGATTGGTCGGTGATGGATGCCCAGTTATTCAATTTCCATGCAGCTGGTTCTTCAGCCCATGGCCGCCCATCAGATTCTTTGGAACCAGTGGGTTTGAGCTCCTCGCGGATCGTTTGCATGTCTTGGAACAAGGGCCGTTGCACAGCCCCGTACATGTCGTGCCGGTACGCGCATCGTTGTAGCATTTGTGCTGGCACTCATCGTTCCTTGGATTGTGGCCCGGAGAAACCCTCGAGGTCTGACGGCGAGCGGAGATCAAGCTCACCATCCTCCAGTTTCAAGTCACGTCGCCAATAATTGCTTGAGGACGATTCGTTCCCCGCCTAGTTGAGGGAGCTTGTCCTGTAGTTGACTTGTTCTATAGTAAACCTAGTTGACATTGACTTTTGTTGTTTCTCATACATGTTGATTTGCCGAGTACTTATTTTGTTATTACATTCTTCTAGTCTATCTACTGTGATTGTTAGGTTTTATTCTATTAAATATTCCTATTTATTTCTTTTTTCGTTTCTTTTTTCTTTTTTTTCATTCACCTTCCCCATACCAATTTGCTTATTTTGCGCTCCTCTTCCAGTGCCCCTTGTTTCTCGTCCGGTCTCCATGGTGACTCCTTTAAAGGCACAGGTATTTGCCCGCGAGCTCGCCAGCCATCCTGACCAGTCTGCTGTGAGGTTTGTTTTGGATGGTCTCCATAGTGGTTTTAGGCTTGGTTTTGATCATTCTCGGAAGCTTAAGTCTGCCAAAAAGAATAAGCCCTCAGCCGATCAGCATGCTGGGGTCATTGATCGGTACTTGGCCAATGAAGTGTCTCTTGGAAGGGTACTTGGCCCCTTTCCGTCCCCACCTTTACTCGACCTCCATGTGAGTAGCTTTGGAGTGATCCCAAAGCGGGGGCAACCTGGTAAATGGCGGCTCATTTCGATTTGTCATCTCCAGGAGGGCTCAGTGTCAATGATGGCATCAACCCTGAGGATTTTTCCCTGCAATACATTACGGTTGACCAGATTATTTCTATGGTCTCCAAGTTTGGCTGTGGGGCTCTGATGGCAAAGTTTGACGTGGAGGCCGCTTATCGCAACATTGCAGTGCACCCCTCGGACCGGTATCTCCTGGGCATGCAGTGGCGGAATCAGTTCCATGTAGACTTAGCCCTTCCCTTTGGTCTCCGCTCTGCCCCCCACATCTTCAATTCAGTGGCAGATATGGTAGAATGGATCCTCATCCATTCCCACAATGTCCCTGATTTGCTGCATTATTTAGACGACTTCATCACTGCCGGCCCTCCCAATTCTGACCAATGCACTCGTAATTTAAACACGTCAGTTACTGTGTGCAATTTGTTAGGGCTCCCTCTTCACCCCGATAAGTGTCTAGGGCCTTCCTCGGTTCTGGTGGTACTAGCTATCGAACTTGATTCCAATGAACAGGTCGCACGCCTCCCGGCCGACAAGTTTGTGGCATTACAGCAGCTGATTACATCGTGGCTCTCCCGTCGCTGGTGCACTAGGAATCAACTAGAGTCCCTCATCGGTCATCTTCATCACGCTGCCAAGGTGGTCTGGCCTGGCCGCACCTTTTTACGCCGCATGATCAACTTGCTCTGCTGCTTTCGTCGGGATGATCATCCCATCCGCCTAAATTCTGAGTTTAAGTTGGACCTTCAGTGGTGGCACCAGTTCCTCTCTTCTTGGCATGGTGTTTGTTTTTGGCTTTTTCCCGGCATGTCTGCTACTCCTGACCTCGAGGTGACTTCTGATGCTTCAGGCTCCCTAGGTTTTGGTGCCTTCTTCCAAGGAGCATGGTTTAATGGGTCTTGGGTTTCATCCCAGGCATCCCAATCAATTACTTATAAAGAACTGTTCCCCGTGGTGTTGGCTGCTCACATCTGGGGTCCTCAATGGTCTAGGAGGCATGTGTTGTTTCGATGCGACAACGAAGCTGTCGTTCACATCTTAAATTCCCGTACTTCAAAGATTCCTTGTTTGATGCGTTTGCTGCGCCATCTGCTTGCTTCCGCTGCCCATTTTAATTTCTCCTTTGCCTCTCATCATGTTCCAGGTGTGTCTAATCGTATTGCTGACGCTTTGTCCCGCTTTCAGGAGTTCAGGCGGCTTGCTCCAGAAGCTCAGCTGTTCCCAGTGCCTGTTCCACATCAGATTTTGGAGGAATTGACTGCTCCGTCTTAGAACAGCAGTGCCATCAGTTCCTGGTCCATGGCTTGGCTGCTTCTACCTGTAAATCCTACACGGCTGGTCAAAAGAAGTTCATTAATTTTTGTACTCAGCTGGGCAAACTGCATTCTAGTGGTTCTCCGTGCCCTGTTGACGAGTGGACATTGTCTTTTTTCAACTTTTTTGGCCGGGTCTCTTCGGCATTCTTCCATAAAGGTCTATTTGTCTGCCGTGCGCTCTCTACATATTGACGAGGGTTTCCCGGATCCTCTTCTTAACTGCCTTCGTTTACAGTGTGTGGTTAGGGGCATCAAGCGCGCTCAGGGCTCCTCTTCTTACTCACGCTTACCAATCACAGATGGGCTTATGACGGTAATCTTTAAGTCTCTCGACCTCTCAGTTCCGGACCACTGTATGTTCTGGGCTGCGTGTACCCTTGGATACTTTGGTTTCTTGCGATCCGCCGAGTTCACGGTTCCTAATCTCGCATCCTTCTCCTCCACCCTTCATTTGTGTGTCCAGGATACAGCCGTGGACTCAGCCACCGATCCTTCATGCTTACGCATTAAGATCAAAGCTTCCAAGACTGACCCTTTCCGCAAGGGTTGTTTTATTCATATCAGGAAGGGTCGTTTCCCCCTGTGTGCTCTTCAAGCTGTTATGCAGTATTTGTCCCTTAGGGGCAGTTCAGGAGGCCCCTTCTTCCTGCTCCAGGATGGCCGGCCCTTGTCTCGAGTTCTGCTCACTAGCTGGATCCGTCAAATTATGGTGGCAACTGGCATTCCTGGCAACTTTTCTAGCCATAGCTTCCGCATTGGAGCAGCAACGGTAGCAGCTCGCAATGGCGTCCCCGCCCACTTAATTCAGGCGTTGGGACGTTGGACCAGCAATGCCTTCCAGTTGTACATACGCACACCATCCGAGGCCTTGGCGGGTTTCTCCAGTCAGTTGATTTCTTGAACTCCTTCACGTGGATTTGGACCTCGCGGGGCTCTTTGCGTCTCACCTTGAGGCTCTGCTGACACTGTGCTTGGCCTTCAACATTTGTTATGCCCTGCGGATTTTGGCCATGCCCCTCATGCGGATTCTCTTGTTTGCTCGTGCCTTACAGTTGAGTGCTCTGCGGATGTTTGCTTTACTCTGCCAGACTGGCCGGTGTGTCGACCCTTTCGTAAGTACCTCCTGCTGGGCGAGGGGAAGGTGCTTGGTCTTCTCTTGGGGTGTCGTAGGTCCCACGTCCACCCTGTTCGCGGGCCCTCCGCCCTTCCAAGCACCTTGTTGGGCGTAGGGTCTGGGTGGTTGCCGCTCTCAGGGTTGCCATGGATACCTGCAAGCTTGGCTGGCTTCACGCACGGCTCCACCTAAACCAAGGCACCTTCCCCAAGCTCATCAATTGGCGATGAGTTTAAATGTGGCTGAATGTAATTTAGGCGAAGTTAAACTTGAGCCAATGCAGTCAGCGGCAGTCCGCGGGAAGCCATGCGCGGGGGGGTCGCTTTTACAGGGTTTGTTGCAGGGGCATTTGTATTGCGTTCCAGCTACGTTTTCGTTCGCCTTTGTCTGCAATAGCTGAGTGCCTTTTTGCTCCCACTCCTCCCTCCCCTTAGTGGTAAGTATGTGGATTAGGTAAGTATTTCCACTGATTTATCAGTGTGACGGTGCCGGGTGGTTGCCGCTCTCAGGGTTGCCATGGATACCTGCAAGCTTGGCTGGCTTCATGCACGGCTCCACCTAAACCAAGGCACCTTCCCCAAGTTCATCGATTGGCGATGAGTTTAATGGTGTTAAAAGTATTAATATAATACAAGTTTTAACAGCAGCTAGATTCACTCAAAAATTGACTTTTTCACTCCCAATAGTGCCACTTATAGATTTTACTCTGTCTAACGCCAGACAATTTTACTCGTCGATGGGGAACCCCACGGGGTTGAAAGGGTTAAGACCTTTGTGAATAAGGGAAGCCAGCCTGGTTTAGCGGGCAAGCCAACTTTACTGCATGGGGCCTTGTCCCCTATGGTTCATTCTCTTCAAAATGCCCTTTTACCACTTACAGGAAAAAGACTGACCTCGCAGTTAATCAGATTCCCATTTTAATGTAACTGAAAAGCTCAGTGATTAGCCCTTTGACACCTAGACTGGCCTACATGTAAACTGGCCAGACTTAGAATTTCACTCTGTCTAACGCCAGACGATTTTACTCGTCAATGGGGAACCCCCAGGAGGCAATGGGTTTAATCACTCACTGAAAAATATGTTCCATTAATCATTCACTGACACCTAAAGCGGCCTAAGCTGGCCTAAACCGGCCAGACTTAATTAAGTATTATTATTTTTACTCATTCTAATGCCTGACGATTTTACTTGTCAATGGGGAACCCCCAGAAGTCAATAGGTTAAAAATAATCATGCTTGGATTTTTTCAGGCTTCTTCACAACAATGCTTCAAATTAATTCATAACTCTGAAGATCTTTCATCAGGAAAATTGTTTCATACCTGCCATAATATTACAATAATATTATATGCCAGAATTTTAAGTATTAATTTTATACAATGAATTATTAGTAGTATGCAAGCTAGCCCAATATTTTTTTTTACGGAGATCCTGGACTGATCAGCTGAATAGAAATATACTTATAATAATAGGTTAATGGGTGTAGTTGAAAATGTTGACCCCTAGTCCATGGACTACCCCGACAGACTACCCTAAGTGAGTGCTATAGCTAGACGGAAAGCAGCATCACAAATAGTGCTAAGCCTACACATCCATTTTCAGCAGCATTGGTCCATAGTATTTAAGTCTAAGCACCCATTTTAAAAAGGTTACAGGGATGCCAACCTCTGGAGATCTAAATCTGGAGATATTTTCCATCTGGTGTCGCCAACACCCCACCCCCCCCCCCCCCCCCCCCATGATTAACTCACCCATTCCCCCTTCCTCCCAAAAAATGCACTCACCAGAGATGAAGAAATGCATAAACAAACAATGAAACGAGTTTTTTAACTTGGGGATACAATTTGAGCCTCCAATGGAGCAAAGTCTCCAGAGTCGTTTTTATCCGGGAGATTTGATGACCCGTACGGGAGACCGGGAGACTCCCGGATAATGCAGGAGAGTTGGCATGTATGAGGTTAGCTTTCAATAATTGTTGTGATGGCCGATTACTTCAAGTAAGCGAGGTGAAACTGGTGCAATAGCCCTTTTCACGGTTAGTTTTCCTCATTTGCAATACAATGTAATCTAACGTGGGTGCGAGGCAATTTCGGGTGAAAACTACAAAATAGCCCGAAATTGCCTCACACTTTTGCTAGATTACATTGTAATGCAAATGAGAAAAACTAACCGTGAAAAGGGATATTCCTGAATTAAGTTGCATGTGGCCGTGCAGATAAAAATAAATAAGGTATAAAATTATGCAATGTACATACATAATCGATTCAATAATTGACAGTTCTTTCAATAGCACTCATTCGAAATAGTATTGGTAAAGTTAGACTACTTAGGGTAGTCCCTTTGGGTAGTCCATTGCGAAACTCCATGAACTAGGGGTCAGTGTTTTCGACTTTCCCGTAATGCCTTACCTTAACCCACCAATATAATTTTCCTTTTCAAATATTGTCAAGTTTGTGTAACCCAGACGAGCAAGAAATGTCGCACAACTGATTGAAGCTGGACCACACCCAATAAGTGCAACCTGAAACCAACAACAATCTCTACATTAGTAAAAGACCTACTAAATACATGTATGTACATGTAGGTAAACAACCAACTCTGGTCACTTTTTGATAATTCTGACCAGTTTAATCATTTTCCCTCCATTGCCTGAACAGATTTATTGAGGATACATCATTTCGGACATTCATGACAACCTTTTTTTTTTTAAAAAAAGGAGTCCCTCTTTCCCCGCTCGGTCCACTGAGCCCTAAGTAAAAATAAAAGCAGGTACCAGAATGGCAGCACAACCACTTTTTCTTGTACAATGTACCTCCCAGTTTTCATTTTCACCTCATGCACATTCCACATTTTAAGCAGCAAAAGAGGGGCTGCTTGTAGTCTAACCTGTTTTGTGAAATCTGTTCTGCATGCACAGTATTTTATTTAGCAGTCAGATATGACCAGAACGATTTCAGTAAGCGTCAAAAGGTGTGCCCTTGCTCTTCTTCCCAACTTAAACATCACTTGTGTCTCGGAATACAGACAATTAACGTCACAAAGTGTTTCCCAAATGCTGCATTTCAAGTAAAGATTGAATGCTGCATTTACCCAAAGCTAAAAATGGCGCTAACCTTTACCCTTACCTTATTGTTGGAGAAAGGTAACAAAGGCTTAGACTTAAAGGGACACTTCGAGTTGGATGTCAAAATTGAGCATGCATCTAATGCATGTGTACACTGTAGGCGCATTTCTTCTCTAAACAACTGCGAAAATTGCATCCACAACTGCGAGGGTCATAGCTTTACTTGATAGCTCTTGATCACTGCCGGTAACATAAGAAGTCTGTTTGAATTAGCAATTCTTCCAACTACAAGTTATTTCTACCTTGGTGTGATAGCTCTCGGGAAGTTGATCAGCAGGTGGTAATGACGGGTCACGTATTTGACTTATCCTCATGCTCTTAAAGATCTGGGTTCAAAAGAGAAAAGTAACGCAATGTAATCTTTCATACACAAAAAGGAGTGTTTTATTGAGTTTTTAACCACGAAGCAAAACCTCAGAATTTTGGGCAAGTACAAAACACAGTCAGGTCTCAGGTCACAGGTCTCGTTCACAGGTCTCTGTTTTACCAAAACAGAAACAAACCAAAACATTCATTAAAGCTAACCTTGGGCCTATACACTTTTGTTTACATGTAGGTCTAATTAGGCCTAAGGTTAGCATTAATGAATGTTTAGGTTTGTTACTGTATGATTGGTAAAACAGCGGAGACCTGGGAACGAGACCTGTGACCTGAGGCCTGTGTTTTGTACCTGCCGGAGAATTTTCTCCTTTTCCAACTAAAATATATCGAAGAGTTGCAAATTCACCTTGTGTTCCCTATTCTGAAATGATAGAGTTTGCAGTTTGCATCAGGCATGTTTCTTTTAACCCTAAGCGATCGCGACGACGGTTATAGCTAAAAACCTTTTTGAAGCGCAACAAAATAAATAAATGTAGATAACAAGCATAAGATTCGATGCGAAATCAATCCATTGATCGATGAGTGATCAAGCAAGAAACACCGTATGACGCATAATTATCTCGAGTCCTTTGAAAGAATGATTCGTTTTTGGTTTTACGGTGTTGTTTGAACGAGTAGACGCTTCTGCAAACGAGTGGTATGTGATATTTATCACACGGTTCCCAACCTGGTTCAAACGAGTGGACTTTTCTAGTGAACGAGTGGGCAGTTTTTTTTACACGGCTGACCAGGTCGGTCGCACGAGTGAGCCAAGCCGCGAGAACGGCTTAAAATTAAAACTGCACGGGTGTAACACGGCTTCCACACGGAATTCCGGTCATACACGGAAAGTCGTTACATTTTGCTAAGTATGACTGGTTCAGGCCAGTTTAGGGGTGAAAGGGTTAATAAAATAATATTTTGTTCCTCATTAATTGTAAACTTTGTTTCAATCTGAAGATATAACTACTCAGAAAGAGGCAAAATTGTAGCACAATAAATTATTATTATCTAGCTACATTGTTATGTGCATAATGCCATTTACAGCTGTAAAATATTCCCTTGGTCATTCATCATTTTCAGCAGTTTCTTTACACGACTTTGCATTGACAAAGTTTTGGAAACACAATACAACAAATTTAAAATGACCCAAGATACAAAAAAAAAACTTTGCGACTAAAGATTAATGTGCAAACTTGCAACTAAATTTTCGTATCTTGGCTAGCTCAAAATTGTGACTGATTTTTTTTTCCAAGCCCTGGTCATTATACAGTAGTGCATCTTCATGTTTGATGCATACATCACCTTCACATACAGTTACTCCAAGAAGCTATGTTGACCAATTAAGCCTGACACTGATAATTAATTTACCTACATGCAACACATTACCTCCGTAGCAAACTGTTGTAATCCACCGATGTTAATAGGTCCCTCCTCTGAGGCATATAGATTACAACCACCAACACAAAGATCGCTGGTGGGACAGACCATACCACACGTCAAACCCAAAGGATTATCACTGAAGATTGCTTTTGCAGCTCCATAATAGTTCTGTGTTAAATGAAGGCAAAACGATGTCTTATATTGGGCAGAGTGAAGGTACCGGTGTCAAGGACCTGTTCACATGCAGGCAGGATAAATTATGTACATGTACATTGCAGATTTGTAAATGACCTAAGAAGCAGATCAGTAAGGGTGCACTGTCTTGAAACGATTTCAGACTCTACAAATGTACATTAAAATACATCGTACAGCTGTATAATTTATACACAGAAGGTCCTAGTCTAGACCAGTAATATCAGCTTTCTTAAACTCAGGGTTTTTAATAAGAGCCGGCAGCAGGCAAAACTTGCCGACTATTGCACATGAACTCACCGCCTACTTTTCCTTGGAAATAACCCTAATTTTACGAATAACATGAGAAACATTCGCACAGAACACAAGCCTTGGATTGGCAAAGTTTTGTTTGTGAAAAACAAAAAGACACCCGACTTCCGAGTAATTTCAGAGGTGATTTCTGTTTTCCTGTCCATTCAAGAATAGAGCACACAGGAAAAAGTTATTGCTGTGCATGTGAACTCGCCGTCTACTCTTCATTGGAAATAACCCCAAATTTTACGAATAACATGAGAAACGTTTGAATGTACAGAACACGAACCTTGGATCAGCAAAGTTTTGTTCATGAAAATCAAAAGCGACACCTGAATTCTGAGCAATTTCAGCGACGATTTCTGTTTCTTTGTCCATGCAAGAATCGAGCACACAAGCTTTTGACAGAGGCAGCAGGTTCAGCAGTCCAGTACTTGGTGTAAGCTGCCTGATTTGCTAACAAAGATGACAATTTCTAGCCCTTTCGACAGTGTCACAATACGGCATCCGCAAAAGGTCTTTTCGGTCACGACAGTTGAAATACATTGCACCCAGCCGTGTAGAATGCAAAGGAGCCTTAAAAGGGTTACAATGTACATGTACATGTACTGTATCATGTCACACTATTTCCCAACATACATTGTGTATGTTTCGCCGTCAACTGAATTTCAACAAAAAAAATTAGAGTATGGTATTAAACATGTACTTTTTCTGGACAAAAAAAGCCAAGATGTAATGATATCAGTGTTCTGTTCAAATACCCTAATTCATGCTCCAGAATACAGGAAATGCTTTCTACATTGTACATGTAAGAGGCCAAAATTTCAAATTAAATTTTCCCAGGGAAGGATGCCGCCAGACCCCTACAAGCTCATGCCTTTGGTGCATGTTGTCCATTCTCCGCTTACTCTTATTAACGTATGGCCAAGAGATTTCGTAGTGAATCAAACAACACTGTGCTGCTGAATAGCGTTTCTCAAGACTTTTCTAGCATGTCTACACGCTGCAGGGAGATTGTATTCTACCAAAAGCATAGGAATCTGTGACACTTCCACTGCCTTTCCACTGAAAAACTTTCTTAACTGAAAATTCTGTTTGAATGGAAATTGAGCAGAACGTGTTAGTCTGGAATTAAATTTTAGTACTAATTATTAATTTATTTGTTCTCTTTATTATATAGGTATTAAAGGTTTAATTTAGTCATTTTCAGTCCTTTTTTGTCTCAGTCGTTTTCGCTTTGAGAGCAGATCTAGAAGTTTCCCTTTGTGTAAATTAAGTTTTTGTAACTTTCTTTGCTTCGAGCAGCCAATTCAGTTTACCAGCTCCTAACAAATGTTTGGATCACTTATCGTCAACTTTCTGTTTCAAGATTAATTAACTTTACTAGCTACAGTTTGTGTATCCAATAAATTTTGTTTTCTAGTCTTAACTGCTTTTCAACACTTCTGTAAGTTGACTTGCAGGCATCGTAGGCAGTCATATTGGAAGAGTAAAGCGATGTGTTAACGAATTTTATTGCTGGCGTTTTATTATAGTAATTAAAACCAATGTACCAAATGAATTTAATACCTTGTTAGCGATACTGGTAATAAATGACTTGATGTCTAACTGTGTGGGACAGCTCTTCTGGCATGGCGCATCAGCACATTTCAGACACCTGTCAATAAGAAAAAGGCAGTGTAGTTTTGACTGCCATTTTCCAACAGATGGCCTAAGGGTGGGAAGTTCAAGGCTTAACTTTGCTTCTGAGTTTCTTCCCGATACAAAAAGCTTTGCTTCCCACCATCTCTGTCTCCCGCCACAGTGGTGGGCCCAAGGCCTTGAAAATGTACTCTCAAAATTCAAGGGTTTTCAAGGGTTTTCAAGATGCATACGAACCCTGTGAATTCTATGGGTGAGCTCTGGCAACTCTCCGGGTGAGGTCTGGAAGGTTGTAACGCTGCATGCAAGACGTCTGTAAAATATTTCCAGTCTCTTTTGTGTCCTTCTACATGTAAACCCGTTCCAACAGCCCACAAGGGTCAGTCATAGACATTATGTTCCGATATTATGAGAAATGTTTGTAAATTAGACAGAATACACAACAGCTGAACCCTTTCTTCATGTACAGTATTAGTAACTACCAGTACTTTTTTTTTTTAATAAACTCATGTTTTTTAATACTTAATGGGCTGAGCATGCATGTACTATCCATTCATCTGCTCTCACAGCTTCTTATTGCTCTGCATTGCTGGTGGTTTGCTTTTGGCACTCCCCTCTCCTCTACAGGTGAGTTGTCAACCACAGTTGACCCTTGGTTAGGTTGCCATGGTCATTTACTGCCATTTTAAAGCCCTGCTTGTCACCTCCTTTGCTGTTGGGTACCTATACAAATGCTATGTTTTTAACAAACTAAGGCTGTAGAGGCATATCAAATCACTTTTATTAATACCTTGAAGCTTCCCTAAGAGCTGCTCTTTCACTCAGTGTTGTGTGCTTGACATCATCAAAATTATTGTTCAGAGATTCACAGTTCTGAAGCACAGACACAATGAAAAGTAATTAGGGACGAGAAAAGCAAGTGGCTGAGCACACACTATTGCCTACCACGACCTTCACAAAATTATGTAATGCTAAATAAGAGCTTAAAACAAGTACTGTAAGGTAAACGCTGTAGAAAAACTGGAAACATATGAAATAAAAATACAGTTCATGTGCATCACTCGCTCTACAAAAAAATTCAAAAAAATAAAAATAAAAAAGGAAATTGCTTGAAATGATCTTAATCAAGGGTAGAACTTCAGATAATAAATGATTATTCGTCGTTTTGTCAGACGAACAAACATTAATTAATTGCAATCTTGAGCTCTTTGTTCTATTTCCCTCATATACACAACAATAATATAATTATTCCATGTTTCTAGAAGGAAAGTTAAAATTGATATAATAATATTACTCTTTGACTCCTTGGAGTGAAATTTAGCAGATTTTACTCTGTCTAACGCTAGGCTACATGTATTTTACACGTCACCTGGGGGGTGTCCTGAGGAATCAATTAGTTAACCAGTCATGTCCCCTAGCTCCATTAGAGCACCAACATTAAGACTCACACATATAATAATTATGCATGCAATCAATGATATTAATCTTAATCCAGGGTCAAGTTCTCTAACTTTCAGCTGATTGAAATTTGACAAGGGTTACAGCAGATGACAGTCAAATTGAAGGTATTGCAACTTACGGAACATCCTTTTTCCTGATTTCTTTTCCAGTGCTTCCTGCTTAATTTGGTTACGGATGTTGAGACTAAACTTGCATGTGGTTTTATTTTGGGATTCAGGGCAAGCAAGTTCTGGAAAAAATGTACTACTGTTAGTTGACACCTTAAAATAATTGTGTACTTCAGTGATGTTCTTGGTCAACGATAACACCCTTTAATAGCCTTGTTGCATGGATATACAGTAACTTGATTTGTTGTTCTAAATTAAGCCAGGTAAACCAAGATTCATTGTTTGACCAATTTCTCCAGAACTCAAAGCAAAATACTAAAGGAACTCGGTGTATAACATACAGTGTTTTATTCAAAGCTTACCATCAAAAAGCTGGCAAGTTACATACAGTATTCATTACCGTAATGATATTCTTCTATTAAAATAGTAAACAAAGTTAACCTCTTTCTTTAATATACTGTCATCCTCTTCTGTACCCTGGGTACAGTACAAAGTTGGAGAGAACACTCAGCAATTCAAAATCAATGGTGGAGGATGAAATAAACATTTGGTGGCATGACCCCAGAACCCCTTTTCCATGCAAGAAACCAGTTCAGAAATTCGAGGGAGTTTCTGATTGGGCAAATCAAAAAACCAGTTCTCAACAGATGTTGCGACAAGCAGCGCTGCATGACATTTCAGCCAGAGATTGTTCCGATGGTCCATGTGTTGCTTCACATGGTATTGAGGTCGTATGTGGGATGAGTTTCAGTCGATCTCAATCTGACTGGAGGGTTTTTCTCTGGATACTCCAGTTTTCCTCCCTCGTGAAAATTGACTCTCAGTTGACACGATCCGAGCGGATACCCTCAAAAGGGATAACCTCTGGTATCTCTCCCTTTCATTGTATGAAAATGAATAAAGTTTCGTTTCGTTTCTTTCTTTCTTCTTTCTTTCAGTGCCTTTAACACGTACACTATAAGGGCTTTGATAACTTGGTAGCTAAATTATTTTGATTATGAATTTATGCATGAGATCGCTTGAAGATTACTCAAGGTCGTTTGACAGGAGTCGGGGGAATTGTCGCAATGTTGCGTTACTCTGCCACGTGCTCTAAATCACGAGTTCTATGTTGATTGTGTAACCATATCGAGTGACCCAGGGGTGTCATATTGCAAGGAGGATCGTATTGATTCGGGTGGCATGGTAACGTTGTTGCTGATTTAGAATTAAAGTCTGTTTTTATACTCGTCTATTAGTGTGGAGTTTTGATGGTTACTTATCGTGACAGGAATTAACTAAAAAAGTTGAACCACGTCAACATTTTGTTGCAACTGTGTCTGGGAACAGAGGACTCAGAGGACTCAGGGACGAAAAAAGTTTCTTGCATTTCAAAGTCTTCCATTCTGCACTTTAGGCAGTGACCTCTTCGACTAGCTCTTTGTTTTTACAGTATGAAATCCTGTTTCAAGTTTTACACATCTGACAATTAAGGTTTTGCTCTGAGGGAAAAAATTTTCCTCGAATAAATCAATCTCACACACCTAAACTCAATACAACATCATTAATTTAAAATTGCACCAAAATTATTAAAACTGTTGACAGAAGTGAATAGCCATCACTGGAATCACAATTTTCAGGAATGTTCAATGATGCACTTCATGGCATCCCGTGGGAAGCAGTCTCAGCTTGGCGGCCAAAACTGGTTTGACAAGAAATCTGAACTGCTTTCTCGCATGGAAATGTGGTTCTCGAGTCGTGCCGCAAGGATATTTTTTCTTTTGTCCTTGACAGCTGCTTTGGAATCGCTAAGCATTCTCTCTGACCTTGGAAAAAAAATTTCTCTGGGACCCAGGGTACCTCTTCTGATACTGTATCTAAAGTACATGTACAGTACATGTAGTTCTTGGACTTCTCGTTAATAAGCACTACATAATTTGTGCCTCTTAACTATTGTTTTAAGAATTATTTATTGGTCCGATCGAACAAGCTTACTCACTAACCTTGTATTGTTTATTCACCTGCATACAAGAAGAATCTACTTCAATACCTCCATAACTATGGTACTGTATAACTCTTCACACAAATTCATTACAGTTTTCCAGTACATGCTGTGGCGGCGCGCCGCCGGCACTCACCTTGACTCCCTCATTCACAGACTGTACATATCATGCACAATCCACTTTCAAACACATTCCGCTTGGTTGGGTAGATATACATGTATCTTAAAGAGTTCAATGTTTACGTGTTCTGTGATGTCCCCTTTGTGTGTCTTTTCTGCCCTAACATTTTAATTATTTACATGTATTTTATGCAATTCAATTTAACTTTCAAGTTATTTTTAATTCAGGCCTTCTGATATTACGCGATGGTGTGATTTCGCACAATCGACCTCAAATCGCATCGGATCACACAATTCACGAAAAATCGTATAATTCACAAAAAGACGCACAAAATTCATAAAATGAAACATAAATCAACACGTTTCTTAGAAATTCCTGCATAAATACGCCATTTTTAAGATCACCTTCGATTTCGTAAACATTGCTTTTTCTTCGACGAAGAAGGAAGTTCCCACCTTCTGCCCAATCTGACAGCTCACGATCGAGCAAGAAAGTACCTCACAGGCCACGTACACTCCACGTGGACGATGGACTGATGTTTTTCTCGTCGTGCAATATTAGGGCCTTTTATACAAGAGAAAATAAGCCCCGGCTGGCTCTGGCCACGGTGTACAAAATACGCAAAAGGAACTATTTATACGAATATATATTCCCAGGTCAATATAAGCCGCAGCTTGAAAAAGACATGAACATAGATTTTGTACCATTTATATGGGGTGAACATTCGAGTCTTATTTTCTCTCGTATAAATGGGGGTATGGCCCTATTGTGATTGACCATCTTCGGAAGTTCGTGGTTGACGAGCACCTTGATCATCATTTGGCATGTTGGCTGTGTCCTTTCAACTTTTAACGTGGTGCACCGGTAGTGCAGAAGACCTCATTTTTTTTATTTATCCCAACTAATGTCGAGATACATAATTACTGTTCCTTTGTGTTCAAAATGTCTTAAGGGCAGCAAAAAAAGTGTTTTTCTTAACCTGAAACCTTATAAAACAAGCTTAAAATTGCTGAGAAAAAAATCGCATAATTTACATTATTTACCGCATAATTTGCCTTTCTAATCGTACAATCTGCCCTGAAAAAATCGCGTAATTTGCATTTTTTAATCGCACCCTATCAGAAGGCCTGTTAATTAAGAAGCCAATAGCTTTTGTTGATTTCATCTCATTCTATGTAAAATCTACTGTTTCCCTTGGAAGGGTAGAATAAAGTTGTTGTTGTTGTTGTTGCTGTCAATCAAAGGAGATAAAGATAACTTCTTCCTGTTTACACTGTTACGAGCTGGAACAACCAAGAGATGTCCGCGAACAAGGCATGAATGAAAATAACTCCAAAGTACGACATAGGGCACGTAACAAAAGTGTGACAATGAGCAGTTACATTTTTATGAAGATGCAAAATGTTGTCTAATCTGACCACAAGTGAAGGATCTACTGAGCAGAAGACAATAATTTATTATTATTATTCATGTGCACTTTGCATTAAGGTTGATTTTGCAGCACTGTGAACGATTTGGTAAAAGCCCTACATTCTGAACATTGCCTGGCCTTTCCAAGACATTTTGCCGTGAATTCCAAGTCCAAATAGTCATTAGAAGCAAAAACATCCATCCCATGTTCTGAGGACACGACATATCTAAAGAAATTTTAACTAGCATGAACAGATCCAGATTCTTTTGATTGCATCAAAATATATCGGCTGAATTGCTCATCATTTATCGGTCCGTTCAAATGTGAGATCCAAAGATCTATGACTACGTACATGTATTCTATCTGAAGGACTGCTCTGTGTGAGTTGGGACAGCTTGTGCTGTGCAACCACTCACTCAGGCTTGCTGTATATAGAATGACTATAACCAACAAGGAGAGTTATCTATCACTTCATATCCAACGTGCACTCGTAGAATAATAAGTATGGGTTATTGACCAAGCGTGAGGTCAAGATGACTGGATATTGGCCAAGTTCTTTTTTTGCGTGTTTATGGACCGAGACGAAGTCGAGGTCCATAAACACGCAAAAAAAGAACGAGGCCAATATCCAGTCATCTTGACCGAACAATCTTGGTCAATAAAGGATTTATTATATGACTTAAAACACCAAAAAATGATCTTTGATCTTGCGGGACCAAGCGAGAAATCCCGAGCGGGCAGTATCGCTCCATCTTGCCCGCTCGGGTAGCCAATCAGAGCGCGCGATTTGGTTCATCTTGCCCGCTCACAGAGCTAGTCATATAATAAATAAAGGATATTACATGGCCGCACGGAGATACAAAATTTCTCTTAGACTATTGAATAATATTTCACTCATTTGCTGCGCTGACACTCATGAAATAATTTTCAACACTTGAAGAGAAATTTTGTGTCTCCAAGCGGCCTTGTAATATGCTATTTATTATACACACACCAATGAAATACTAATTCATTTCATGAAAGGCATCACAGGCCAAGCACATGTCGCATGCAGGCCAAGCCGTTCGGAAATAGTCTTACCTTGAATTTTTCTTCACCCAGAACTTCGAGGATGGTATGAAATAAGCGGGAGAACGTGTCAAAACTAATTTCGAATTGCTTCCACGTGTTTTCTTGACTGACTTCCTGTTTATTTTACAACACTGAAAGCAGCTGAACGGTGACGCAGAGCAGTGCAGTGCAGTGAAGTTAAGTGGCGCGTGACTACTGTTTTGTTTCAGCGAACCTTCCGATGATTATCACGCGCAGATTTTTGCTTTGTGTTTTGTTGAATAATTAATTTACTCATATATCATTGTTTTACTTTCACGGGCGATTCTTAATTAATTGACCACTTTACGTTCCAGTAGTGATGATAACGATATTATTTAATCCAAAGAGTTGTAAATACTGCGAGATTCTTTACAGCTCCCGCACATGAATAAAATGCACATGTGCAACAATCTTTATTAACCTGCTAATAAGTTTTTTAATTGATGCCTGGGGTATTTTGTAAATTATTTTCACTGTTCAACATCAAAATTATTACAACACTTTTAAATAAAAACTTGCAAGACTGGTAAACCCACACAAGACACATGACAACGCAGGCTGTGCAACCCTCGATGTTATAAAATTCTTCACGCTTCACTCCGATATCAATGATCGTTCATGCGATTACAAAAATAAAGAATATATTCCTTAAGGGGTATTTTGCAGATCATGTTCACTGTTCAACATCAACATTACTACAACACTTTTACATAGAAACTGACAACTGACTCTTAATCAGTAAACCCACACAACACACATGACAAGTTACGCCGTACTGAGTACCAATAGTACTCTCGATATAATTCACGTTCCACTTCGATATCAATGATCGTTCAGGCGTTTACAAAAGAATATACGCCCTAAGCTTGCTGCTTTTGAGAGCTGTAAAATATGATTGCCTCCATACGCATTAGAAAACAATGAGCTCGCCGTACTGAGTACCAATAGTACTCTCCATATAATTCACGTTCCACTTCGATATCAATGATCGTTCTGGCGTTTACAAAAGAATATACGCCCTAAGCTTGCTGCTTTTGAGAGCTGTAAAATATGATTGCCTCCATACACATTAGAAAACAATGAGCTTACCTCTATGTCCGGAGAATCTCTTGACAAGGCCATAGTCGAAGATAACACTTGCACTCAGTTCCTTTCCTTGCGGGTTTTCCAATAGCGTTACGCAATATCACCACGTGACTCGCATCTTCGGCTCCCCAGTCAGGGTTGTCTATGATCATAGTTAGTACAGTGATTTTATAGTTGACTATAAACTATGGTATAAATGAAAATAATGTAATTTAAAGGTGTCGTTCTTCTGGCTTTTAAACTTCGAGTTTAAAAATTACATCATGTCCTCGTGACAGTGTTCGACACTAACGCTTGCCCCGGGCAAGCGCACAAGAAAATTCTACCTCTTGTCACGCAAGTTCAAACAGCTTTGAAAGGCTTAAAGAACATACTATTGGACAATTGGCATTTAACTCAAAACCAACCTAATCTCAGAGATATATTCAAGGAATCTCCCTTGATCTCTTATAGAAAAGGAAAATCGCTTAAAGATATGATTGTCGAGGCAAAACTGTGAAGGTCACTAGAACACCATAGTCGCATTGGTCTGTCAAACCCATTTTACACACATCGTACACAAAATTGACGTTTTTACAAGCCTCCATTGAGCTTTAATGGGCAGCGGGTCTTTTGTAGAAGGTGGGCAACCAAAAAATCTAGCACTTCACGTTGCAGTTAACTCTGCACGGCCAAGTTCTACATGGCCAACGTTTGTATTATAAACGAACCTTTCCTTGTACTTGAACCAAAAACACATAACTGGTTGCCCAAAGGGCGAAATTAGTAAGAAAGTAAGTGTCGAACACTGCGTATACATCATATGGGTGTGGGTGCATAGCGACACAAAATTTAGGTGGCGTGTGTTTGTGTACTTTTCGGGTGCCTTTCCTCTGTGTCTTCAAAAGAGAAAATATGTCAAGGCAGAAGACTGTGCAATAGTTTTCCTGAAACCTTCTCAAAAGACCAGAGTTGCATAAGAGAATCGCAGTTGGAAACGGCATCGGCCTGAAAAACTTGCAGCTAAACTATTCACTGAAGTGGAGGTGGCTAGTTGTGGAAATAGGTGTCTGTCCTCTGAGAGATCATTTGTGAGAACCAATCAATATAGAAAGGTAGATTTAGATAGCATGGTTTGCATAGGGCAAATAAAAGAACAAAAAATCTACATTTTGAAGTGAGATTGTAAATGTACATATCATACAATTTGTACCAGTAATATTGTTAAAATCTCAGTACTAAAACTATATCTGTTAATTGTTTAATCGATTGCAAGTAGCTATTAATAAAACTATTTCGGAAGCTATTTGCCTTACAAATGCAAAGGTTCGTGTTATCAATGTACGTGCATGCCGGCCTTTGATTGTGTAGCTTTCTGAGGACAGATAGAAGTCTTCATCGCTATATGATTCTATATGTTGTCAAGGATACCATATGGCGTATATTATCGTGCTTCTCGGCTTCCGTGGGCATGACCAG